>NC_091624.1:51535480-51841552 GCF_027580195.1 Bos mutus | reverse complement strand
ATAGCAAGGACCTAGATGTCCATCAGCAGACAAATGGATAAGAAAGCTGTGGTACATATACACAATGGAGTACTACTCAGCCATTAAAAAGAATACATTTGAATCAGTTCTAATGAGGTGGATGAAACTGGAGCCTATTATACAGAGTGAAGTAAGCCAGAAACAAAAACACCAATACAGTATACTAACGCATATATATGGAATTTAGAAAGATGGTAACGATAACCCTGTATGAGAGATAGCAAAAGAAACACAGATGTATAGAATAGTCTTTTGGACTCTGTGGGAGAGGGAGAGGGTGGGAAGATTTGGGAGAATGGCATTGAAACATGTATATTATCACATGTGAAACGAATCGCCAGTCCAGGCTCGATGCATGATACAGGATGCTCAGGGCTGGTGCACTGGGATGACCCAGAGGGATGGTATTGGGAGGGAGGTGGGAGGTGGGGTTCAGGATGGGAAACATGTGTATACTCGTGGCGGATTCATGTTGATACATGACAAAACCAATACAATATTGTAAAGTAATTAGCCTCCAATAAAATAAATAAATTTATATTTAAAAAATTAAAAAAGAAAGGGGAGACTGAGAGATGGAAGTCTGTTACATCAGCATTATCTCAACAGGTTCCCTTACAGCTATGAATCTGTCCAGGGGTAAGAAATACACAGAATGGGCTAAACTATAGAGTAAAAAAAAAAATCCAATTTCATTCCTGTTCTAATGTGATCTGGATTTAAAATCTTAAATTATACTACCACTAGATCAATTTATTATCATTATTCAACTGATCTACCTTTTCACAGAGAGTCCTAAATACCTAAACAGACAATTAGTTCTGATTTAGCCTCAAGATAGTACACTCATTATAAATTAACCAACTGACATTGTTTGCAAACCTTTTTTATTTGCCTCTGATTAGCAAAAAGTAACTTCCAGGAATCTAGATCATTGATCTGAAGATAAATGAACAACCTTCCTTAAGGCTTATTTACAGGGCTAACAAACTCTAATCGTAGAACTATGACTTCTGCTTTTTAACAATAATCATAATCCCTTATAAGTACTTATGGCTTACTGCTTTCAACATTATCTGAGTATTTCAACAAGCCTGTAAGAAAGGCATTAAAATTAATTTTTTTCATTGTGCTAAAAAAAAAAAAAAGATACCCATAATTCTACTAACCAGAAGTAAATATTATAAATGATTTGGTGTACTTACCAACTTTTCTATTATGCTATTATTTTTTATAAAAATAGCATCACATTATACAATTTGTAGCTTCCTTTTTTTCCCTTTTTGATATGTCAGGATCTGTCCCTGCAACTAAATATTCACCTGTAATGTTGTATTTAACAGATGAAAAGCATTCTGTTATATAAAAATAGCATAGATTTCAAAAATTCAGTCCATTAAGCCTATCTTTTAGAAAAGATGAGTCTCAGAGAGGTGAAGTCATACTACAGGGCAAGATTTATGAATAAAATTTTAGCCTTCCGACTGCTAATGTACAACAGTTACCAAAAGGACTGAAACATAACCAAACTGTGGGACAAAAGCACCATTAGACTGAATAAAGTCTGACACATACCTAACCACATCCGAATGATGCTCATGTAGTCTTTGTTCTTGGCGGAGAGCAGCTTGTCGTAGGAAGGGCAGCCTGCCAGCAGGATGCGGTCATGGTCCTCACACATGGATATCAGGTGTTGCTCTGCACTTCGGGTGCAGCACACGTGATAATGAGCCAGTTTTGTTATGGCGTGTCTGATAGAGTCATCAATGGTCCCACTGACTTCCCCCCCTTCAATGTGAAGGATTCGGATGTTCATCAAGGCAGCAGATGTAGCCAGAGCCAGGGCGTCAAACCTGTCTCCATGAACAATCATGATATCAGGTTTCAGGCGATTAAGGACATCTGGTAGCTTCACAAGGGCCAGGCCTACTGACTCCACCATGGCTGCCTCATCTTCCCCTCTGACAATCGTGTGTAACCTGGTGTTAATGTCAAAGTCATCTTGTTCAATCATGCGATACGTGTTTCTAAAGCAGGGAGAAATAAAAATGTGAGAGCATGTTCTTAAATATAGGGCTATAAAAACATAGCCCTATTTTAACTATTTATTTTAATAAAACATTAACTCTGAAGGGAGAAATATTTCACGAAATTTCCTTGTTAAAATAAACTGAAGTATAACTTACACACAAAAATTAAAAGCATAGGCCATAAATATACAGATCACTTGATTACTTTTTCTACACAAACACCCCTATAGTCACCACCTAGACCAATACCTCCCACACCTTGCAGGTCTCACCTGTGCCCTGCTTCAGTGAGCACCTGGAGGGAGAATGTTTTTATTAGGAAAAAAGAGACTAAATTTTACAGTGATCACGACTTTTTCTTTCCTTTTAAAAATATTATATGCCAACAAAGGTCTGTCTAGTCAAGGCTATGGGTTCTTCCAGTAGTCATGTATGGATGTGAGTTGGACTGTAAAGAAAGCTGAGCACCCAAGAATTGATGCTTTTGAACTGTGGTGTTGGAGAAGACTCTTGAGAGTCCCTTGGACTGCAAGCAGATCAAACCAGTCAATCCTAAAGGAAATCAGTCCTGAATATTCATTGGAAGGACTGATGCTAAAGCTAAAGCTCCAATACTTTGGCCACCTGATGCGAAGAACAGACTCATTAGCAAAGACCCTGATGCTGGGAAAGATTGGGGGCAGGAGGAGAAGGGGACAACAGAGGATGAGATGGTTGGATGGCATCACCGACTCAATGGACATGAGTAAACTCATGAGTCTACTCATTTGAGTAAACTCCAGGAGTTGGCGATGGACAGGGAGGCCTGGCATGCTGCAGTCCACGGTGTCGCAAAGAGTCGGACACTACTGAGCGACTGAACTGAACTGAAAAATATATATACATTTTTTAAAAGAAATCATGCTACTTAATAGAAAAAAATGTTACTTATAAATGCTCCTAAAAAAGTAGTATGGAACTGGGATACCCGATACAGTACTATATTATAAATTTCTGAATGATGAAAATTATCTCCTGAATTCTTTTCATATGGTACCACTCATGCAGCATAATTCTGACTGGGATGAAAATGTAGGCTTAAATTGGCTGTAAAATGCAGTTTCACGTCTGTTTCATGCTTAACAGCAATAGCAATTCTCAATGCTTTAAAGTTTCCTGTTTGTTATGACTAGATTTTAAAAGATCTGATTTTTTTTTCTGGAAATATATAAAACATTACTTAAAAATTAGAAAAATACAGCAAATTATCATGCATAAACCTACCACTCAGCACCATCAGTATTACCATGATGTCTTTCTTTTTTTTGTTGCCACACCATGTGGCATGTGGGATCTTGGTTCCCTAACCAGGAATCAAACTGCACCCTCTACATGGGAGCATGGAGTCTTAACCACTGCACCACCAGGGAAGTCCCTCTTTCTAACCACTTTATACATAATTTTTCCCATAATATTTTTAAATGGTTGAGAATACATCATAGTACAATTTTGTAATCTATTTAACCCATATAATACTATGATATTTTCTCAGATTATGAAGGATTTTTTACATACATCCTATAGATGGCTTAGCAGTCATTTTATAGATTTCTTTGATTTTCCTACAAAAGCTATGACATTGTAAATAAAGAAAATCCTGTGAGAATTCCCATAGGAATTTAATGGGATCTTAAATGTTTGATAGGATTCAAAAGTGAAGGTCTCTCTGTAGGAAGTTATTTTTATAGGGTTTGATAATGAACCAAATTTCTTTAATATAAAGCTATTGAGATTTTCTATCTTTTCTGTAGAAAAAAATACTGTAAGCTGTATTTTTCAAAAGCTTGTCCATTTCGTCTAAATTGATTGTCAATTTACTGGCCTAATATCCTCCTTTTATTCTTTTAATGGCTGAGATCAGTAGTGACATCCTCTTTGTTATCCTATGTTGGTAATTTCTGTGTTACCCCTTCCTTGTTCTGCAGAAGCTTGTTGATTTTATTATTTTAAACAAATAACTTTTAGCTCAATTAACTTTCTTTATTGTTTAGTCTACTTTTACATTTCATTGATTTTGACTCTATTGGCCCTTGGTCCTCCCTTCTACTTACTTTGGGCTTCATTTTCTTTCTTGTTTATTAAAGTGGAAATGGATCCTTAACTAACCTCTAACCTCTAACCTCGTTTTTCACATAAGTATTAATATTTAAAATGATAAATTTCCCCATAAGCCCTGATTAACCTATACCCACAAATTTTGATACACTGTAATATTTATTTAGGTCAAAATATTTTCTAATTTCCCTTAGGATTTCTTGTTTGGCCCCTGAGCTTAAAACTCAACAATAAACAACCCAGTTTAAAAATGGGTTAAACCAAAGATGATACAAAGATGGCAAATAAGCATATGAAAAGATGCTCCACATTATGTGTCATCAAGGAAATGCAAATTAAAAAGAGATACTGCTACACACCTATTAGAATGGACAAAATCCAGAACACTGACAACACTAAATTCTGGCAATGATATGGAGCAACAGGAATTCTCATTTACTGTTGGGGAAATACAAAATGATACAGCCATTTTGGAAGATAGTTTGTCAGTTTCTTGCAAAACTAAACATACTTTTTTACAAGGAGCAATCATGCTCCTTGATCTACCTAAAGGAGCTGAAAACTTACATTACACAAAAATCTACAAAAATATGCTTTATTCATAATTGCCAATACTTGGAAGCAATCAAAATATCCTTCAGTAAGAAAATGCAGAAATAAACTATCATACATCCACACAATGCAATATTATTCAGCACTGAAAAGAAATGACTATCAAGCTATGAAAATACATAAAAGAAACTCAAAAGCATATTACTAAACGAAAGAAGAGGCTACATAATATAGGATATTCAAACAATATGACATTCTGGAAAAGGCAAAAAATCTATGGAAATGGTAAAAAGATCAGTTACTGCCAGGAAACAGGTTGGGGGAGAGGAAGGGGTGAATGGGTAGAGGAGATGATTTGGGAGGCAGTGAACAGTGAAATGAGCACTGAAGAATTGATGCTTTTGAACTGTGGTGTTGGAGAAGACTCTTGAGAGTCCCTTGGACTGCAAGGAAATAAGTCCTGAATATTCACTGGAAGGACGGATGCTGAAGCTGAAACTCCAATACTTTGGCTAGGTGATGCAAAGAACTGACTCATTTGAAAAGACCCTGATGCTGGGAAAGATTGAAGGCAGGAGAAGGGGATGACAGAGGATGAGATGGTTGGACAGTATCACCGACTCAACGGATATGAGTTTGAGTAAACTCTGGAAACTGGTGATGGACAAGGAGGCCTGGCATGCTGTAGTCCATGGGGTCACAAAGAGTTGGACACAACTGGTTGACTGAACTGAACAGTGAAATGACTCTGTGATACTATAACGGTAGATACGTATCAATATACATTTGTCCAAACCCATAGAACTTACACCACCAATTCGAACCAATTAAACTATGACTTTGAGTAATAATGATGTGTCAGTGGAGGTGCATCGTTTGAACAATATGTACCAATGAGGTATGGTAGGGGATGCCAACAGTGGGGGGTGTTATGCATGTATAGAGGAAGAGAGGTATATGGGTAACTTCTGTACCTCCTGCTCAGTTTTGCCGCAGGACTTAACACTATTCTAAAAACTAAAATCTATTTTTTAAAGGCATTCTTTCTTTTATATATACGCATGTATTTTACCATTTGTAGTTACTCCTTCCTGTAGATCTAAGTTCCCAACAGGTATCATTTCTCTTCAGTTTCAAGCATCTGCCTTAGCATTTTTAGCAGCACATACCTGCTAGTGATAATTTGCTTAGCTTTTCTTGAAAATATCTTTACTTCAACTTTATTTTTAAAAGGTACTTTCACTGGATGAAAAAACTCTGTGTTAGCAGAGGTTTTTTCCCCTTTTCTGAGCACATTAAAGATGTTCCATTGTCTTCTGGCCTCCACTGTCAGTGAGTTAATTATTCTTATCATTAGTTCCCCTGTAAGAAATGTAATTTTTGGTCTTGTTGCTTTCAAGATTTTCTTGTCTTCGGCAAACTGACTAAGCTATGTCTACATGTAGTTTTCTTTGTATTTATCTATTAAGGGTTGTTGACCTTTCTGTATATGTACATCAATGTTGGGTTTTTCTGGGGTTGTTTTTTTACCAAATTTGGAAAGCTCTGGCAGGTATGTCTTCTAAGATTGCAACACAGCTTTAATTCTGAGACTGTCCTACCTACAGAATGTTCATACCTAACCATCTGAATCAGGAACCATAATCAAAATCCCTTTGAAATAAAGCACAAAACTAGAAATCAATTATAAGAAAAGAGGAGAAAAAATGATTTCATGGATACTAAACGACATGCTACTACAAAAAGGTGGGGGGGTAAGTGAGAAAATCAAAACAATTAAAAAATACCTTGAGACAAATGACAATGAAAACACAACTATACAAAAATCTATGGGATGCAGCAAAAGTAGTTCTTAGAGGAAAGTTCATAGCAATACAGGTCTTCCTCAAAAAAACAAGAAAAAGCTCAAATAAACAACCTAACCTACCACCTAAAATAATTAGAAAAAGAACAAACAAAACCTAAAGTCAGCAGAATGAAGGAAATAAAATATAAATTTATCAGAGAGGAAATAAAATAGAGATTTAAAAAAACAATTGAAAAAAAAATCAGTAAAACCAAGAGTTGATTCTTTGAAAGGGCAAACAAAACTGACAAATCTTTAGCCAGGCTCACCAAAAAGAAAGACAGAACTCAAATTTTTGAAAAATTAGAAATATAAAAGGAGAAATCTCAACTAATACCACAAAATACAAAAACCCCTAAGAGAATACTATGAACAATTATACGCCAACAAATTTGACACTCAGAAGAAATGTGCAAATTTCTAGAAACATACAAAACATAGAGCCCACCAAAATTGAATCAAGAAGAAATAGGTAATTCAGGGAATTTCTGGGCAGTCCAGTGGTTAGAACTTGGTGCTTTCACTGCTGAGGGTCAGGATTCAATCCCTAGTCAGGGAACTAAGATCCCATAAGCCCACATGGTGTGGTCAAATTAATAAATGAAATGGAATATGGCACAGATGAACCTATCTACAAAAACCAGACTCACAAACAGAATAGACTTGTGGTTGCCAGGGCGATCAGGGAAGGCAGAGGGATGGACTGGAAGGCTGGGGTTAGTAAATGCAAACTATTACATTTAGAATGGATAAACAAGATCCTACTGTATATATAGCACAGGGAACAATATCCAATTTCCTGGGATAATGGAAAAGAATACAAAAAAGAATGTATATGTGCATATAACTGAGTCACTTTGCTATATAGCAGAAATTAGCACAACATTGTAATCAACTATACTTCAAAAAACAAAAAAAAAACCTATAACACCAATCTGAAAAAAAAAATGTGCTGAATAAATGAACCAATGAATTCCTAAGGAGTCTGTTATTCATTTGAATTTTTTTGCCCAATTCTTAAGAGTATAAAAATGATGTTTTTTTTTAAAAATTCAACTAGCTGAGGTAGAAAGGTAGCTAACTGCTTCTGTTGATTTAACGTCTTCTTTTTTCCCTATAGTTTTTATTTACGTATTATTTTTTGGTGTGCTGGGTCTTCGTTGCTGCGTGGGCTTTCCTCTAGCTGCAGCGCTCAGGCTTCTCTCACTGTGGTGGCTTCTCCTGTTGTGGAGCGTGGGCTCTAGGGCACTTGGGCTTCAGTAGTTGCAGTTCCCTGGCTCTAAGCACAGGCTCAAGAGTTGTGGCACAAAGGCTTAGCTGCTCCATGGCATGTGGGATCTTCCCTGACCAGGGATCAAACCCACATCTCCTGCAGTGGCAGGTGAATTCTTTACCACTTAGCCACCAGGGAAGCCCTAATGTCTTCTTAAATAGTATAATCGCATGGTTTAAAACTCAGTATACAAAGGGTTATAAGTGAAAAGGCTACTTCTCACTTTTGTTTTCCAGTTATCCAGTGCTTCTCCCCATGAGCAACCAGTTTCTTGTGCGAGAATGCACTACAGACAAGTATTTCCAGTACCAGTCAAGTTTCCATTTTGACAGTCTCACCTGACAAACACTACCTTCCCCCTTAATTACTGTGGCAGGCAGGTAAGAGACCTACCGCCATCTCTTTGAAAGCCTCTCCCCTACCAGTCTTCTGCCAAACTTTTCTCAAAGAAGTAAAAGAACACACTTAGATTTTTACCTCAGTTTGTAACTAAAATTTCTCTTCTACTTTGTCCAATTTCTGTTCAACAATGTAAGAACACTCAAGCGGATTTTCTTAGATAGCCAAAATTCATTTCACATTTTAAAAATCTATGAACTTTTAAGCTATCCATAAGTTTCTTCTCTAGTCTTTAAAAGTGTTTTCTTATAGCAAATTGCCAAATTTGTTTTTGGAAGCAGGTTTTTGTTTTTGCTGTCATTATCTTATTGTTAAAGGACAGTCTGAAAAAGACAATTTTACCTTAACACAAGCTTCTTTCATATTGTATTTTTTACCTTCTTCAGAGGCTGCATTAATGTTTTCATGCCACAAGGGTGCACTAAAGCCACTTTATTATTAACACATAACAAAATCAATGTTCATCTTTGGTATATACATTCTTTCTGCTCCCTGAAAGATTTCCCAAGTTTCATCTTTCATATTTAGACTGTGATCAATAACAAACCTAATGTCATCAAAATAAGTATCAATGGTAATGGTAATTCTACTTTATCTTATAGATTAGATTTTTAAAATCCTATTCAGTATCTACTACTTTATACAGTTTTTTCATGTAGGATTAGCATTAGAACTCACAAAACAGATTATATAAAATCACATTATAGTCACACAATATACATTTATAAATGGCATTTCTGAATGTAGTAGCAAATAATAGTAATAATAATGGCTATAATTTACTAGCATCTAATAGGCAGCATCCCTGTATAGACATTTTATGTCACTATCTCCATTCTTCACAGTAACCTGCAATACAAGTTCCTACTGTTTTATAACTGAGGAACCTGAAGCTCAGAAGTGCTAGGCAACTCCTCCAAGGCCACCTAAAAACTAAGTGGTAGAACTGGCGTTTGAAGCTGGGTCCACATGGCTCCAGGACCCAAGTTCTCAGTAGTACACCATGTTGCGATGAAGAATACCATAAGAAAATGCTTTCATCTTACCCATAGTCATCTATCAGGTGAGAGCCAAGTACCACCACGTCAAGTTCAAAGAACTCAGGTTCCATTTTAATGCCAAACATGATGGGGGCAAGTTTAGAATAATCAGCACGGTTACAAGTAGCAACACAAACCCGAAGCTTCCGGTTATTCTCTTTCTTCTCCATGATTTGTTTTCTTTTTGAGAGGTTCTGAAAATAGAGTTCCTGAAGTTGCAAAAATAAAAATTAATATCCTGTGATAAACCATAATGGAAGAGAATATGAAAAGAACATATGTATGTATAACTGAATCACTTTGCTGTACAACAGTAATTAACATATTGTTCAACTGTACTTCAATAATAAGACATTACAGAGACAAAAAGTTTATTTATAATCAGAATGATAGATCCAAGATATAAACATAAAATTTTGCAGTCTTAAATCTTTAACCATCATTAAGTATAGTGATAAAGGGAGGGACTTTTAAACCTGAACCATTTCTTCAAAAGAATACCCAATGGCAGCCCCCAAAGTATGTTTCATGACCAGAATCTATCATCCCAATGTAGAAAAGTTGGGAAGAATGTTTAGATATTTTGAAAGACAAGTAGTCCCCAGCATTGCAGATGTGCATAGTTCTGCTATCAATCCAGTCTTTGTTAAGTGCTCCCAGTCCAGATGATCCATTAACAAATGATGTAGCGGAGCAGTGGAAGACCAACGAAGCCCAAGCCATAGAAACAGCTGAAGCATGGACTAGGCTGTATGCCACAGATAATACTTAAATCCACTGATCATCAAGTATGCATCACTTCCGCTGTTCTGCCAAGACTTCTTCCTTTTTTGTTTACATTTAATGGACACAGTCTTAGAAATATTACAGAATAAAAGCCCAGACACTGCCAGTCCTTTGCTGATTAAATGCACATTAGCAAATCTATGTCTTGTCCTCATTCACTGTTGTAAATTAGCATGAGCAGAGGCTAGAAGTATCATCTGGATTGTGGTGAAACGTTTAAAAGCAATAGCCTCTTTCTGCTTTTATTCATTTTCCCCATCATGGTTTAAGTATAAAGCTCCTGGAGAAGGAAATGGCAACCCACTCTAGCATTCCTGCCTGGAAGTCCCACGGACAGAGGAGCCTGGTGGACTACAGTCCACGGGGTAGGAAGAGTCAAACACAACTTGGTGACTGAACCACCACCACTGTGAATGAAGGTAGTTGTCAGGATTAGTTGCAGGGTGTGACTGTTTCTCTCTCTCTCTTTTTTTTTTTTTTTTGTTGAGGGAAAGATAGTTTTGTTTTAATTTTATGGGCTCCTTTCCCCCCTTTTATGGTAATCTAATTGCACTGGTTAAAAGCAACTAATCAGTTCTTTAGAATATGGTCTGTAATCAAGTCTAACTTTATTTAGACGCTATAGCTGGACAAGCTTGATTGAACCAAAATGGGAACATTAAACAAACTCACTAATAACACTGTGACTTAGCTGTCAAGTGTAGAATTCTCCCTTTAAGCAAAAGCTTGTGACCATTTTGTATGGTTTGTCTGGAAAGAGTAACAAATCATCTCTCATTTAAAAGGCAAGCAAACATCAGCTCTTTATTATTAATTAAAAATCACTTGCCATTCCTCACAATCAATCCCAACATACCAGACTAAAGCAAAAGTTTGGTTGAGAGCCACTGATTTAGTTCAACTTCCCCACTTGCAGAAAGAGAAAGACAAGCCTTGGGGGAGGAAATTACTTCCCCAAGATTCAAGAGCACATCCTATAACAAATGAGTTACTCACTCTAACACTACACACAAAGCACTGTGATTAGTGCTGAGGAAAAGATGAGTAAGACGAAATAAAACCCCCTATCTTCAAGGCCTCATTCACATCCCTAGCCAGTGCCTACAAAGTTGACAACTCCAAATGCCTACCAGCTATCTCCTTCCCCATAGGCACCTCAAAGTCACTGTCCCAGATGGAACTCATTTTCTTTTCCAAACCTGTTCCTCCTTCCTTATTCTCTAACTCCGTTATGAAATCCCGTTCATCCAAATGCCTTGACATGCTTGTCTTCTCTGTTCCTCACCCAGTACTTCCTCAGCCCTGTCAATTCTACCTTCTGAATATCTTTCAAATCTATCTCCTCTCCATCCCCACCCACCAGGACATCTCCTAGTCCAATACCTGACCTCGGGTCAGAACAATTCTAATAGCTGTCAAAGTGGATTGTTGTTTAGTCTAAGTTGTGTCCGACTCTTTTGTGACCCCATGGACTGTAGTCTGCCAGGCTCCTCTGCCCCTGGGATTCTCCAGGCAAGAATACTGGAGTGGGTTGCCATGTCCTCCTTCAGGGCATCTTCCAGACCCAGGGAATCAAACCCGTGTCTCTCGTGTCTCCTGCATTGGCAGGCGAGTTCTTTACCACTAGGGCCATCTGGGAAGCCCCTCAAAGTGGATTACCTGTCTCTGGTCTTGCCCTGACTCCCACAAACTTTCAGGGTGATCTCTCCAAGTTTGTAAACCTGATCACATTGCTAAACATATATCACCTATGGATAAATTCCAAATTGCAGATCTGGACCTAGTCCACTCTTCCAACCATTATAATTACCCTTACTCTGAGCCAAAGCCATGCTGAAGTGCATGTAGTTCAACCAGTGGGTCTTCATATTTCTGTGCCTTTTTTAGATGCACGTTCCTCTGCCTAAAACTTCCTTTCCCTCTTGCCTGGATTCTTCCGCAACCTTTAAAATCAGTCTGAGCATCACCTCTTCTGGAAAGCCTTCACATAAACCTCAATTCCTCCCTGCTCCACCCCTTTTCATCGCTGCCTCCCTCTGAGCACTGTGGCCTACCATACACATATATTGTTGTTGTTTAGTTGCTAAGTCATGTGCAACTCTTTGTGACCACATGGACTATAGCCCTCCAGGCTCCTCTGTCCATGGGATTTCCCCTGCAAGAATATTGGAGTGGGCTGCCATTTCCTTTTCCAGGCAATCACCTCAACCCAGGGATCAAACCCGAGACTCCTGCTTGGCAGGTGGATTCTTTACCACTGAGCCACCTACTACTGCTCAACTCCTCTGCCCCCCTATCCCCCACCATCCTGTACTCTCAGTTCAAAAAGTAAAAACCAGGGACAAGGTGTAAGAGTTATGTTTCATGGAGTTTTTAAAACTTCCTTATATCAATGTAAAGTTTAACTTCATGGACTAATCTCAATGCTTAGGTCTCAGGAAGTGTATCAACATTTAGAATTTGTGATCAGGAATCCAGAGAAGCTTGAGTAAGGGTGCCAATAAAAGGGGAGCTGCCTTTTCAATCAAGGTAGACCCAAACTCAGTGGAAATACTGCCAGTAACCTTCTGCTGTTGATACCTCATCTCTCTTATGCTGGAACTTCTATAATCACACAAACTGCCCATCATTAGGCCCACTCAGAATTTATAATCTCCAGTAAGAACTAATTCCACCCAATGGAAAGCATTTATAAGATAGTGTAATGAACATTCTGTCAAGAGAGTTGTATTTGTAAGGTCTAAGCATTAGCTATGGCTCAGAAGGTAAAGAATCTGCCTACAATGAAGGAGACCAGGCTTCAATGCCTGAGCAGGGAAGATCCTCTGGAGAAGGGAATGGCTACCCACTCCAGTTTTCTTGCCTGAAGAATCCCATGGACAGAGGAGCCTGGTGGGCTACAGTCCATGGGGTCACAAAGAGTCAGACACAACTGAGCGACTAACACTTTCACATTTTCTTTTCCCACAAGCACTACCTAACCAAAGAGACAAAGATATTTTTCCAAAACCAGCTGGCCTAAGTGTTCTTGTACATAAATCTTCTTCCACTCATTAAATTTGAGCTGAATAAATTGCTGGTGATATTTAATTTGCTAGATGAGGCAAAGCAAATGGATTTTTTTACCAACCAAATGGTTGGTAAATTTGTATTTATTTTAGAATAGTAAACTTTCTATCTGGCAATTCTAAAATGCTTAGTGCTTATCAGATAATTCAAAGGTTATTCTACCAAAAGTGAAAGTAGCCATATTACACAAACTATGAAAAAAATACAATAATGTTACTAAGACCAAAAGTTTTTTAAAGAAAAAAGCTAAATCTTTTTTTTTTTTTTTTGAAGTGTAATAATGGTAAAAATCCTTTTTTTAAGGGGAGAATTATTTTTAAAAAATAATTTTAATTTAACTAACTTTTGATTAGATAGTACATTCACACAGTTTAAAACTGAAAAGGCACAAGAGGCTCTAAAAGTCTTCTCATCTGTGTCCTCAGACGTGGAGTTCTCCCTGGGTGCTTAGAGTTGCTAGTTACTTATCCATCCTCCTACAGATAAACTATATATACAAAAAATACACATATATTTCTTCACATATATAAATACAAATATATTTTATAAATATACAGAGAGTGTATTAGGCAATTAGCAATATATTCTACAAATTGTTGTCACATACCTTGCTTTTTAATTGTTCTTAATTACATTTCTGAATCAAGTGGTAAAATGGGAAACTTTAAAGACATTGTTGTTGTAGTTTTTTAGTCACTAAGTCATGTCCAACTCTTTGGTGACTCCTATGGACTATAGCCGCCAGGCTCCTCTGTCCACAGGATTTCCCAGGCAAGAACACTGGAGTGGGTTGCCATTTCCTTCTCCAAGGAATCTTCCTGACCCAGGGATCAAACTCACATCTCCTGTATCGGCAAAGGGATTCTTTAACCACTGAGCCACCAGGGAAGCCCTTAAAGGCATTCAGTCCAGTTCAATTCAGTTGCTCAGTCGTGTCCAACTCTTTGCCACCCCATGAACCGCAGCACGCCAAGCCTCCCTGTCCACCACCAACTCCTGGAGTTCACCCAAACTCACGTCCATCGAGTCGGTGATGCCATCCAGCCATCTCATCCTCTGTCATCCCCTTCTCCTCCTGCCCCCAACCCCTCCCAGCATCAGAGTCTTTTCCAATGAGTCAACTCTTCACATCAGGTGGCCAAAGTATTGGAATTTCAGCTTTATCATCGGTCCTTCCAAAGAACACCCAGGACTGATCTCCTTTAGAATGGACTGGTTGAATCTCCTTGCAGTCCAAGGGACTCTCAACAGTCTTCTCCAACACCACAATTCAAAAGCATCAATTCTTTGGCGCTCAGCTTTCTTCACAGTCCAACTCTCACATCCATACATGACTACTGGAAAAACCATAGCCTTGACTAGACAGACCTTTGTTGGCAAAGCAATGTCTCTGCTTTTGAATATGCTATCTAGGTTGGTCATAACTTTCCTTCCAAGGAGTAAGCATCTTTTAATTTCATGGCTGCAATTACCATCTGCAGTGATTTTGGAGCCCCAAAAAATAAAGTCTGACACTGTTTCCACTGTTTCCTCATCTATTTCCCATGAAGTGATGGGACCAGATGCCATGATCTTAGTTTTCTGAATGTTGAGCTTTAAGCCTACTTTTTCAGTCTCTTCTTTCACTTTGATCAAGAGGCTATTTAGTTCCCCTTTACTTTCTGCCATAAGGGTGGTATCATATGTATATCTGAGGTTATTGATATTTCTCCCATCAATCTTGATTCCAGCTTGTGCTTCTTCCAGCCCAGCGTTTCTCATGATGTACTCTGCATAAGTTAAATAAGCAGGGTGACAATATACAGCCTTGATGTACTCCTTTTCCTATTTGGAACCAGTCTGTTGTTCCATGTCCAGTTCTAACTGTTGCTTCCTGACCTGCATATAGGTTTCTCAAGAGGCAGATCAGAGAGATAAAATCTAAAAGTGCAAGTCTGGGCTTCCCTGTGGCTCAATCATAAAGGATCTGCCTGATCATGCAGGAGATGAGTGTTTGATCCCTGGTCTGGGAAGATCCCACATGCTGCAGAGCAACTAAGCCTATGGACCACAACTATGGAACCTGTGCTCTAGAACCTGGGAACTGCAACTACAGAGCCCACATGCCACAAACACTGAGGCCCACATCCCACAGAGCCAGTGCTCCACAAGAAGAGAAGCCACCACAATGAGAAGCCTGCACACCCCAAGTGGACAGTAGCCCCCACTCTCCACACCTAGAGAAAAGCCTGCACAGCAATGGAGATCCAGCACAGCCAAAATAAATAAATAAAATTATATTTTTTATAGTGAAATTTTGAAAATTGCTGGCCATCAACTTTTCAAATATATGTAGGGTTATGAGAGCCCTGAAAGTAAAAGTGTCACAAACGTTTATTGAGAACTGACTCTGTGCAGAGCAACGGAAAGCAGAGATGTGGAGCTGAGGAAGATCTCACCTCTGGTTTTTAGGAACTTAGAATCTAGTACATGCCACCAAGCCACATTAATAGATCACCTTCCCAACAGAAGCACTAGGAACAAAAGTAACAAATTTTCTTTCACTGCCCAGTATAATTATTATTTGTTCTGGATAAAATGGAATGTCTAAGGATCCATTTTTACACCAAGAACTGTGATCAGAGTCTCCACGACCAGTATGAAATGAATAAATGTGACATAATGGACTTAAACTATACCAGGAGTTTTTAAGTTGCATAAAGTGCAATGTAAAACAAGATAAAACTTTTTATTTACACAGTGGACTCTCAGAGAGTAATGAAAACAAATGGACTACATTGAAATGTGTCAATATTAATAAACATCTAAAATATAATGTTAGATGACAACAGTATATTCTAAAAAGATACAATAGGGCACCATCTAAAAATATGTAAAACATTACTATATGTTGTTTACTGATCTATAGTAAAATTATACAGCAACTCAAGAAAGTAGTTACCTCTGAAGGAGGAGGGAAGGGAAAGGAAAAGAGGGCTTAGAGGGTTTCTGTTGTCTATGTAAACATTTTTTTAAAAATCGTTTAAGTAGAGATCTGAAACAAACATGGTAACATATTAATATGTATTAAATCTTGAGGATTGGTGGAGGGTGTCATGTTGTCTTCTGTCCTTTTCAGCATATATAAAATATTGTATGGAAAACGAGAAATCTTTTAAATGAACAATGAAGATGCACTGTCCACAGTCCTTAAAGCCTAAAGCTCAGAAAGCAGATAGACTGGATATTTACATTCATTTCACTCAATTCCATGAGAGTAACCAGAGCTACTAAAACATAGATACTGGTATGAAAATAAGACTTCACCTCAAACTCACTGGCAATCTGAGAAACCTACATTCTCTCAAGACTATTATAAATACTGACAAAAAGGTGAGTGACCCTTTCCAGGCAAATAAATACTGTGGTCCCGTTTAACTATCGAAAAAGACACTTGGCTCAAGCAGTTTCTGAGCAGAAGCGAAATGAAAGTTGCTCAGTTGAGTAACTTTGCAACTATAGTCCATGGAATTCTCCAGGCCAGTAATCCTGGAGTGGGTAGCCTTTCCCTTCTCCAGGGGATCTTCCCAACCCAGGGATCGAACCCAGATCTCCCATATTGCAGGCAGATTCTTTACCAGCTGAGCCACAAGGGAAGCCCTTCTGAGCAGAGGAAACCATCAAAGTAAACAATTGCCAAGCACATGTTAAGAACTTTACAAGCATTAACTCACTTCATCCTCACAGCCCTATCTTATTATGTCCTGTTTTACAAATGGACATACCTCAGTGAAAACCAATTTACCTGCCCCAAATCATAGCTAATAACTGCCAAAACCAAACACCATATCAGCGCTCAAGATAGTCCTCATATCCAGTGTTTGCCTGTCCATTTCATAAGCACTCATGAGTGCAAACCTTCCTGCCAGGCACCGCGTGAGTCAAGGGCACATATGATGAGTCCCTCTCTTCCCTCAGTGCAGACCGGATGACGCTCACAAGAATCAGGAGAGGTCTATCTTGAAGTGGTCTGAAATTCAGAACTATCTTGAGCTATGCTAGGGTGTGACTCCTTCCAGAGCTTCCACAGTCGACTCGAACAGTTATCTCTAAATGCCAAGCTGTACCCTACGCCTCTTCTCCATCAGGATTAAAAAAAAAAAAAAAAACTTTCGTGCTCTAACAATTTTACAAGTGTGCTGGGGCGCGCGGTGGGGGGTGGGGGGTGGGGATAGTGAAATAAATGCATATCAAGCTTCCAAGGAAGCTCAGACTCAGAGTACAGTCAGGGTTAGGCACAGACCTTCAAGATCATCTTTCGTCCGACACTTTACATCCCAGGGCCACTCATCTTTACGGAGCTCCCTGCCTTCTCCTGCACATCTCCGTGAGCAGCTGCTCGCCGTCTTTCAGGATAGCCGGAGGAACAGAGTGCAGCCGGCCTTCCTCTGAGACCCCGAGCCCCACTCCGGGGTTACTCACCCGGGGTCCGCACTCAAAACTGCTGCACCAGCCAACAGCTGAGCCCACAACTGGACTAAGGAGCGGGCCTGGCGTGCAGGCCCACGGGAGATAGCGAGGCCCGGGCCTGGGGCGGACCTACGGCGTGATGAGGTGCGGAGCCGCCGGCCGGGGATCTGAGGCCTCCGGATGGAGGCCGAAAGAGGAAGGCCCTGGGGCCCGACAGGTGGCGTTCCCTGAGCCCGCGTCCCCTCCCCCGAGTCCCTGGCGGCACGCAGGTCTCACCAGTAGCGGGTCCGCTGTTTCTCCCGCGTCGCCGCCGCCAGACCTCGCGGGTGAGAACTGAGGGCCGAGCTGGAACGCAGGCCGGCGCGAGACAGCCCCTTCGGCTTCCGCCACTCTGCACCGAGAGCGATGACTCGCCTCTACCCGCTCCTGGCGCACCCCGCGCGCCCTGCACGCCCACCCGAGCGCCAAATCGGCCGACGCGCCCTACGTCAGCGGCGAGGAATTCTGCGATTGGCTGAGCGAGGACGACGGGCCGGGGCGGCGCCTTCCGTGGACGTGGCGTAGCCCCCAGGCGACAGCTCTTGTTCTCAGTCGGTGTTCCCGCCCCTGGACAGCTTCTCCGCCTGTCAAGTGAAAGTTCGGAACCCGAGCGCCTCACGGGTAGTTGTTTTGGCCTTGAGCCCTAGAGGCAATGTCTCAGGCCTTCTCACGCAGTCATTTCACAGGCAGGACCAAAACAATACGGTCGTGTGGCGGTCCACCCAGAGCCGTCTCCCGAGTGAAGCTGTGCCCCTCCAGAACCGCGTCTACTAGAAGGATCTGTGGATGCTGATGACCAGGGCAAGGCGGAGACCTGCTGATCCTTATGATGCGCGGAACCCCCAGGCCGTCCTGCCCCAGAGACTTACAGAGAGGAACATAGAGGTGGCAGAGAAAGTGGCGGGAAAGGGCTCACACAGCTCCTGATGAACACTTTCTAATGATTGTTTCAAACTCCTTAGTCACCACTGACAAGCTTTGAGTTGGTGATACAGTATATTAAAATATTTTTACATCTAGTAAATAATTTACCACAAGTGAAACTAAACAGCTTAATGATTCATTGTCAGTTCTTGCTAAAGTGAATTTCAAGCCCAATAAACTTTTGCACTTAATTTATTTCAGTTAATGATGCTCTAATTTACAGAATATATGTGAACCGTTAGTTCCCCTGCAGCTAGCTTGATGTCACCAAGAGGTCACATCAGCCACAAAAGGACAGATATTAGGGGATTTCCTTCCTGCAAGGAAGTACCAGCAGATTTCTTTTTTAAATATCACTTTTGCTATTCTGTGGAAAATGGACTGGTTGAAAGTTGAGAATTGTGGTAGTGAAAAAAAAAATCTCTGAAAGGATACACACACACACATATACACACAAAACCCATACCACTAATTGCATTTGGCAGAGCTGGGAAGAGATAGACTTTTCACTGAATTTATTTTTATAATATCTTTTGTATTGTGTAGTATATACACGCATTCCATATTAAAGAAAAGAAAATTGATGGTAAAAAAAAATGGTGGCAGTGAAACTCGATTGAAGTGGTTGGATATGATATTTAGTTTGGAAGTAGAATTGATGAAACTTAATTATGAATTAGGTATGAAAGGACGGGGCTTCCCAGGTGGCTCAGTGGTAAAGAACCCGCCTGCCAATGTAGGAGACGTAAGAGACATGGTTCGATCCCTGGGAAGATCCCCTGAAGAAGGGCGTGGCAACCCACTCCAGTATTCTTGCCTGAAAAATTCCATGGACAGAGGAGCCTGGCGAGCAACAGTCCATAGGGTCACAAAGAGTTGGACATGACTGAAGTGACTTAGTACACATGCAAGGATGACAGAGAGAACGAAGGTTGACTTCCAGATGTCTGGTATTGGTAATTGGGTGATTGGTGCCATTTACCAAGATGAAAAGCTGGGGGAGTAGTCAGGTTTAGGGATTTAAAAGTAAAGGTGTAATTTGTGATGTGTTAGATTTGAGATGCCTACGAGACAGCCACATGAAACTATTATAAAGGCAATAAGATATATGAATCTAGGGCTTCCCTGGTGGCTCAGTGGTAAAGAATCTGCCTGCCAATGCAGGATACACAAGTTCGATCCCTGGTCCAAGAAGATCTCACATGCCAAGGAGCAGCTAAGCCCAAGTACCACAATTATTGAGCTTGTGCTGTAGAGCCCGGGAGTTGCAAATACTGAAACTCATGTGCACCTAGATCCCATGCTCCACGAGAGAAACCACCACAATGAGAAGCCCCCACTCTCTGCAACTGGAGAAAAGCCTGCACAGCAACGAATACCTAGCACAGCCAAAAATAAATTATATATACAAAAGAGATATGAATCTGAACACACAGATTCACTGGACTCTAGATGAACTCTACTGCTACTATAACAAATTACACAAAACTTAGTAGCTTAAAAATATAATTATATTATCTTCCAATCTGGAGGTTAGAAGTCTGAAATGGGTTTTTGAGGGGCTAAAATAAAAGAAGCAGGATAGATATCATCATCACAAGAAAAAAATTTATAACTATGTGTCATGATCAGTGTTAACTAGATTTATCATGGTGATCATTTCACAAGATCCTTGTGTTTTACACCTGAACCTAATGTAAAGTTATATGTCAAATATACCTCAATTTAAAAAAAAAAAGGGTATCAGTAGCTTTGTCTTCCTTAGGCTGCAGGGAAGAATCTGTATCTTTGCCTTTTCCAATTCTAGAGGCTTCCTTCAGACTTCCCTGGTGGGGCTCAGTGGTAAAGAATTCACCTGCCAATGCACAAGACATGGGTTCAATCCCTGGGTTGGGAAGATCCCCTGGAGAAGGAAAAGGCAACCCTCTCCATTATTCTTGCCTGGGAAATTCCATGGACAGAGGACCCTGGCGGGCTACAATCCATGGGGGTCGAAAAAGAGTTGAACAGAACTTAGCGACTAAACAACAACAGCCTAACAGAAGGCAAAGACCTAACAGAAGCAGAAGAGATTAAGAAGAGGTGGCAAAAATACACAGAAGAGCTGTACGAAAAGGTCTTAATGACCAGGATAACCATGATAGTGTGATCACTCACCTAGAGCCAGATATCCTGGAGTATGAAATCAAGTGGGCCTTGCTGCTGTTGCAGCTAAGTCACTTCAGTCGTGTCTGACTCTGTGTGACCCCATAGACGGCAGCCCACCAGGCTCCGCCTTAGGAGGCATTAATACGAACAAAGCTAGTGGAGGAGATGGAATTCCAGCTGAGCTATTTCAGATCCTAAAAGATGATGTTATTAAAGTGCTGCAGTCAATATGCCAGCAAATTTGGAAAACTCAGCAATGGGCACAGGATTGGAAAAGGTCAGTTTTTATTCCAGTCCCAAATAAGGGCAATGCCAAAGAATGTTCAAACCACTGCACAACTGCGCTTATTTCACATGCTAGCAAGGTAATGCTTAAATCCTTCAAGCTAGGCTTTGACAGCACATGAACTGAGAACTTCCAGTTGTACAAGCTGGATTTAGAAAAGGCAGAGGAACCAGAGATCAAATTGCCAACATTTGTTGGATCATTAAAGAAATAAAGGAATTCCAGAAAAACATCTACTTCTGCTTCATTGACTACGCTAAAGCCCTTGACTGTGTGGATCACAACAAACTGTGGAAAATTCTTCAAGAGATGGGAATACCAGACCACCTTATCTGTCTCCTGAGAAACCTGTATGCAGATCAAGAAGCAAGTTAGAACCAGACATGGAAAAACGGACTGGTTCAAAGTTGGGAAAGGAGTACACCAGGGTTGTATATTGTCACCCTGTTTATTTAACATATGCAGAGTACATCATGAGAAATGATGGGCTCAAGCTGGAATTAAGATTGCTGGGAGAAATATCAAGAACCTCAGATATGCAGATAGTAGTAGATAGTACGCAAGTAGTACCATCCTAATGGCAGAAAGCGGAAGAGGAACTGAAGGGCCTCTTGATGCTTAAAACTCAGCGTTCAAAAACTAAGATCATTGTTGCATCCAGTCCTATCACTTCATGGCAAAAAGATGGGGGGAAAATGGAAACAGTGACAGACCTGACTTTCCTGGGCTCCAAAATCACTGTGGATGGTGACTGCAGCCTTGAAAGTAAAAGATGCTTGCTCCTTGGAAAGAAAGATATGACAAACCTAGACAGCATATTAAAAAGCAGAGATATCACTTTGCCAAGAAAGGTCTGCATAGTCAAAGCTGTGTTTTTTCCAGTAGTCATGTATGGATGTGAGAGTGGGACCATAAAGAAGGCTGAGCACTGAAGAACTGATGCTTTCGAATTGTGCTGGAGAAGACCTTATCCAGAACAGTTTTCTTTTCTTGAATAAAAAATAATATCAAAACAGTGTTAATGTTCAGTTTTTATCTGGCGGCTTATTACATGGATGTGTTTAGTTTGTAAAATTTCATATTGTACACTTAAAATATGTGCACTTTTTGTGTTTATATTGTAAGTACAATATGTTTCTGAAATACTTAATGCTTAAGATGATAGCTGGGGAAAATGTAACTAGAAATATAAATACTTGTAGTAATAGGAAATATAATTTTGACAATTTATACACTTATTAAGCCACTCATAGATTTTGTGGTTTTTTGACCAATATTGAGAATTTTATAGTTTCATATATAGTTGAATAGTTCTGTGTTCATAGAATCATTTAACCCTAAATTATCCCTTTTTAGGATTTTCTTCTATGTTCTCTTGAGATGAAGTTGCAGCAAGAAGCTGTAGGAAGCATTTTCTCTTGGGTTTTTAAGATCACTTTTCTATGGGTAAAGATGACCATTCTGGATTTCTGGGTCTCTGCTATAGGGGAGCATTATCTTTTCTAATACTTAGTATTTTCATTTTCTGCGGATAAATACCCAGAAGTGGAATTTCTGGATGGTATGGTAGTTTTAATTTTTTGAGAAACCTCCTTACCGTTTTCTATAGTGGCTATGCCAGTTTATATTCTCACCAACAATACACAAAGTTTCTTTTTTCTCCAAGTCCTCACCAACAGCTGTTATTTGTTATCTTTTTGACAGCACATGCTAACCATTTTGACAGATGTGAGGTGATATTTTATTGTGGTTTTGATTTTAATTTCCTTGATGATTGGTGACATTCAGCATCTTTTCACATGCTTGTTGGCATCTGTATGTCTTCTTTGGAAAAATGTCCATTTAGGATCTCTTGCCATTTAAAAATTGTCTTTTGATGTTGAGTTGTATGAATTCGTTATGTGTTTGGGGCATTAATTGCTTATTGCACGTATCACTTGAAAATATGTTCTCCCTTTCAGGAGGCGGCCTTTTAATTTTGTTGATAGTTTCCTTCACTGTGCGCAACTTTATAGTTTGATGTAGTGCCACTTGTTTATTTTGGCTTTTGTTGCTCTTGCCTGAGGAGATCAGATCAGATCAGATCAGATCAGTCTCTCAGTCGTGTCCGACTCTTTGCGACCCCATGAATCGCAGCACGCCAGGCCTCCCTGTCCATCACCAACTCCCGGAGTTCACTGAGACTCACGTCCATCGAGTCAGTGATGCCATCCAGCCATCTCATCCTCTGTTGTGAGGAGATACATCCAAAAAAAAATCGCTAAAGCCAGTGTCAAAGAGTGTAGTGCCTATTTTCTTTCCAGAGTTTATGGTTTCAGGTCTTACGTTTAAGTCTTTAATCTACCCTGAAGTGGCGCTGGCCTGCTAACAGATGGGCCTGGTCTTGACATGGCTGGCAGCGGTCCGTGTGACCCCAGCGTGGGGCAGCCCATCGGTGTGTGGGGCTTGGGCCCAGGGCTCCCAGGGCTGGCGCCCATCCACTAGTGGATGAGGCCAGGTCCTGCTGCTCCTGGAGTTGGTGTTAGCCTGCTGGTCTGTGCACCAGGTCCTGACACAGCTGGCTGCGGGGTCTTGGTGTTCACGGAGCTGGTGTCTACCAGAGGTGGGTGAGGCCTCTTTCCAAGACTAGTGTCAACCCACAGGTGGAGCTGTGTCCTGGGATCCCTGACTGACGGGCTGAAGGTTCTGTAGCTGATGTAGACACACTAGGTGGGTGGGGCTGCGTCCTGGGCCATCTGGTAGGTGAGGGTGTGTCCTGGCGCAAGGCTGGAGCCTCAAGGAGTCCTTTCTGCTAGGGGGTGAGGTCAAGACCCTGCCCATCTGGGGCACCTGGCCTCAGGCATCCCTGGACTGCTGCTGACTGGCTGGTGGGCAAGTAGTTTCCAGCACTAATAAGCTACAGGGAAGACTCTAAAGTGGTGCTTGCCAGCGCCAGTGCCCTCCTGGTAGGTTGACCTCCCTGAAATGGCTGCATCTATGTCCCTGGGGTGAGTTTCAGTTGCCTCCTGCCTCTACAAGAGGCTCTCCAAGATCAGCAAGTGGGTTTGCTCCAGGCTCCTTTCCAATGACTGCTTCTGCCATGCATCTTGGAGTGTGTGAGATTGTGTGTGTGCCCTTTAAGAGTGGAGTCTCTATTTCCCATAACTCTCTGGGTCTCCCTAAAGAAAGTGCCACTGGCCTTCAAAGTTAAATGTTCTGGGGGCTGGTCTCCCCATTACAGGATCCCTGGGGTGGGAAGCCCAATGCAGGGCTTGGACCCCCTGATTTTGGGGGAGAACCTCTGCAACTGTAATTATCCTCCCAGTTGTGCATCACTTACCTGGGTGACATGAGTCTTGACTAACCGCATCTCCTCCCCTCCTCCCCTCCTCACTGTGGTTCCTTCTTTGTAACTTTAGCTTTTAGAAGACCTTTTTTGTTAGTCCTCAGGGTGCTCTTCGGAGAAGGCAATGGCACCCCACTCCAGTACTCTTACCTAGAAAATCCCATGGACGGAGGAGCCTGGAAGGCTGCAGTCCATGGGGTCGCTAAGAGTCGGACACGACTGAGCGACTTCCTTTTCACTTTTCACTTTCATGCATTGGAGAGGGAAATGGCAACCCACTCCAGTGTTCTTGCCTGGAGAATCCCAGGGATGGGGGAGCCTGGTGGGCTTCCGTCTATGGGGTCGCACAGAGTCGGACATGAATGAAGTGATTCAGCAGCAGCAGCAGGGTGCTCTTATGGATACTTTGTCTGTTCAGTTCAGTTCAGTTGCTCAGTCGTGTCCAACTCTTTGCGACCCCATGAATCACAGCACACCAGGCCTCCCTGTCCATCACCAACTCCCAGAGTTTACTCAGACTCAAGTCCATCGAGTCAGTGATGCCATCCAGCCATCTGATCCTCTGGCGTCCCCTTCTCCTCCTGCCCCCAACCCCTCCCAGCATCAGAGTCTTTTCCAATGAGTCAGCTCTTTACATCAGGTGGCCAAAATACTGGAGTTTCAGCTTCAGCATCATTCCTTCCAAAGAAATCCCAGGGCTGATCTCCTTCAGAATGGACTGGTTGGATCTCCCTGCAGTCCAAGGGACTCTCAAGAGTCTTCTCCAACACCACAGTTCAAAAGCATCAATTCTTCAGCACTCAGCCTTCTTCACAGTCCAACTCTCACATCCATACATGACCATAGGAAAAACCATAGCCTTGACTAGACGGACCTTTGTTGGCAAAGTAATGTCTCTGCTTTTGAATATGCTATCTAGGTTGGTCATAACCTTCCTTCCAAGGAGTAAGCGTCTTAATTTCATAGCTGCAGTCACCATCTGCAGTGATTTTGGAGCCCAAAAAAATAAAGTCTGACACTGTTTCCACTGTTTCCCCATCTATTTCCCATGAAGTGATGGGACCGGATGCCATGATCTTCATTTTCTGTATGTTGAGCTTTAAGACAACTTTTTCACTCTCCTCTTTCACTTTCATCAAGAGGCTTTTTAATTCCTCTTCACTTTCTGCCATAAGGGTGGTGTCATCTGCATATCTGAGGTTATTGATATTTCTCCCGGCAATCTTGATTCCAGCTTGAGTTTCTTCCAGTCCAGCGTTTCTCATGATGAACTCTGCATATAAGTTAAATAAGCAGGGTGACAACATACAGGCTTGACGTACTCCTTTTCCTATTTGGAACCAGTCTGTTGTTCCATGTCCAGTTCTAACTGTTGCATCCTGACCTGCATACAGATTTCTCAAGAGGCAGGTCAGGTGGTCTGGTATTCCCATCTCTTTCAGAATTTTCCACAGTTTATTGTGATCCACACAGTCAAAGGCTTTGACATAGTCAATAAAGCAGAAATAGATGTTTTTCTGGAACTCTCTTGCTTTTTTGATGATCCAGCAGATGTTGGCAATTTGATCTCTGGTTCCTCTGCCTTTTCTAAAACCAGCTTGAACATCTGGAAGTTTACGGTTCACGTATTGCTGAAGCCTGGCTTGGAGAATTTTGAGCATTACTTTGTCTGTAAATAATTGCAATTTTGGTGTGCCTCTGGGAGGAGGTGAACACCAGGTCTTCCTGCTCCATCTTCTTGGCCACTCCTCAAGTCATTATGTTTTGTTTGGTTTGATTTCCTTTGGTTTTAATCTGAGGGCTCTACAAACTGCAAAAAAAGTACTGATGGCTTTGTAATGTAATAAAATCAGAGTTTTAAAAATTTAGCAAACATTTATTGCAAACAAAGCAAGGCAGTTACCTTGATACTCTTGGCAAATCACTGAAGGTGTATGTTTGTTCCTTTTGAGCCTAAAGTACATTCCAGATGATGGCTAAAGCCAGGTGGTCATTTTAAAGAAGAAATGAAGCAGACAAACCTCTCTGTTTCTTTCTTGATTCTTCAGTTTTACAGGTAGTTGTTTTACACAAGCTTGGGGCTATTGAACTTTCTCATGTTTTCACCTAACGTTAGATGGATGAGCTACTGGTTCTCCGGGTTCTCAGATGTTTCCAAAGCACACCCATTTTGTTATGGGTGACTCCAGCCCTTCTTAGTGAGAAACTATAGAATTACTCCATAAACAGAATTTAGTATTCAGGGCACAATTAGATCACCAAAGAATCCTTGAGAGATGATCTAATTCAGCCTTCTCATTAACAGAAGAGATCTCTCTACAGCATCCCTGACAGATGTTCATCTGGCACTTTGGGCACATTTATCCTAACAGGGACTTGTATTGCTCTTTAACTTGGTGACTTAATGATACAGTGCTCTACCTCTACCCACCTCTACATCTACTCTACCTTAATGATAAAGCCTCTCTGCCCACATGTTAGTAGCCTGCTATTCTGAACACTTTATGTTCACTCAGTACCCCTAACCATCTTAAGATGTAGACTCTATCACCTCTATTTCATAGATAGAAATACTGAAGCACAGAAGGAAAAATTCCTTAAGGTCAAACAGCTATTAAGCAGAAAAGCCCAGCCCTTGATCCCACATACTCGACCTACATTTCCTCTCTGTACTGGAGAACCCGCATACATCATGACAGAAAACTGTCTTCAGGGTGATCTTAATTGTCAATTTTTGGGTAAGTTGTTAAGAATTGACATAACTACTATACAGCCCATATCTCTCTGAATTACACATAATGGTCTTAGAAAATTTTTAAAGATATCTTTAAAATGAACATATATGCCTGGACTTTCTTCTGATGTGCTTCAAAAAAGAGAATGAGATCAGTTTGGCATAATTAAAAAAATAAACTTATTAAAATACAACAAAGAAAGTTGCACATAACAAGCATGTGTTGAATTTTGGGTTTTCATGAACTGAACACACTTGGATAACTACCACTAAGATAAAGACAAAAAGTACCAGTATCCATGGGCTGCCTAACCAAGAGCTGCCTATCCATGACCCATGACAGAACCTGGAACCAAAGCTGTGCTTAGTAATAGATACAATGGTAATTAAGGAAGCATGTTAAACTGACTCTCTGAAGCATTTAGACTGTGGAATATAAAGAAGATTGGTCAGTCAAGGAATGGGAGCACAGATATATTACGAGAGGTTGAACAGGGGGGCCATAGGGCAAGAATCCAGTCTCTGACTTGCCTTGGATCCTAAATAACTCTCTGACTTCAAACTATGTGTATCCTTAAAATAAACCCTCTTTTTCTTAAGGTTCCCTATTCCTTGGAGTCAGAAGATACTAACACCAAACTCCGAGACTTAGTCCAATGGAAAAAAAAACTGTGGTGTCTTCCACGTGGGTTTTTTGGGGGGAGGGGGGGTGGGTGGGATGTGTGTGGAAAAGAGGTGGAAATGGTGACATGAACTTGCCATTCCTGCTCTTGGCCCGTATCATGAAGAAATCGACCTCAGATGGGAAAAGCTGAGCAATTAATCACCATATTATCTGGATGTTTCTGTTTAATAAATATCCTTGCCTTAGCTGTTCCCTCTACCCCACTCTGTATTTCAGCCATGACCTTTTAATTGTCAGAGTCTCCTGAGTATATAAAGAGATAAAGCACACCTTACAAAGAAGTATCACTGCATAAGCCAGATTGCTTACAGCCTAACCAAGTCAGGTGGGTACTTCCTCACAAGAGAGAATTACTTCTGTGACACTGATGAGGCTTCACTATATAGAGGAGAAAGCACTTCTTTTCCTCTTGGGAAAGTCATGTGAGAGTTGTTTATACTGGCTGAAAATAATTCAGTAACAATGTGAACGAACTGTATGGGTCAACTTCAGGTTTGTAAGAGCATGAGACTATAAGATATGCTTACAAACATCCTGATTAAAATATTTGTGACAAGAAGAGGAGCCTTTTTCAGGTTCATATTTGGGGATAATATCATCACTGTTCACATCCCCAGTTACTAATCATGTCAGCCAATTAGCTTTTTAGAGTGCCTGCCATGGTGAGCCATGCCTGTGCTAGTTTTCCCAATTATAGAAGAAAAGTACAAATAAATACAATGACCATGTGTGTGTTTTTGTGAAATATTGCCCTTCATTGGACAATTTCATAATGTATTTTTGTGGGCTATGAAAGTATCATATTTTGCACTAATAAATACTTTTGTTTCTTATCTGTCTTGCTAGGGCAATGAGCTAAGCCAGAGAGAGCTCAGTCATCCCTGACCAGCAGGATCCAGAAAGCTGAACTGGCAAAGTTATTCCAGCTGAACTGGAAAAGTGTTAGAAACTAGTTCGTTTTTAACTTTGATCCTGTTATAAAAAGTTGGATTAACAAAATTACATTCCTAAATAACTGCTCATCAAAGAGTAATGTGGGAAGTATGTTCTTTTGGACTTTAAAGGATCTCCTAAGGAATAAACCTTCAGAAAAATCTCATGATTTCTTCACAACAGCTGAGGAACCAGCCCAGGTATATGTCCAGAACCTCTGGAGCTGAGGAACAGCCCACAGTTAGTACTTGGCATCCAGCTAAGGATGAAGGTGCAGGCCCACATGGACGTTCCTTTGGATGCCACTGTGGGCTTCTTCATACCTGTGTGAATACTTAGAGGTGTGCATGCTCAGTCATGTCCAACTGTTTGTGACCCTCATAGACTGTAGCCCGCCATGCTCCTCTGTCCATGGAATTCTCCAGGCAGGAATACTGGAGTGGGTTGCCATTTCCTCCTCCAGAGGATCTTCCTGACCCAGGGATCGAACCAATGTCTCCTGCATCTCCTACACTGGCAGGCAGATTCTTTACCACTGTGTCACCAGGGAAGCCCAGACTGTGAATACTTAAGACACACTCAAATATACATGGTGAACGACAATAAATTCTAAGCGTGAAAAGAAGACCTCAATCTCTCCTCATGTTTTCCATGCTCCTACTCTGGATCTAAGTCAAACTTTCAAATAATTTCTGTTTTTTTTCTCCTACCCTCCTTTCTGTCCTGAAATGTGGGCACTCCCTTGCAATGACACCTTTTCCCACTGGTCTTCTACACACTTGGTCTTTCAGAATGTCATTCACTCTCAGCTTTCCATCCCAACTATGACTTGTATGTAGGTAATTCCTTGGATAATACTCTGGCCTGATCTTTCTTCCTAGTTCTAAGCCAATATCTTATATTGGCTTAGATATTTCCTCACCTCCAACTCTACATAAAATTTAGTTTGGTTTTTTACTTCTTGACTTTGCCACTTCTTTTAATGGTAACAATTTGTCACTTTCATTCAGACTCAAAACAATGGAATCTTATTTTAACCTCCTTTGACTTTTAATATCCAAATTCTTCAAGATTTTTTCTTTTTTGCATCTACTCTTCTCATTCCTTTCATTATCACCTTAGTTCAGATCGTTATCTTATGTTCTTAATTCTGAGATGCCAGCATTTTTGTAATTTTATATACCTAAAATTGTATAATCAGTGTAGACATTTAATGTAGAGCTTTTTATTACAAAAACCTATTATTCAATAGTGTCTTAGAATAAAAAACTATGACATCTCAGACCTAGATTACTGTGCTACTGCTCTTTCAGCCTGAATTCCCTTTCTTTTCTAATCTGTCCTGCACACTACTGCCTGATTAATCTGCTTAAAAGACTGCATTCACTATGTCCGGTGGTTAAGACTCTGTGCTTCCACTGCAGGCACAGGTTCATCCATTGCCAGGGAACTAGGTGTGACTAAAAAAAAAAACAACAACTTCAGTGGTACCCATTCTCTGCTAGGTAAAGTATGTAGGTATGCCGAGGGGTCAAGTACACATTGAAGGGACCCCACAATCACACCCTGACCTCTTCCTGTCCTTATCAATATAATTCCCCTACCCAGATTCTTCTGCCCTGAACACATCCTCTTCTGCCTCTGTTTGTGTCATTTCCCATAATTAGAAGGTTATTCCTCCTGCTACGTATGCCCTACTCAGGCTGCAAGTTCTATCTCTGTTGTAAATGTAACCTGAACACTCTATCCCCAAATACTCTTGTCGTCCTCCAAATTCTGTAGGACTTGTCTTGATCCCACAGCCATCCAGGATGATCCACTTTCCTGCCACCATGTTTCACATATATTATTATTATACTAATACTAATATTATGCTAATATTATATTAGCATTATACTAATTATAATTAGTTATACTAATTAATTAGTACATTGATCAGTTAATTATACTAATATTATACTAATATATTATTAGTTATCTAGTATCTTTGAATGTCTGTATATATGTATGTTGTTGCTGTTCAGTTGCTAAGTTATGTCCAACTCTTTGCAACCCTGTGGACTACAGCATGCCAGGCTTACTTGTCCTTCACTATCTCCTGGAGTTTGCTCAAACTCATGTCCATTGAGTCAGTGATATATTTATGAGTGTAAAGCAATTAATCTGACATTTTATAATGAACCTAGGAAAAATCAGTCACATTAGTTGCCTCATTCTATGTCTTATTTCTCTCATCAAATTACAAATTCTTTGACATTATCTCTATTAGATATACTTGTTTCCCTTGAATTGTGATTTATTTAAGAAATACAGTCTAATAAGCACTGAGTTCAATGCAGGATCACATCTCTTAACGAAGGTCATGGCCACCTCTATTCTTTTCTCTATGGCTGGTCCTAATCACTTATATTCAACTTCTCCCATTCTGCCCTCTTCCAGCACCCAAGCTAATGATCTTAGTAGAACAATACTATTGCTCAGGCTTTAGTGTAAATCAAATGTAAAGGAACATGGTGAGTTAAAGAACAAGGAGAAACTTAGCAGTGTTAGAAGGTGGATGTGAGGAGGCAGAAAGTCTTGAGATGCAGCTAAGATGTGGGGCAAGGCTGGGTCAGCAGGTTAGGCTGGGTCAGCCAAGATGTAGGGCAGGGCTTGTTAGCATGATGTCATGCTAAGCAGGTCAGACCTTCTTTCTCATCAGTGGAACTGGGAGGTTTTTTTAATTAGCCAGCTATGTCACGGAGGGACCTGATCAGATTTACTTCATTAGAGTTGTGGGAGATGGATAGGGAAGAGGAGGAAGAACTAGGAGAGGGTAGGCCAGTTAAGAACACTATTTCAGTACGGTAGTGGTGGTGGTGGGACTGAAAAGCAAGAGAATGGAGTCAAAAGAATGTAGAGATTTGCAGCCCATTGAGCCAACTGTTCTCTTTTCCCCATGGGGGCCTAGTGTGCAAGGGCTGCAAACAGCAGCCTCCTTAGTGTTGGAAGCCTGTAGCCTGTGCAGGTTGCCCTAAGGTATTTTGGAGACAGCCCTTTCCAGTAGACATTTATGATTGACATGCTGTCCCCAATCTAGGTTCCAGACAGGTGTGTGTAGTGCCTTTGGAAAGCCCCAGGGCAGAGTGGCCAGGGTCCACATTGGCAAAATCATAATGTCCAAGTTGCAGAACAAGGTGTACATGATCAAGGCCCTGTGCTGTGCTTAGTCACATAGTCATGTCCAACTGGGAGAAGGCAATGGCAACCCACTCCAGCACTCTTGCCTGGAAAATCTCATGGACAGAGGGGCCTGGTAGGCTATAGTCCATGGGGTTGCAAAGAGCCATACACAACTGAGCACTTTAACTTTTCATTTTCATGCATTGGAGAAGGAAATGGCAACCCACTCCAGTATTCTTGCCTGGAGAATCCCAGGGACAGAGGAGCCTGGTGGGCTGCCATCTATGGTATCACACAGAGTCAGACATGACTGACGTGACTTAGCAGCAGCATGTTCAACTCTTTGCAACCCCATGGACTGTAGCCCTCCAGGCTCCTCTGTCCATGGGGATTCTCCAGGCAAGAATACTGGAGGGGGTTGCTATGCCCTCCTCCAGGGGATCTTCCCAATCCAGGGATCAAACCCAGGTCTTCCACATTGCAGGTAGATTCTTTACTGTCTGATCCACCAGGGAAGCCCAACTGAGGCCCTACACAGGGCCAAATTCAAGTTCCTGGGCTGCCAGGAGACTTGCATCTCCAAGAAGTAGGGATTTACTCAGTTTAATGTGGATGAATTTGAAAACATGGTGGCAGAAAAGCGGCTCGTCTTGGATGACTGTGGGGTCAAATACATTCCTAATCGTGACCCTCTGGACAAATAGCGGGCCTGCACTCGTGAGAGCTTTGACACTATTCCCTCCTTACTCATGCCCACCAATAAATCATACTTTCCTGTCCAAAAAAAAGAATGTGAAGAAAAAATGAATGTAACTTGATGGCAGAGATGAGATGGAAAAGATGACAATGGAAAAGAATGAATGACACAGGTTTCCACTTTTAGCAATGGGGTAGCTGGCAGTGCTTGTCCCTGAAGTAGAGAAGCAGGTTGGGGATGGACTGGAGTAAGTGAGAAGAAAATGAAATCTGATCTGGATACGTTGAATTTGTGATTGAGGACTGAAGCAAGAGATGGGTTGGAGAGACAGACCTGTGATAGGCATAACTCACCCAATAAAATGTGTATCTGTCTTGAAATACACTGTTCACTCTTAGCCTAATGCAGCCAACTACATTTCTTGCCCTACCTGTTTCACCAGATTTTTATTATGTTCCTGGCTCCCAGTTTGTTATGCTTTTACTCTTGGCCAGTTCAGAACTCTTTCTGTAATATTTTAGATAGAGTAGTTACATAAGTCTTAAATAGACTCTTCGACATTGTTTAATTGCATGAGGAGTAAAGTTCCGTGGAAACCCAGTTTATTGCACCTTATGTTACAATAAACGGTGGTGTTTCCTGGCCAGGTTCCCTCTTTTCCAGCTCACTTCATCCAACTGCCCATTGCACAGAATCTTCTCTGCCCTCCACCTTCTATTCTCTTAACCCCTTCTTTACACTTATGGTCACAGCTCTATCTTTTTTTGTTGTGGTTGTTAATCAGTTTATTTGACTGTGCTGAGCATTAGTTGCGGCACACGGGCTCTTCAGCCCTCGTTGCAGCATGCGGGATCTGTATTTGTGGGATGCGGGATCTACTTCCCTGACCAGAGATGGAACCCATGCCCCCTGCATTGGGAACTCAGAGTTTTAGCCATTGAAACACAAGGGAAGTCCCCACTGCTTTATTCTCAAAGCTTTCTTCTTCCTGGGCTTCATGATATCTCCTGATTTGCCACCCACCTCCAATTTCTCTGTCTGCTATATGTCACCAAACCCCTACTTAAAGGTTCCTAGGCTTATATGTCACCAAACCCCTACTTAAAGGTTCCTAGGCTTCCCTATTTAGCCTTCCTTTCATCTCATTTTAGTGCACGATGTGATCTCATCTACTTGCGGGGCTTAAAAAACAACCATTAACATTATTTCTAAATCTGAACTTGTGGCCCAGCCTTCTCAGTCCAAATCCAAATATCCAACTCCTTTTAGGATACCTTTTTCCGCATGTGTTCCATGGGCATTTCAATTCAGTTTGCCGCAGTGAAGTTTTCCTCTTCTCCCACACCTGGCCTTTCTCCATTCTAATTTTCAGTGGTGGTAGTCACCCTCCCAGTAACCTGGGAGCTGCTCCTGACTTCTCTTTTCTTTCTCAAACTCAGTCTGCCATGAAATCCTACCCATTTTACAGTTTACATGAGCATTTTCCTAGATGAGAATACAGTGTGGTTGAAGATAATAAGGAGGGATTGAGACTAGCCCTGACAGGAGAAGTTCTGTTGAGAAGTATTGGAAAACATGGTTGGACTATCAAGTGGGAGAGTGACTTGAAAGCTGCCATACTCCATGTGAAATTTCACAGCTGATGTGGTGGTAGAACAACCAAACATTAGGCAGATAGATGAAATGGTCATTTCAAAGTGAATTTTAAAAAAGCAGTCACTTGAAAAATAGGAGTAACTTTGTAACCAGAGACAACCATTTCTCACATTTCATTGATGACATGAGGAAAAAAAAAAACCTACAAAGTTCCAACTAGAAGATCAGAAAATCTGACCCTGAATTTAAATGGAAGTGCTATTAAAAAATAATAAATTCTCATTGAAGAAGATAAATTGAAATTAGGCATTAGTGATATAACTAGTAGACTGTGTTGAAAATAATTGTAAGAATGACATAATTTGATTGAAAGGTGCTTATAAATCAATTCCTTAGCTATAAATGATCTTTAAATTGAATATATATAGACATATTTTTTAATAAATCACCAAACTGAATTGTGATGATGATTTTCTGAAACATCTGCATTTCCATATTTCTCAGTAAAAATTTGAGGCTAAATAAGCTATGTTATAATATAGCATATGATATGATATATATTATATATAGATAAACATAAGTAATTTCCATTTAATTTGGCTCAGATACTAATTAAATTAAAAAATGTACTTCCCTCACCAGTATAGTCAGTCAATAGGTAAATAGCTGGGAGAAAAAGTACTACAAGTCAGGCAGCTCTATATACCATGTTTCAAAAGCAAAGGAAAAAATAAAAGTAATTGCAGTAAACACTGCACTTATGGGAAAAAACTACATTTATGAAGCAGATGTTTCAAAAAGTAAAAGCTTACCCTCTTTATGTGAGGAAAGCATCAGGAATCTTATGGAAATATTTCATTTTCGGTTTTTTGTTTAGAATTGTTAAGAGGCTGTGAGTTTCAACACAGGAACTTAGAGACAACTAGCAACCAAAGAATTACTGCTACCAGGAGTCAGCAGTTAAAAAAAAAAAAATCACATTAGAAAAACTTCTAGGTGTGATAGATTTAAAACCAAAGCTTTTCCTCTTCCTCCTGACCATTTTCTCCTTTTTTTCCCTGATTGCATTTTCAATGATAAAATTCTATCAAATCGCTAAGTTACTTACATGGGGGCCTGGAAAGCCCAAGGCATGGTGAGGATACACGTTAATTTCCATCCCGGAGCTCTGTATCTGGTGTCTGAATCAGTGAGCAGAGCAGCCGTTTGTTCTCTTGGTTTAACTACCACAGAGCAGTCATAAATAGCCGTCTGAATTTCAAACTAAATCTTGAGCTCCGCCTCTCTGAAAAGGAAGAAAAAAAAAAAAAATGTGACTCTCAACTCTTCCTGTCTGCCTGGGACAGTAGCTTAGAAGTAGGACAGTCAGTGTCTGAGTGTTAGTTTCCTGTTTTGGATGCACTATTCTATCTGATGATTTTATTTTCCACTAGAAAAATTTTCTTCCTCTGAGTTTCTTAAAGGTGGAAACAAAAATCTACGATCAAAATCTCAATAGTGTTCTTCATATTGGTTCACACACAGGCAAAACATTTACTGATGTATTGTTTAGAGCAAAGAAGGAAAATAAAGAGATTAAACAAGAGAATTTAAGGTTCCTTCACAGTCACAGGCCTCAAGATACTTAAAACCCTTAGTCTCCTGAGACTGAAGGAAAATCAGTACCGTTGCACTTTATCTAAGCTGCATCAGGACTGAAAACTGTTGATACATTTTATAAGGGAGGAATCTTATATTTTGGGGGCTCAGGGACCCCCCCATAGCCAGATTGGTGGCAAGGGATATAAGCTGATGATTTATTTTGATTTCACTGGTGTATGTTCATTTGAACACATCACCGTCCTAGCCTTATCTACCACATAACTGTACATTCTACTTAAGGAAAGCTAAGATTAGAAGTAATCTATTTGGGGGAATTTCCTGGTGGTCTGGAGCTTTCACTGTGGGGGCTTGGGGTTCTATCCCTGGTTGAGAAGGTAAGATCCTGCAAGCTGCACAGCCAAAAAAAAATAATCAGTTTTTAAGAAGAGAACACTCTATACTGCTGTTTTTAAAAATGAATGAATGGAGTGGGGAGCATATGGCTGAGCACAGGCTAGCACATTTACTGAACTATCACAGGCGGGCACAAACTGAGAAGTGAAGTTGACTTAAAGAATAGTACATAAAATCTAACTATGTATGAAAAGAATGATACCAAACGACCAAATGTTGGTCTCTGGACTGTGAGGGTGATCCAGCTTTAGAGGTCTTTTGATATGATCTGTTACATTAACAAAAGAGAAAAATTACAAAAATTAGATTTTGGAAAAGTGTTTGCTCCACCTGTTTCCAATTTAAAAAAATGGAAACCAAGAGAAAATCTCTTTTTGTCATGTAGGATATCTGGAAACTTCCTTAACTCATTAAAGTACAACAACCAAAATCCAGAGCAAGCATCACATGTGACGGTGAAACACAAAACCTCTTATGCTCCTGCCACTTCCCAGTGAAGGTCCCACTTCCCAAGACATCATATTTGGGGGGAGTTCAACATGTGAGTTTGGGGGGCACAAATGTTTAGTTCATAACAATGCCTCTCAGGATGGGGCCCCTTTACTCAGACCATCAAGATGACTGCAGGAGTGAAATAAACATTATGACAGGGTTAGGCTGAGGGAGGCTGGAGCTGAAATTCCCAGGTATTCTCCGTCTACCTCTGGGTGGCAATCATTCTCAAGGGAGGCAGTTCCATACCTCAAAGGGATGTATTACAAAATGTGTATGGGGGGGATAATCTTTATTTGTCACAATGAGCAACAGATGCTTTTAGTTTTACTGGATAAGAACTTTTTTGCAATGTCAGAAATTGTCCTGCACGATAAAAATTTCTTCTGCCCCAAATGATGGGATTCCTTGATGGCTTAGCAGGTAAAGAATCTGCCTTCAATGCAGGAGATGCAAGAGTTGCAGGTTCGACTCCTGGGTCAGGAAGAACCCCTGGAGGAGAAAATGGCAACCCACTCCAGTATTCTTGCCTGGAAAATCCCATGGACAGAAGAGCCTGGCGGACTAGGGTTGCAAAGAGTCAGACGCGACTGAGCACAATAGCAAATGATGGGAATATTCCTACTAAGAAATTCCACTGAAATATTTACATGTAGAAAGCTTATGGAATTTATAATTACATAAAAAATAATAGAATTGTCTCCTGCAATTTGGTTGGGAAGTTCAGGAGTGTTAGGCATCATGGATTCCCCTCCAGGCACAGAAATTCCTAGTTAATCATTACATATCAGTATTTATGGACTCTGAAGCAAACCATGGTCTGGTCTTGAAGCAGTGCTGCAACCGGAGAAACCAGCTGGACCACCAAAGAGTAATTCTAAAATGACTCAAAAATTTTCTTACATTTCCCAAATACGATGAAGGGTATTCATAACCCTCAGCAGCATTTTCTGATTAATGTCCACTCTTCATTCCCATTCATCTCTTCACATCCAGTTTGCTTTTTCTCACATAAAAACTCTGTTTTAAAAAGTCCTCTCCCTTCTTTTCTAGTCTCTATCAGTAAAGCCCAGCACTGAGAGCTGACCTGGGAAATAGTTTCATGGCTAGTTTTCAGGCTGTGGCTCTGGGGGCCCCATGGCTCAGCTGTGAGCAGTGTCTCTGGGCAGGCAATTCATGCAACAGCTGCCCTTCGGTTGCTCATATTTGTTAAGCACGCATCAGGCCAAAGATGGGCCTGGCTGGTTGAAGAGTAAATATACAACAAGTTACTTTTAGGGTGCCAACTCCCTTGGTCCCTGTACAGACACCAAAAATGACAACACAGAGACAAAAAGGGCCCAGAGACTGCAATGTGGGATGTGGGACATCTTACTGCTGAAGCCTGCTCTAGGCTGCAGCAAGGAGTTTCACACTCTGAAGACCTATTTTGAGGGGACTGGGGCAGAAGCCCCTTCCTCCTCAGAACCTGGAAGGCCTGAGAAATCATACCATGATAATCTCCCAGGGAAGGTAGGGAAGTAGATGGGAGATGTCCTCAAAGTTTCCCATTCTCTCGCAGTAAGTTGTCTTTTAAACAGAAACACACACCAAACAAGGTTATATATCAATCAGTTGACAAAAATGTTGTGACCAGAGGCTTGCAGGAACCTAATCTTTTGCTTCTCTTAGATGCAATAAACAGTTTGTTATTCACTACCTTGGCCTTCACAGCAACCGTATAGACCCTAAGTACTGCAAAAAAAAAATGAGAATAATCTGTATTATGATGAACACAGAAATACATTTGGGCTTCACACACAGCTGTTTTCAGGGACTCCTCCTCCCTTACCAAGGGTCCTGAGACCACTTTGAGAACTGCTGCCCCAGTACCCAGCAGTTCAACAGGCTGACACTGGGAGTAGACTCCATTAGGAGCACCACAGCTATTTTGTTCATCTTTGTATTTCCAGAATCTGCACAGTGCCAAGCACATGAAAGTGAAAGTGAAAATGAAGTCGCTCAGTCATGTCCGACTCTTTGCGACCCCATGGACTATATAGTCCATGGAATTCTCCAGGCCAGAATACTGGAGTGGGTAGCCTTTCCCTTCAGGGGATCTTCCCAGCCCAAGGATCAAACCCAGGTCTCTTGCATTGCAGGTGGATTCTTTATCAGCTGAGCCGCAAGGGGAGCCCCAAGTACATAGCAGCACTCAATAAATATAGTAGCATTCAATGAATTGTGAATTAAATTAAAATGGGCTAGGATAAAGTATTCATGAGATGGCGAAAGAAAGCTGAGACAGACAGAATGGCCTTTTTGGAGCTGAAGTTCAGTTCAGTCTTTTTATTTGTTTTTGTGTTTTTGGCTGCACTGGGTGGCTTAGCTCTCTTAGATCAGGGATCTTAATTTAATTCCCTGATCAGGGGTTGAACCCAGGCACTTCGCAGTGAAAACACCGTGTCCTAACTACTGGCCGCCAGGGAATTTCCCAGTTCAGTCTTAATCTTCATGATTTATGTCTAGGGTAGATTATTTGAACTATTAAAAGTGATTCAACATGTTTTAGATTACTGAAAGTGAGAACAACTATACCAAAGATATGAAAGAGGATTTTTTAAAAGAAATTCAGATGTAGAGAAAGCATACTCGTACTCAAAGAATATGATACATTGACAAATAAATACAAATCTATACTGATGAAATATCTTGATTATTAAAGTGGCTTTTGCAATGTGATTTGTTTTTTAAGATGTAAGATTTAAAATCAGGCCTCTCCTCCTGTTTTTCTGGTGACCCTGTTAACACTTATGTAAATTTTAACTACTCTAGGTTGGGAAACATTACATCATTGTTTCTTATCTTTTCTTATACAAACATAGCTAAGCATTGTATTGATGAAATAACACACAGCTTTGATGAAATAACAATTTGTAACTCCAAATTTGTGTTAAATTTAGCCCCTGCCTTACTTCCGTTTGGCCTATGGCTTCTTCCATAGGAAAGATCAACAAATAACACTTCAAAGAGGGCCCACGATTAGATGCTGGTCCTAATATTCTGCACAGTGGGACCCTTGCCCCCAAAAAGTCAGAGGAGGAGCAGGTACAAAGCAGATTGCTAGAAAGGGTGGCCAGAGGCCATGTGTTCCAGGAGAGGAGGAGATGGGAAATTACTGAGCAGAGGGTAAATTACAGACGGCAGAGACTTTTAGGTGCCTCTAGAAATTTGAAGGAGGTCTGATTCCTAGATTACACACGACAAATGCTGCTGACCTGAGTGACGGTACCAGCAGGTGGGGCCAAGGCTGAGTAGAAGGATAAAGTACTCCAGTGAGACAATCAGAACCATGTCCTTGGGGACAGGCAGTCTGGGAGGAAGCAGGCACAGGGGATTGGGGTGCTGAGCAGGCAAGAGATGCCAGCTAGCAGTGGGGAAGCAGAACTGAGCTGTTTTGGCATAGTGCGGCCTGGGCAGGAGATGGAGAAGAGAGGCTAAGGGTCCTGTTACGGGACTGGGGGCCTGGAGTTGAAGTACCCAAAAAGAACAAGGAGTAGGGGAAGACTGCCTCTCGCCTTCCTTCTGTGTGTGCAAGTTTGAGGCTGAGGAACCACAGCACGCAAGCAAGGGAGAGGGGCACTCGCCGCTGCCCTGCTGAATTTGTTTTCCGAGGCAGTTGTAAGGAATCACTGCAGACTGGGTGTTTTCCAACTATATAAGTGTACCCCTCTGTCTAGAGGCTGTAAGTCCAAAATCTGGGGGCTGGCAGGGTTGCACCCCCTCCGCAGGCTCCAGGGGAGTAAACATTTTTAGTCTCTTCTTACTTCTAGGGGCTGACTGGACTGTAGTTTTGTCACTCCCGTCTCCTGTCTCCGTGTGGCCTCTTTCCCTCCTGTGCATTTCTCCTCTGTGTGTCTCCTGTAAGGACCCTTGTCATTGGATTAAAGGCTTGCCTGGATGGTCCAGGATCAAATACCTAGTTCCCAAAACTTTTTTCAGATAGGGTAATACCCACTGGTTCCAAGGGTTTGACGTGGATATACCTTTTTGGGGATGTGATGGGGGTGAATTTTATGTGTCAGTTTCTCTGGTCCATGGTGCCTAGATATGTGCTCAAACATCATTCAGGGATTGTCCTCCATGCTCCATGATTGGGCCTCACGCAATCAGTTGAACGCCTGAATAAAACAAAGGCTGACCTCCCCAGAGCAGGAGGGACACTTCTGCCAGCAGACAGCCTTTGGACTTCATCTGCAGTATTTGCTCTTCCTGAGTCTCCAGCCTAACTGCCTTTGGACTCAACTGCAATTCTTCCCTGAGTCTCTGCCTGGCACTTCCCCCATCAGATTCTAGACTTGCCAAGCCCCCACAATCACATTTTCCAATTCCTTAGAATAAACCTCTTTCTCTCTTTGTAAATCAATACATCCTATTGGCTCTCTTTCTCTGGAGAACCCTGACCAACACAGGGGACCACCATTCAACCTGCTACACGAGTACCTACTCCAGGAAAGGAGGGGACTTGTGAAAACTTGAGACTTCCCCCTGAATGTGGGGATAAGTGTAAAGGTATCTTGCAGAGAACAAATCCACAAGTATTAGTTCCTGACACGGGATGCCATGGGTGTTCCGCCCTTTCTAAGGTTCTTCCTTTCCCAGTTCTTTTATTTCTTTTCATTTTCTAGCAGTTAGGGTGTTTTCTTTTCAAATCCCCCACATGGCTCAGCAGATGGACCCATCACTGACTTCATGGAGAGAGAGAACCTTCCAAGGAAACTCCCTCCTTCTTCCTACCCTAGGCTGAACATTTGCTGTAGACTGACTCACTCTTCTTCGTGCCTGGAAGATAGTGACAGGAGTGGGGCTGTGAAGTCAGCTGGAGCCAAGCTTGAATTCTGCCTCTGTCATTTACAGTTGACTGATCTTGGACAAGTTATTTAACTTTTCTAAGGCTGACAGTACCTCTGAAGAGGTAACATTCAGAAGGCTGGTACCAAGTGGAAGGAGACACCAACGCAAAATGTACACGCAGCCCCTGACGCTCAGTGAGTTTCCTTGCTCTCTCCAGACCCAGACAGAATGATGACAAGGCCCTCATGAGTGGTGACCACAGTGGTGGAGACAGTGTATGTTGTCTGATGACTGCCTGTCCGATCTGCTTGTAATTATGCTGCTTTGTTTCTCCTGAAATCCACTTTAAATCAATTCTTTTTCTAAATGTAGCCTTGTCCTAGATAATATTTGTGAAACCATAGGTTTAACTTGCTAATTATATACATTTTCCAGTGCACAGTAAATACACTTTGTCACTCATTCAATGGTGCCTTTTATGATCTTAATAGGATTAACATGCTAATTATAGATCTTTTTTCTAATATGCATCAAAATGAATACATTCAGGCAGTCATTCATTCAGCAGGTATTAGAGTGTCTTTTTATTGGGTTGACCCAAAATTTCGTTCAGTTTTTCCATAACATCTAATGGAAAAACCTGAACAAACTTTTGGGCCAATCCAATATGTACAAACAGGCTGGCAGAGCTCTAAGCTCTGAGCACCAGGCAAGGCCGTGGATCCCAGACCCTACTCATTCCCAGGGCTGAGAGGATCAGTGGATGACCTGCTGCACTGGTTAGGAAGCTCTGTCGTGTGTTTACCAAGACACCTAGTCAGGGTGCACTAAAGTCCAGACTGGAGGCTTTCTTCTGCTCTGCCTTTGCCCCTGTGCAATGGGAGGCAGGTTAGAAAGGACAAGGGTCTATTTTAACCCTGGGTGTTTTCTTGCTTTCCATCTAATTCTTCCTTATAGGTGACTGAAAGAAAAATTCATGACTCATGCCTGCTCTGTGGGTTTGGCTGTCGTGTGTGTGTGTGTGTGTGTGTGTGTGTGTGACTCACCCTCTTCCTTCCCCTGAAGGGCCCACATTCTTCTCACAAGGCTGCCCTGCGGTTCAGGAGAGGCCCTGTTAAAATGGCGAGACTCAACTTTGGGGGACACTCAGCTTTGGGGAGAGCATAGGAGGTGCCACCTTGAGACTCTAAGCCAAGGGCCTTAGCGGGCCTTACCTGAGCCCGTCAGTCACACCTGTGCTTCCACAGGCTGCCTCCCTCCCACCTGCAGTGTGATCTGGGGACTGGGCTTTGTCAATATGTCCTTTGTAACACCTTTTCAGCCTGTCCCTTTCTCCAAGGGCTTCCTCTCTGAGTATCTGCATGTGTCTCTAGGGCAAAAACAAACACAACCAGTGCAAACCAGTTCTCCCTGTTAATGTCCCCTGCATGTCAGCGCCCCGCCTCTCCCTCCTCGTGAAAGCATATTGGGAGAATGGGGTACACTTAGGGTCTCCGCCTGCCAACCGCCCACTTGTTCCTGACTTTCCCCTTCTGTCTTCAGGCCCTGCCACACTCCTGAAACGGCTCTCCTAAGAGCCATCAGTGATCTTCCCAGGCCCCTCGTTGACCCCGGTAGCCTAGGACGTGTGGATCCTCCCCAGCCACCAGCACCAAACGGCCGCAAGCTACCCCATCTCAAGGTTTCCCGACCCATCTACCCCTGCCCGCAGGTCCAGGGCACCCAGAGTCCAGGGCCGTCTGGCCCTCCCGTTGCCCGCACTCATATTCTCCTGCAGCAGCCCCTCTGTGTCCCCCTTTCTGCCTGGCATTGGCCCTCGGCCTCAGTGAGAGAGAAAGGCTGCCCTCTCCTCCTTTCTCAGAGCCCAGAACTAAAAACAGAAATGCCCAAAGCCTCATGACCAGGCCTCTGGGAAGGCTGGCGGGAACAGCTCAGGGTTTCAGAAAATAAATGTGAGCCTGGGAGCAGGTGGCCCGAAGAATGAGGAGATTCATAAAGAACAGGGTGCGGCAGACCGGCCGCACTGCCTCTGTTGACAGGGAGCCAGCTGGGGAGCTGCCAGGGCCAAGTGCAGACTTGGGTGCCTAGGTCGGGGCTGGGGGAGGTGACAGTCCCAGCTTATCATCATAGACTATGGACGGGAAGGCAACCTGGGTGCCAGGTGAGAGTGAAGTCAAGCCTTCAGCTTAAGCACCCATGGAGGGAACACAGGGAGAAGACAGGGCTCCTGAGGCACCAGACTGTGTCAGGACGACCTGAGTGAGGCTCCCCCAGTAACAGTGACAGGGAGACAGAGGCCCCGGAAAGTGTCCCAGGAACAGCCCGTGGGCAGGGCCTTCTCCCCGCCGCTGCTTCAGGCTCCCCCAACCACCCACACTGTACCAGCTTGGAGGCCTTTACACACATGCTCCTTTTATCAAACAGTGGCAATACCTGCTTTAAACAGCAGCGGGTTCTGAATGCAACCAGTAGAAGTTTCTCCACTCTTCAGGAAACAGGCATCTTGGGGAGGAACAAAGGGTGCTTTCCCAGAGCTGTGTCCCAGTGCCACTGGAACAGGAGGCCCAAATTCCTCAAACACCTGAGCAGACGCCCTAGAATGTAATGAGGGAGTAGGAACAGGTGGCTCCCATCTACCTGATTACGGTGGCAGCTTCCAGAGGCAGAGGAGATGTGTCAGCGTCAGGCAAAATTCCCGCCCCAGGCTCTGTTTCTATCAAGAAATATATGTCAGTAAGTTGCAGAACCCCTAACACACTAGTCTGGGCTGTATGTATGTGTACGTGTCTTTGATGGGGGAACGTTCATGAGAATATAAAATAAAGCACGCAGGCACAGAGAGGAGGCATAGAAGACACGGACGGTAGGGTGGGTGACACCTGTAGGCAGGACTCGAGAGTCAGAGGAGGACATGAGGCCTGAAGAGACTCCTGGGGCCATCCCAGATCTTATGCTTGAAAGGTCTCCCGAAAGTTGTCCTGCGTTTTGAGGAGATGGTGTCCAAAAACAGGAGTGTTGATAAAGTAGAAGTAAAAAGCACTGTTGATCAGGAAGCCACACGGATGAGAAGAGCCTGGGGTCTGGCAGCAGCAGGGCAGTGATATGGTTCAGCTAATTAGGCACACCTGGACCCGTCCCTGCTTTCCCTCTGCCTCTGTCTCTGCTCTTAAGGGGTGGCTCAAAATCAAAACTGGACTTTCCTGGTGGCTCAGCTGGTAAAGAATCCACCTGCAATGTGGGAGACCTGGGTTCGATCCTTTGGTTGGGAAGATCTCCTGGAGAAGGGAAAGGCTACCGACTCCAGTATTCTGGCCTGGAGAATTCCATGGACTGTATAGTCCATGGGGTCAAAAAGAGTCAGACACAACTGAGCAACTTTCACTTCAAAATCAAAACTAATAAATTAAACCTTTTTCCGTCCAGATTTTCCTTTTTTACTTAATGATAAACTTATTTTGTATGAGATATGAGGCAAGTATAGAAGAATGCAACAACCCAGGTTTACAATTTTAGCATTATGCCATTTTGCATCAGATCTTGCAGTTGAGAGAGGAAATATCGCAGATGCAGTGGATCTGTGGATCCAGTCTTTCTAAGAAGCTGCTTCATCTCCATCAGCCACATGGTCAGTGGGGCTGCCTTGCGGGAGTGGACCACACAATCCCTTTGAGAGTGATGTAGGAAGGCAGGCATTGACGTGGTCCTAAGTTCCCTCTCTCTTGCTCAGGAAGGCCAGCAGACAGCAGAGGGTGGATGTGTGGGCAGGTCTGTCGTGAGGTGAGGTCTAAAGAAACAGGATATCTAAAGAAGCTTTCAAGCCGTACCCATGTATTTAAGAGCTCCCGCCCAAGCACTGCCACCAGTTTTTCTTGTTCAGGACTTTAGTCTTGCTGGTTGTCCTTTCACTCACATCTTTTATTGAATTTTATACCCTTATTTACCATGTACCCTTTTAACCACCGTGGTTTATGAACCATCACTGTAATTTTCCACTTATGTGATTTGATCTGCAGATAGGCGCTACAATACTTAATCAAATATTTCCTGTTTATTCACCTACAAAATTAGGACAATAATACCTAGTTCAAAGATTTCCCAAGGGTTACGATAATATATGTAAATCACCTAGTGCAGTAATTGGCAATATAATAGTAAATGTTTTTTCCTTTTTCTTTCTAAATTCTCATAAAGCATTTGTTTTAAAACTCCATTTAGAATTCTCAAAAAATTGCCAACAAGCATCTCAGAATTTCTGGAAACAACTTTTGGCTCACTAATGGAAACTGTGGCATTTCCTTTCTTCTGATTATCTTAGATGCTGGAAAACCTGCAGGAATTAGCAGTGTTAAAGCATGATTTTTAATCATTTTTTTAATGTAAAAATACAATGGTCCCACAGTAAAGATTAATTAGGGGGCATCTTACTGGTACCCAGAAATGAATGAAGGCACCAGAAAGATGTTAAGACTGTTTCAAAGGAGAATTTGAGGATGAGGCAATGAGGAAAGATAAAATGGTTCTATTAATACATGTAAAACTGGTTAATATCTTCATGCAATAAAATGTAATGTGTGGGGTTACCTTTTCTACAGAAGAGAAATCAGTTGTATCTTCACCAGACAAAATTCACTTGCATTGCTATAAACGAGAAACGTTTGCATTATTATAATTTTTTCTACAAATTTACTTCAACTCCTCCAGAGACAGAAAAATAGCCTGGCCAATAAGAAATCAAATTGCATAAACCTATAGAATCAGAAAATCACAGCGATTACAGCAGGCAGTAATAAGTGTTCCACTGAAAGGAAACCTAGTAATCTCCCCTGTCCATTTCCAAATCTTGGACAGTTTTCCCCAGTGATATGTGGATCATTAGACTGCAGTCTGGAAGAGAGGCTTTGGAATTTTCTCACTCTGAATCAAGGGAATCAATAGGCTCCTATTTCCAGCCAGTGCTTTCCTCCTAGCCTCTGATTACAGGGAGCTCTCCTCTCCCTAGGCCATGATGTGGATTAGGAATAAGGTGCTAGGGAGCCAGATCCAACATTAACCATTTTGTTCCTGTTTGGTAGCTCAAGGGCTAGCCGCTTATGTGGCACCATGAACTTCTCCAACTGGCTCCCCAGACTGCTCCCCTACTTTGCCCTTGCAAACCCTCAACCCAAGCCAGAGAGAGAACTAACAGACCCTGAAATTTGCCAAATTTCACAAAATGGTTTGTTGACCAATTCCTCATGTACTGCCTTGGAACACCTCCTGTCATATTTTTTAATGTGGTACAGTTTTTTGAAGTATTATTTCCTGCGCCTTCAATTAAGGTGTACTTCTTTGATAGCAGAAACAATTCCCCTCTACCAGCACTCAATATTAGGTGTTAAATTAACTGTTCAAACAGGTGTTTAATTAGATGTTAGTAAGTATTGATTGAAGGGATACATAGAAAGTGTTAGAATGGAGCCCTTCCCTGCTCAGAAAAACTCTGACTTCCTAACACCTTCAGAATAATATGAAACTTAGATCTCACCCTCCCCACCCACTCTGTCCGCCTAATCCTGCTAGCAACTGCTTACCCCCATTACAGTTTTTTTTTTGCATCTCTGTATCTCCCCTCTCAACCTGGAATGCTCTTTCCCTTCACCTTCAGGGCTTAACCCAAATACCACCTCTTCCACAAAGCCGTCCCCAATTCCTCTGGTTAGAAGCGACCTCAACACTTGCCTCATCTTCCCAACAGCTGGAGTGAGATGATGAAAGATCTCATCCAGCTCCATAGCCCTGGAGCCAGACGGTCTAAACCCATTTATTAGTTCTGTGATCTTCGGTGAGTGATGAAACCATTCTGCGCCTGAATTTTCTAAGGTAAACGTAGGGAGAAGGCTACTGCTCTCCTCAAAGGTTTTGTGAAGATTAAATAAATGAATACGTGTAAAGCACTTAGAAAATGCCTGGAACGTAATGAGTGCCCAGGAAGATTATTTGTTATTATTCATTTTGGATACTCTCCTAATTCTTTACTGGGGCCTCTTCCAATTCATTCCATCTCAAATAGCTTTTATTTACTGGTTACTCCCCTGTCTCTATGGCTGACGTAAGCTCCTTAAGGGATGTTTATGGAACTCTGCTGAATGAATGAACAAATTAAAGAATAAATGAATGGGTAGAGGCTGTCCTGACTTTGAGTAAATAACTCTTACTCAAAAAGCAGACTTTCTGGTTATGGTATGTGGAACTATTTTTTTTAACCACCAGACCTTTTGAGCGTCTTTTGTAATTCCGGGCCTCTGTTTGCTCAGTTCGCTCAAGTGCGATGTTTGCATGGCCCTGACACCTTCTAGGCCACCAGGATCTTTCCGGCATAGACTATCTTGGGCATATTTGTTTTCTGGGTGTAATTGAGAGTAGTAACTTGATAGTTAATTTGTCTTGCCTTCTGAAGTTCACATATATAGTTAATTTTTTCCTAATGCAAGTCAGGTTGGAAGGAAGGAATATTACTGCTGGCAAGTTATGTGACCTTGAGCGATTCGCTTCCACAAGCTGACGTTCTAGTTCTTCAGTTTTAAAAGGGGGGTGATTTCACTGTTTTTGAGGAGTGAATTATTTGAACCACACATCTAGGCCCCCCTCTACAACTTTTTTTTACATGGAAATTGTATTTTCACCTTATTTGGAAAATTGAAGAATCTGATGATTCTGTCCCTCTATTCCCTCTAAGAAATACTGGCTGAGGCTGAACAGAAGCTGTGAGCCAGATGGGCCCTCTCCAGACTGCCATGGTGCCCCCTCCAAACTGTTTCCATGATGCCCCTTCACTTCTTTGTATCATTCTCCAATTGCTGCTGCAAGGAATTACCACCAATTTAGTAGCTTAAAATAACACAAACTTATCATCTCAGGGTTCTGGAGGCTGGAAGTCCAAAATGGGTCCCACTGGGTTAGAAACAAGGTATCCAGTCCCACAACTTTTAAGACTCCCACCTGAGGGACAGGCCCCCAGAACACCCAGATCTGAAAGCCAATGGGGCGAGTGTCCACAAGACTCCCAAGACTATGGCAAAAGAAAAAACTTATGGGTCCCTTGGCACTCAGTTTATTTAGGCACTTGATGCTAAATAAATGGTTATACTCAGGGAGGAAGAGAGAAGGTGTGAGCTAACTGAAAAACAGGTTCAGATGTAAGAAATATTACAAAGAAGCACCTTCAGAACTTGGAGAGAAGACCTAGGCATGGCTGAATTAAATAACTTAGCAATGTTAAATGCATGCAAGGCAAAAATATCATAAAACTCATGTGACCATCTTCAAATAAAACGCATAGGCGGTTGGTGAGCCATCCAGAAAAAGGTCTAATGAACAGGTTTTTAAATTCCAGGCAAAGAGAACAGAAGCAGACGTGTGCCTTTGTGGTTCTGCCTTTGTTCAGCCTCAGAGTTCTGTGTGGGAGACAGAGACCTTTATTTCCTCTGTGTCCAGCCAAAGAGGCTTTCTGATGAATGCTTACAGGACACAGAGACGATAAACACAAGCAAGTCTGGCTTTGGGAGTGGGAGGTTTGGGGTTGGATCCTTTTTTTCAGTTTTGGTAGTGACCTTGAAGGGGAAGGCACTTTTAAATCTTTGCTAAGTGACATTTGGAAGCCCCCACTTGCTGGGGTGTGCCAGGCCAGAGCCCTTGAAAAGACAGGCAAGGCCAAGGGAGGGTCCTGCTGCCCGAAGGGCACTGGCAGCCTTGAAAATCCCACGATCGTAGGCCCAGCTCTTGGTTTAGATAAACACTTTCTAGAGCCAGAGGGAGGCAGGGACATCATTGCTCTCCTGGAGGAAAGAGCCCAGGCCTAGTGGGAAGAACATTATTTTGGACACTGACAAAATACTGTCCGACACTCACTACCTGTCCATGTTACAGGGGTCATCAGGTGAGTTATTATATATACAACTCCTGCCTCTTGCCAAGTAAATCTTAATCTGAAAATGTTAACCCTCAGCCCTGTGTGAATAGCACCCATGAGAGGCCAAAGGAGGGGAGAGAGAGAGTGGGAAATAAGAACAAAGTGGGGGTCAGGCTGTGAGACCCAGGCCAGCACAGCCAGGCAAGGAACCGCTACAGGCAAAAGCCTTGACCTGGCTACTCACAGAGACCCACAGAGAGAACTGAGAGGGTCTGTTTTTCCTTGTTGTTCAGTCACTAAGTCATGTCTGACTCTTTGTGACCCCATGGACTGTGGCACACCAGGCCTCCCTGTCCCTCACTATCTCCCAGAGTTTGTCCAAGTTCTTGTTAATTGAGTCATTGATGCTATCCAACCATCTCATCCTCTGCCGTCCTCTTCTCCTTCTGCCTTCAATCTTTCCCAGCATCAGTGTCTTTTCCAATGAGTTGTCTCTTCGCATCCGGTGGCCAAAATATTGGAGTTTCAGCTTCAGCATCAGTTCTTCCAATGAGTATTGATTTTCCTTTAGGATTGACTGGTTTGATCTCCTTGCTGTTCAAGGGACTCTCAAGAGTCTTCTCCAACACCACAGTTCAAAATCATCAATTCTTCTGCACTCAACCTTCTTTATTGTCTAACACTCACATCTATACATGACTACTAGAAAGACCATCAGTTCAGTTCAGTCACTTTTTCGACCCCATGGACTGCAGCATGCCAGGATTCCCTGTCCATCACCAACTCCCAGAGCTTTCTCAAACTCATGTCCATCGAGTCAGTGATGCCATCCAACCGTCTCATCCTCTATCATCCCCTTCTCCTCTTGCCCTCAATCTTTCCCAGCATCAGGGTCTTTTCTAATGAGGCAGTTCTTCACATCAGGTGGCCAAAGTAATGGAGTTTTAGCTTGAGCATCAGTCCTTCCAATGAATATTCAGGACTGATTACCTTTAGAATGGACTCTTTGGATCACCTTGCAGTCCAAGAGACTCTCAAGAGTCTTCTCCAACACCACAGTTCAAAAGCATCAATTCTTGGGTGCTCAGCTTTTTTTATAGTCCAACTCTCACATCCATACATGATTACTGGAAAAACCATAGCTTTGACTATACAGACCTTTGTCAGCAAAGTGATGTCTTTGCTTTTTAACATGCTGTCTAGGTTGGTCATAAATAGCATTCCTTCCAAGAAGCAAACGTCTTCTAATTTCATGGCTGCAGTCACCATCTGCAGTGATTTTGAAGCCCAAGAAGAGAAAATCTGTCACTGTTTCCACTTTTCCCTCTTCTATTTCCCATGAAATGATGGAACCGGATGCCATGATTTTAGTTTTTTGAATGTTGAGTTTTAAGCTAGATTTTTCATTCTCCTCTTTCACCCTTATTAAGAGGCTCTTTAGTCTTTAGTTCCTCTTCATTTTCTGCCATTAGAGTGGTATCATCTGCATATCTGAAGTTGTTGATATTTCTCCTGGCAATCTTGATATCAGCTTGTAACTCATCCAGCCTGGCATTTCGTATGATGTACTCTGCATATAAGTTAAATAAGCAGGGTGACAATATATAGCTTTGATGTACTCCTTTCCCGATTTGGAACCAGTATGTTGTTCCATGTCTGGTTCCAACTGTTGCTACTTGACTCATGTATGGGTTTCTCAGGAGACAGGTAAGATGGTCTGGTATTCCCATCTCTTTAAGAATTTTCCACACTTTGTTGTGATCCACATAGTCAAAGGCTTTGGCATAGTCAATAAAGCAGAAGTAGATGTTTTTCTAGAATTCCCTTGCTTTCTCTATAATCCAACAAATATTGGCAATTCGATTTCTGGTTCCTCTGCATTTTCTAAACTCAGCTTGTACATCTGGAAATTCTCGATTCAAGTACAGCTAAAAGTCTATCTCAAAGGATTTTGAGCATAACCTTACTAGCATGGGAAATGAATGCAATTGTCTAGTAGTCTGAACATTCTTTAGCACTGCCCTTTCTTTGGGATTGGGATGAAAGCTGACCTTTTCCAGTCCTGTGGCCACTGCTGAGTTTTCCAAATTTGCTGGCATATTGAGTGCAGCACTTTAATAGCAGCATCTTTTAGGGTTTGAATTGGCTAACTGGAATTCCATCACCTCCACTAGCTTTGTTTGTAGTAATGCTTCCTAAGGTCCACTTGACTTCATACTCCAGGACGTCTGGCTCTAGGTGAGTGATCACACCTTTGTAGTTATCCGCATCATTAAGACCTTTTTTGTACAGTTCTGTATATTCTTGCCACCTCTTCTTAATATCTTCTGCTTCTGTTAGGTCCATACTGTTTCTGTCCTTTATCATGCCCATCCTTTCATGAAATATTCCCTTGATATCTCCAATTTTCTTGAAGAAATCTCTACTCTTTCCTATTCTATTATTTTCCTCTATTTATTTGGACTGTTTATTAAGAATCTTGTTTTCTCTACTTGCTATTCTCTGGAACTCTGCATTCATATCTTTCCCTTTTCTCCCTTGCTTTTTGCTTCTCTTCTTTTCTCAGCTACTTGTAAAGCCTCCCCAGACAACCGGTTTGCCTTCTTGCATTTCTTTGCTTTGGGATGGTTTTGGTCACTGCCTCCTGTACCATTTTATGAACCTCTGTCCATTATTCTTCAGGTACTCTGTCTACCAGATCTAATCTCTTGAATCTATGCGTTACCTCCACTGTATAAGCAGTCATAAGGGACTTGATTTAGGTCATACTTGAATAGCCTAGTGGTTTTCCCTACTTTCTTCAATTTAAGCCTGAATTTTGCAACAAGGAGCTGATGATGTGAGCCACAGTCAGCTCCAGGTCTTTTTTTGCTCACTGTATACAGCTTCTCCATCTTTGGCTGGGAAGAATATAATCAATCTGATTTCGGTATTGACCATTAAGGGAAAAAATTACACTCTGACTTTCATTAACCTCTAATTGCAGTTTACATTTCCCTTCAGTTGAGCATGTAGGCAACAAACCAAATGCTTCAGAGAACCTATGACCTTGTCACAACTAACCATCACACTCTGGTCATCACAGAGACCCTCAAATATCATTTACATCCATCACTTCTTCAAAACCTCAGCCATAATTAGACTTATTGCTAGATCTTGTCATTTAATGCATTAGTAAACTAGCATTTTTTCCATATCACACATTTGTTTATATTTTAATAACTATATTCTAATATGCTTCGTTCCCTGTATTGTGCTTATTCTGCACTAGAATCAGCATTGTGAGACTCAGTCCATAGACTCACTGCTGCCAGAGGGGGTGAGTCAGGGCACACAGAAAGATTTAGAGCCGAGAACAGCAGCCAGAAAAGGGGAGGTTGTGAAAACACATGATATTTGGTTTGTTGAGTTCCGTATCAACATCCTTTTCAGAAAACACAAAGCCCTTTGTTGCTCATGTCTTTTGCCTCCAAAGTTGATCAAGGGCCAAATGAGAACAGGATGGAGATGGTGGGAGCGGAGTGGGTGGTAGGCCCAGGAGACACACAGAAAGCGAAGGTCACGGCTGACACTCCCCACCGCCACCCCCCAGCACACCGCACGGCCAAATCCAAGCTTGTAAGTCAGGGCTGAGGCAGCAGAGGCTCTGAGCCTACAGCCTTGGGCACGTCTCACCACACAGCAGCTGTGTGCTCAAAACTCCTGGGCTGCTCCTAACACCTGCCCTGCCTCCTGAAAACCCCCAGATCGCAACCATCTTTTCCTCAAGAAGGCTGAGATGTATTTAGAGTCTTTGTTTGATGAGACTACTGCTGTTTGATCACTGAGTGTATGAGCCAGAGCTCAGTAGTAAACACCCACTTGAACTTTACAGTTTCCCCATTTCGTTAAGAAGGCTGTTGTCTGGCCATGTGTCAGGGACACATTGACTCTGGGGCCACTGTATTTTTCTGAGTTGGTCCTCGAATGGGGGATGGAAGAGTGTGGCCACGAGGCAACAGGGAGGGATGTGGAGCAGAGGGGAGAGGCTCTGCTGGCAGTTAGTAGTCCTGGAGCTGGTGTGTACGGCTCTGGGGGTCAGGGGGCGACTCTTGGGGGATGCCAAGCTCTGGGTTGCAGAGCTCTTTCCTTGGGTTTACTGCACCAGGAATATTTCCCCAGTCACCCCAGCTAATGTGTGGATAAAGGAGGAGCAGGGGTGTAGGAAGATAATTGCTGTGTGACAGAGCTCTGGGCTTCTCGTCTGATGAAGCTGAGGTTTACACAGGGCAGATTAAGTAAAGAGTGTTCTCTTCATTTCCCCCAGGAATCCAGTGTTTAAAATAAAACCAAAACCCCAAACCCTGCCGAACCCATTTACTTGTTGAAGAAAAAATAAGTGTACTACTGGTTGAAGGAGAGGGAAGGAAGAAAAAGTTCTCTTGCTCCCACCACCTATGTGACAGCCACTCATGGAATGAACATGCTAGCAGCCACAAGGAGACCTGGATGCTAGCCCCACCCTGCCTATCACCCCTTGCTTGACCCTGGGTGACTCCCTTGTCCCAGGGTTCCTCGGTTTCTCTGTCAGAAAGTTAACCAAAGTTGAAGATAAGTGCACAAGAAAGAGGGAAGATGGGCAAGCGGGCAGGTGGGTGGGGGTCTGGGGGGCCAGGCTCACACAAGGAGAACCGAGGGAGCATTGAGGTCTGGGCAGGTGGTAGAGTCCCAGCCAGAGACAGATGGGACTCTCAAGGTACTTGTGTCCCTACGGTGACTGGTCCTGAACACCTGTTCCCAGGGCTGGCTGGAAGTGCCCTCCTCGGTGTGGGCAGCCAGAGAAAAGAGGAGTTCTCTGCGGCTAGCAGCTCTCCCAAGGCAGAGACTGGACTGACCAGCGGCTGTCCTACCAAGTAGTCAGAGTCCTGCATTCAACGAGAGAGAAGAGGGATGCCAAGCTGTTCTTTCTGGTCCAAGCTTTCATTCATCCAATCATTCAATGCTGTCTCTGGATATGTTTTCTGCTTCTAAAAATAAAATGCACTTATTATAAAATGACTCAATATAATGAAAATCTGAAATCACTAGAAATAATGTTTCCCAGTACTACCCCCAAGAGCAAGCAATTTATTATTATGTGTTCATTGCATGTCCTTTTTTAAAAATTTCTTTATTTTCTCCTTTTAAAAAAATTTATTGTATTTTTATATTTTATTTTGGCAGCACCTCTTGGCATGCAGGATCTTAGTTCCTTGACCAGGGATCAAACCTGTGCCCCTCTGCAGTGGAAGTGTGGAGCACTAACCACTGGACTGTCAAGTAAGCCCTAATCGTCTCCTTTTTTTGGTAATATACTAACATGTGTATTTGGAACATTATAGAAGAATTTGAATTGAAACATCAGTTTCTTTCCATTCCTTTATCCTTAATTCCAGTCTTGACTACAGAGAAAGTCACTGCTGAAGTTCTGGTGTCTGTCCTTCTAGACCTTCAAATGTAGGGAGTCTGCTCCCAGGCTTGCTGTTCAGCACCATCAGTGGGAAGGCAGCTTTTCAGGTCTGCAGCCCTGCCCAGCCTCTTCAGTTCAGTTCAGTTCAGTTGCTCAGTCATGTCCCACTCTTTGCGAATGCGTGAACCACAACACGCCAGGCCTCCCTGTCCATCGCCAACTCCTGGAGTCCACTCAAACCCATATCCATTGTGTCAGTGATGCCATCCAACCATCTCACCCTCTGTCATCCCCTTCTCCTCCTGCCCTCAATCCTTCCCAGCATCAGGGTCTTTTCAAATGAGTCAGCTCTCAGCCTCTTCACGCAACCCCTACACTTCCTCACATACCTTTAGGTGAGAAGGAAGCAGAAGGTGTGAGGGGGGTGCAGAGAGGAGAGGCCTCAGCACTCCAGTAACTCTCCAGCCCTTTGTCCCTTTGTGGGATGGATGGGGAGAGCATTAATGCCAGCAAGGATGGTTTTACGCTACCTTGGCATATCCTGTATGTGTGGTCTGGCTCCTCTCTTGGGATACAAGGAAATTAAGCCTCTATCATGTATTCTCAGCCTTTGGGGTCTCAGCTGAAACAAAGAAAGAATCTCCTGTTAATGTCCAGCCATATATACCATCATTTATTTAACCAGTTTTCACTGGTGGGCATTGGGTTGTTGCCAGGGTACGTGTGTGTATGTGTATATATGCTTACGAGCTACTGCAGACAGGCTTTTAATTTAGCTGCTGACTCATCTAAATGATTGTCATTTTAGCCTCCCCAGGCCATCTTGCCAGTCCTGAAACAGGTCCCCCTGCCCTGCTTCTCACCCTGGGAGAAGCTTAGCACTGGACATTCCCCATGTATGCCATGGGGTTTTTGAGAGCACCTCATATACGTAAAAGTTTTGGTGGAAGAGGTGATATAACATAATTATTCAGGATTTAATACAAAAGGGATAAATCAGGAGACATTAAAAACATTCCTACTTTGCAGTGAGCTGCTTAGGACTTTGATGCCAGACCTGAGGGGATGCAGTTATCCTCCTGTGCCCCTAGAGGTGTTCTCCTGTGCCTCAAGGGACGTCTTGAAATGTGCCGCCTCCAAGCAGGCCCCCTCTAATCCCTGCCTCCCAGTATGCACACCTTTAAGTAGTCCTCTCCCACACCGTGCCAGGGCTGCTCTGTGTAACCAATAGCATATGGCAAAAGAGATGGCATGCTATTTCTATGATTAGGTTATGAGGTTACCAGGTCATGAACTGTTTGAACTCTCTTTCTTGCATCACTTGCTTTAGGGGAAGCAAGCTACCATGTTAAGTGGCCCTGTGGAGAGGCTGTAAGTGAGGAACTGAGGGCTTCCATCAACCACAAAAATGAGCTTGGAGGCAGACCCTCCTGTCTCAGTCAAGTCTCCAGAGACTGCAGACCTAGCCAACAGCTCGATCATGTCTTCATTAGAGACCTGGTTCCAGTCAGAGCAGAACCAGTTAAGCCACTCCAGGATTCCTGACCCTCAGAAACCCTGTGATATAATATTGGGTTCGCCCAAAAACTCGTTCGGGTTTTTCCGTAAGGAGGAGGTCTCCGTATGGAAAGAACTGAACAAACTTTTTGGTCAACCCAATACATGTACACTATTTTACGCTTCTAAGTTTTGGAATAATTTGTTATGCAGGGGGAAAATAATGGCCTGCCATATAACACAGTTTTTTTTTTATATATATATATAAAAGAGCTTGACTATAGGTTGTCTCTCTTGATCTCTCCTACTTTATACTTAAGTAAATGTGGCAGCTGTGGGCCTCCATAATATCCAAATATTTCTATGTGGTTTCAACATAATGTCAGAAATTCAGGATTCCTGTTGCTGACAACTACAACCTGAAAGGGTTAACTTCTGGAAGGATGACCTGATCAATAGCCCAGGCCTTTCAAAGGTATCAACTCTCCAGCCTATTAACACGTGAGCACCTCTCTTTTTTCTCAGAGTTGCCTGAGGGATATCCAGTCTGAGATTTAGGAGCGATGCAGATCTATTCATTATTGACATATGTTGTTGTTTTTTAGTCGCTAAGTCCTGTTTGTCTTTTGTGACTCGATGGACTGTAGCCTTCCAGACTCTTCTATCTATAGGATTTCCCAGGCAAGAATACTGGAGTAGGTTGCCATTTACTTCTCCAGGGGATCTTCCTGACTCAGGGATCAAACCTGGGTCTCCTGCATTGCAGGCAGATTCTTTTACTGTTGAGCCACCAGCGATATTTGACACATGAGCAACAGCCAAATCTGTGTGATTAGAGGAATTGTCTTGGTGGAGAATTCCAGTGTTTGGGGAGAAATTTGAATAAATCATCTTTCATCTCAAATACCATTGCTGCTTCTGTTTAAACACTGACTCTGTTCATAGCATCTTTTTGAAATCATGAACCCCAGATGTCTGCGTGGTTCTTTCAGTTAGTATCCTATTTTGCCAGTTACAGAAAAGCCAAATTGAACAGGCACTTTGCTGGCTCATATGGCCAGAAGTCAGACCAACGTGAACTTTGGGCCCATTTCTTTCCAAATCTCCTTTGCCTTCACGGGGTCAGCTTCATCCTGCGGCTAATTCCTATAGGATGACTCTGGCTAGCTAGGAGGGACACATACATCCGTGTTTACATCCAGGGGACAGAGGGCATTTCTGAACCAACATTTCAAATAAGCTGGAAGTTCATCATAACTTGCCCCTCAAAGCCCTAACTGCCCAGGGAAATATATGTTCTCACTGGCTTTAACAACCCAGTGGTCACCCAGAGCCAGGATTCAAGTCCATTTCCTCCTGAGAATGTGTGGTGAGTGGGGAGGGTGGTGGGGACTTTAGGGAAGAAGAGGGAATGGTAGGAAATGACAAATATCTGTTAGACAAGCATCTAGATCTGCCACTGTAAGAACACAGCCAGAGAAGATGCTGCCTTTTCAGTTCAGAAGACACTCAGTGCTCTGGTCCTACTTTAGGGGGAGAAAGGATTAATCTTTTTATCCAATTCTGTGTTCCAACCAACCATCACCAGTATGTGCATGATCTGGAATCTTTTCTCCAGAACTTTACAGGGCCTGTGGTCTCTTAGAGAAGGAGTCAATGGGAAATCATCAGTCACGAACGAGCCTGCCATGTGGGTGGTACTGTCGTGAGCACTTTCCCTTGAGCTACATTTTTAAATTTAGCTCCTTTCACTCTGTGAAGAATCTTATTATCCTCAGTTGAAAGATGAGAAAATGATGCCCAAAGAGGTTAAGCTAATTACCCATGGGCACAGAGCTCATTTGGCACATTCCCAGGACTATTTAGGATTCTCAGTGAGTTGGAGTGGACTTAGCAGAGTCAAATCCCTGAAAGTTTGTTGTAAAGATCCACAGGCATCTCAAGGAGAGGGCTGAGACACAGCTGGGACAATAACCAGGGGCTGAAGAGCCATCAGGAATCTCTTCTCCCATCTCTGCTCATTTCTGTGTTTCTGCTTCATTCTCCTCTCCTCTGGAAGACACGTCCTCTGCTTCTCCAGGCCTTGAGGTAGGAGAGGTGGCCATTAAGTTACTGTCCTTTCCTTCCTCTGTAAATCCTGGAGAAGGCACACCCCTGACACAGGGAGTGAGTGACATTATAAGAAAGGGCCGCTCCCCTGGCCTCCTTCTGGATGGATGTCCGCTAAGCAAGGTCATGGTGAGGCCAGTGGATAACCTGGAAGCAGAATTTTCTCTGCAGACCAGCGACTAGGAGCATAACTTTTGGCTAGTGAGTTGCTGAGAAAGGGGCTTGGAGCTCACAGCTTCTGCTGGTTCCCTCCTTTCTCTCTGAGGGCATTTGGTCCAAGCAGCCCTGCGGCTGTTCATTGTGCAGTTCACAAAGTGGACCGAGAGACTGTGAACAGTCACTTGGGACCTCAGAGTTTCCTGCCACATTGCCTTGTGAAGAAATTCTGAGACCTTTCCTCCAGCATGGCCTCTGGTTCCAGGTTGTATGTAGGCGGGCTCCTGGGAAGGATCATAACACTCCAGCCCCAGGGCACAAGCCAGGCCCTCTCTGGAGAGTCAGCCTTGTTGGACCCTGCATGGTCAAAGAGCTGATGGCCTCTGTGTCTGGTGCCCAGGGCAGGGCGCGCTCCTGATCACAGTCTTCAAGCGAGTGAGGCAAGTACGAAGGTGTGGCTCCCCCTGCTGAGTTAATGGTGACCTGAGCCACTTCACTCCACACACAGATGCAGGAAGGGTAGCTCACTCTGAACTAGGAGAGTCTTGGGCAGCTGGAGCAGCCTTTCCCTGACACATTTCAGTAAAGGAGTGTTAGTGTGGGGGCCCCCCAGCCAGCCCCGAACAGACTCCCTCCTGAAGTCAGCCCCGTCTTCTTAGGGGACACAATTAAACACTTCCAACACCCAATGTCCCAGGCTTCTCCCGGGAGCTCCAGACCTGGTCATTGCATTGCCCACTGGACATTTCCCCCTGTGTGTGCACTTCACCAGGAATCTAAAGGCCAGGACCTTATCCTTCACACACACACTCTGCTCTCCATCCTCACTTGGCCAAAATCTGCTCCTCCTGCTGGTTCTTCCCTTGGGTGACTGTTCCCACCAGCCGCCCAGCTGTTCAAGCCAGGAGCCAGTCTCCATTCTTTCACCCAGGAAACATTCCTTGAACCTCTACTCTGCGCCATGTTCTGAGCAAGGTTCCAGAGGTAAAGACACACCTCAGTGCAGACTCCAGATACGACAGGCCAGTGGAAACCCCACATGAACAAGTGCTGACACACCCCGGGGGAGGGAAATGGTTCATCACAGGCTATTACAGAAGCAATTAGAGCATCTGATCTGACTCACAGGATAAGGAAAGATCTCCTGATGATACCTGATCTGAGTCATGAGAGAAGAGAGCAGGGGAGGAAGTGCCTTCCAGGCAGAGGAGTCTGCCTGAGAAAATGTAGAGAAAGGAAGCACACCATGTGTCTGGGAAACCTTTGGCAGACTGATGCTGTTAGAGGGTAAAATACAAGGGAAAGAGATCTGGAGCATTGAGGCTGGAATCGCAGTCGGCAGCAGACCAAATAGGGCTTTTCTTGGAGAGGGACTCATGCTGTAAGCTTGGACTTTGACCTGTAGTCAATGATAGCTGTTTAAGGGTCTGAGGCCATGGGTGGGGATGGGGGTGAAGGGTGTTAGACTGATATTTTGAATGAGTCATTTTGGAGGCTGTGGAGAGGTCTGAATATGAGTGGCGTGGGGTGCAAAGTTGGAAATGAGATCTTAAACAGGCTGGTGATGGAACCTGAACTAGGGGCTATGGAGGAAGGGGAGGAGACAAAGGGAAATTGATGAGATGTCATGGAGGCGGAAGACAGATGAGTCAGGGACAATGTCCCTGTTTCTGGCTGTGCCGTTTGGGTTGGTGGTGAGGTCAGCAGTGGAAATAAAGAGGATGCAGGAGGAGACACAAGTTTGAGGGAAATTGGATGAGATCATATTTGGATGTACTGAACTGGAGTGCCAACGGACTGTTTGGGGCAGGGGAGTTCAGGAGGAAGTGTCCAGCAGGCAGCTGGGAAAATGGTGTGTCTGGAAAACCGTAAGCAATTTTATTGCTGTTAGGGGTAAGCTACAAGGCAAGGGGGTCAAGCACTGAGGCCGGAACCAAGCGTAGGGGCAGAAGCTCTGGGGCGAAGTTGGGATCTGAAATGTGAGCCTCTGGATCAGGAGGACTGAGCAAACAGTTGGATCAGTAGGAGGATATGGTCACTCCAGAGAAAGGATGCAGAATGAGAAAACCAGAGGGTGAGGAACGCATTCTAGGGAGCCCCAATATTAAAGCAGCAGGCCAAAAAAAAAACAGAGAGACAGGGGAGAGAGGAAACTCAGAGAGAAACAGGAGGATGGAGCCAGAAGAGGACAGTAATAGACAACAGCACTTTAAGAAGCGAGGATACACAAGTGGTGTCAGGAACCACAGGGAAGCCCAGTGAGACTGGAAAGTATTCATTCGACTGGAGGTTTAGGAAACACTGGTAAGCTTGTGACTGGTAAGGGCAGCTCTGGCAGATAGTATAGCCCCTATCTCACTGTACCTGCATGGTTGTGGAAGCAGGACAGGAGTCAAGTTCACAGAAATCACACACAGAAATCAGTCTTGATCAACATCAAGAGCACTTAACTTGAAAGCTAAACAAAGCTACATTTTAGAATACAGCTTAAAAAAAAAGAAACAAAAACTAAAACAGCTTTAAGTTTAATATTAAAAAACCATTTAAACTTTCAGCTCTGTTTTTGCATGGAATAAACACAACACTGCTTAGGAAGAGAGGAGTATCTGGGATGTACTGATCCTGTATTATTCTGGGAAACAGGCTTTTTTTTTTTTAAATTATGCTCTCTGTAAATAGAAGCAACATTAAAGTACATTTGGATGCTTGTACGCACAGCAATGTTGACATGGCTTTTGTTTGGAACCTGGTTTTGTACAACAGTGCCCCCTGGTGTGGATGTTATGCTTCAACACTTTCCCATTATTAGCATGGAGGCAATATTCTGGAAATATCGTTGCTGCTGTCACACTTTAACTTGAAAACAAGTTTAAAACACAGAAGTTTTACATGGGGAAAGTGTTCAATCTGGAGAGCTTAAGTTTTATGTGATGCAACATTGGGAGTATTGATGTAGCTAGTATGGCTCATTTAAGATGATAAAAATTGGGAGTTCCCTGGCAGTCCAGGTGTTAGCTAGGCCCAGATTCAATCTCTGGATGGGGAACTAAAATCTTACAAGCTGCGTGGCCAAAAAAAAAAAAAAAAAAAACCCAATGATAAAAATTCATAGTGGGAAGCTGCTGTATAGCACAGGGAGCTCAGCTCTGTGCTCTGAAGACAAAGATGGGTGGATGGCGGGTAGGAGCAGTGGGAGGGAGGCTCCAGAGGGAGGGGATTTATGTATATACGTATATATATGTATATACAGCTGATTCACTTTGTTGTACAGCAGAAGCACAACATTGTAAAGCAATTATACTCCCAATAAAGAATTCATTTGCCCATGTGCACTGGATAGCTGTGCTGCTCTCAAAGGGTGAGAATGGGACTTACATTTATTTTAAAAATAAAGTTCATAAAATTATATATACAGAAAATTGAGTTAAATGTTGAAAATTGAAAATATGTTGATGTTTGGCAGAAACCAACACTATACTGTAAAGCAACTGTCCTTCAATTAAAAATAAATTAAAAAAAACTATTTCAAAAGGCAAAAGTCTAGAACAAAACATAAAAAAAAAAAAATCCTAAGTATAGATTACAATGAATTTATCAGATTGAACCACTGTGTAATGAAGCACATAGATTAACAAATAGAAAATTGCTCACAGCCCAGATGTCCCTCATACTCTCTGCTCCTTCTGGTTTCTACCAAGGCTGCCAAGAATAACCATGAAAATGACAGCTCACATTTTATTTTTGAACTTTCAATCATTGGAACAATCAGAAATATTCTCTTCTGTCTTATTCACTGTATTTGTTGAGATTCAGGCATGTTGCTCTGTGTATTTTCAGTTTATTCTCTCTGCTGTTTAAAATACCATTGTAAAAATCAACCATAATTTATCAATTCAGTAGCTGGTAAAAATTTGGGTTCTTTAGGTTTTGAGCTATTAAGACTCTGCTATGAACACCCCTTGTACATATATATTCTGTTGCGTATATACTTGGGAGAGAAATTCCTGGGTTACAGGGTATGCTTAGCTTTAGTAGATAGCTATCAGTTTCTAACTTGGTTGTCCCAATTATATTCTCATCAACAGTGTATGAGATTGTTTATTACAGTTTCGATTTCCATGCTTGTGATGGGTCTCTTAAGATTTTCTATTTCTTCCTGGTTCAGTTTTGAAAGGTTATACTTTTCTAAGAATTCATCCATTTCTTCCAAGTTGTCCGTTTTATTGGCATATAGTTGCTGATAGTAGTATCTTATGATCCTTTGTATTTCTGTATTGTCTGTTGTGATTTCTCCATATTCATTTCTAATTTTGTTGATTTGATTCTTCTCCCTTTTTTTTTTTGATGAGTCTGGCTAATGGTTTCTCTATTTTACTTATCTTCTCAAAGAACCAGCTTTTAGTCTTGTTGATTTTTGCTATAGTCGCCTTTGTTTCTTTTTCATTTATTGATGCTCTAATTTTAATGATTTCTTTCCTTCTACTCACCCTGGGGTTCTTCTTCTTTTTCTAGTTGCTTCTGGTGTAAAGTTAGGTTATTTATTTGATTTTTCTCTTGTTTCTTGAGGTAAGCTTGTACTGCTATGAACCTTCCCCTTGGCACTGCTTTTACTGAATCCCATAGGTTTGGGGTTGTCGTATTTTCATTTTTTTTCTTTGTATATTTTGATTTCTTCTGGGATTTGGTTATTCAAAACTGTGTTGTTTAGCCTCCATATATTTGTATTTTTAATAGTTTTTTTTTTTTCCTGTAGTTGACATCTAATCTTACCACTTTGTGATCAGAAAAGATGCTTGAAATTATTATTATTTTTTAATTTACCAAGGCTAGATTTATGGCCCATGATGTGAACCATCCTGGAGAATTTTCGGTGTGCACTTGAGAAAAAGGTGAAATTAATTATTTTTGGGTGAAATGTCCTATAGATATCAATTAGGTCTAATTGGTCCATTGTATCATTTAAAGTTTGTGTTTCCTTGCTAATTTTCTGTTTGATTGATCTATCCATAGATGTGAGTGGGGTATATTAAAGTATCCCACTATTATTGTGTTACCATTAATTTCCCCTTTCATACTTGTTAGCATTTGCCTTATGTATTGAGGTGCTCCTATGTTGGGTGCATATATATTTATAATTGTTATATCCTCGAATAGCCAAAGCAATCTTGAGAAAGAAGAACGGAAATGGAGGAATCAATCTGCCTGACTTCAGGCTATACTACAAAGCTACAGTCATCAAGACAGTATGGTACGGGCACAAAGGCAGAAATATAAATCAATGGAACAAAATAGAAAGCCTAGAGATAAATCCACGCACCTATGGACACCTTACCTTTGACAAAGGAGGCAAAAATATACAATGGTGAAAAGACAATCTCTTTAACAAGTGGTGCTGGGAAAACTGGTCAACCACTTGTAAAAGAATGAAACTAGAACACTTTCTAACACCATACACAAAAATAAACTCAAAATGAGTTAAAGATCTAAATGTAAGGCCAGAAACTATAAAACTCCTAGAGGAAAACATAGGCAAAACACTCTCTGATATAAATCATAGCAAGATCTTCTATGACCCACCTCCCAGAGTAATGGAAATAAAAGCAAAAATAAACAAATGGGACCTAATTAAACTTAGAAGCTTTTTCATAATGAAGGAAACTATAAACAAGGTGAAAAGACAGCCTTCAGAATGGGAGAAAATAATAGGAAATTAAACAACTGACAAAAATTAATCTCAAAAATATACAAGCAGCTCCTGCAGCTCAATACCAGAAAAATAAATGACCCAATCAAAAAATGGGCCAAAGAACTAAACAGATATTTCTCTAAAGAAGACATACAAATGGCTAACAAACATATGAAAAGATGCTCAACATCACTCATTATCAGAGAAATGCAAATCAAAACCACAATGAGGTACTGTCTCATGCTGGTCAGAATGGCTGCAATCAAAAGTCTACAAATAATAAATGCTGGAGAGGGTGTGGAGAAAAGGGAACCCTCTTACACTGTTGGTGGGAATGCAAACTAGTACAGCCACTATGGAGAACAGTGTGGAGATTACTTTAAAAACTGGAAATAGAACTGCCATACAACCCAGCAATCCCACTGCTGGGCATAGACACTGAGGAAACCAGAATTGAAAGAGACACGTGTACCCCAGTGTTCATCATAGCACTGTTTACAGTAGCTAGGACATGGAAGCAACCTAGATGTCCATTGGCAGACAAATGGATAAGAAAGCTGTGGTACATATACACAATGGAGTATTACTCAGCTATTAAAAAGAATGCATTTGAATCCGTTTTAATGAGGTGGATGAAACTGCAGCCTATTATACACAGTGAAGTAAGTAAAAAAGAAAAACACCAATACAGTATATTAACATATATTTATGAAATTTAGAAAGATGATAACAACAACCCTATACACGAGACAGCAAAAGAGACACAGATATAAAGAACAGACTTTTGGACTCTGTGGGAGAAGGTGAGGGTGGGACGATTTGAAAGAATAGCACTGAAACATGTGTATTACCATATGTGAAACAGATGATCAGTCCAAGTTCGATGTATGAAATAGCGCACTCAAAGTCGGTGCACTGGGACAACCCAGAGGGATGGGATGGGGAGGGGGGTTCGGGATGGGGGACACATGTACACCCATGACTGATTCATGTCAATGTATGGCAAAAACTACCATAATATTGTGAAGTAATTAGCCTCCAATTAAAATCAATAAATTAAAAAAACCAAACAAGTATATGAGAATTGTTTGTTTCATGTCCTCACTAACACATGGTATTGTTAATCTTTTTAATGATAGACATTCTGACAGGTATTATGTTGTGTTTTTAAAAAAACAGCTTTATTGAGATGTAATTCACATACCATAGAAGTCACCCATGGAAACTGTACAATTCAATGGCTTCCAATACATACACAGCATCCATCACAATTTCAGAATACTTTTATTACCCCTAAAAGAAACCCACACTCCTTGGTGGTCACTCCCAACCCTAAGTCAGCTGTAGTCAACCACTAATCTGCTTCTCTTATCTACAGATTTGCCTTTCACATTTCACATAGATGGAATCATACGATCAATTCAGTTCAGTTCAGTTGCTCAGTCGTGTCCGACTCTTTGCAGCCCCATGGACCACAGCACGCCAAGCCTGCCTGTCTATCACAAACTCCCGTAGTTTACCCGAACTCATGTCCATCGAGTGGATGATGCCATCCAACTATCTCATCCTCCTGCCTTCAATCTTTCCCAGCATCAGGTGGCCAAAGTACTGGAGTTTCAGCTTCAACATCAGTCTTTCCAATGAACACTCAGGACTGATCTCCTTTAGGATGCACTGGTTGGACTTCCTTGCCATCCAAGGGACTCTCAAGAGTCTTCTCCAACACCACAGTTCAAAAGCATCAATTCTTCAGCACTCAGCTTCTTTATAGTCCAACTCTCACATCCATACGACTCCTGGAAAAACCACAGCCTTGACTAGACAGACCTTTGTTGGCAAAGTAATGTCTCTGCTTTTGAATATGCTGTCTAGGTTGGTCATAACTTTGCTTCCAAGGAGTATGCATCTTTTAATTTCATGGCTGCAGTCACCATCTTCAGTGATTATGGAGCCAAAAAATAAAAAATAAAGTTAGCCACTGTTTCCCCATCTATTTGCCAGGAAGTGATGGGACTGGATGCCATGATCTTCGTTTTCTGAATGTTGAGCTTTAAGCCAACTTTTTCACTCTCCTCTCTCACTTTCATCAAGAGGCTCTTTAGTTCTTCACTTTCTGCCATAAGAGTGGTGTCATCTGCATATCTGAGGTTATTGATATTTCTCCTGGCAATCTTGTTTCCAGCTTGTGCTTCATCCAGCCCAGCGTTTCTCATGATGTACACTGCATAGAAGTTAAATAAGCAGGGTGACAATATACAGCCTCGACATACTCCTTTCCGATTTGGAATCAGTCTGTTGTTTTACATCCAGTTCTCACTGTTGCTTCCAGACCTGCATACTGATTTCTCAAGAGGCAGGTCAGGTGGTCTGGTATTCCCATCTCTTTCAGAATTTTCCACAGTTTGTGGTGATCCACACAGTCAAAGGCTTTGACATAGTCAATAAGGCAGAAATAGATGTCTTTCTGGAACTCTCTTGCTTTTTTGATGATCCAGCGGATGTTGGCAATTTGATCTCTGGTTCCTCTGCCTTTTCTAAGACCAACTTGAACATCTGGAAGTTCATGTATTGCTGAAGTCTGGCTTGGAGAATTTTGAGCATTACTTTGCTAACGTGTGAGATGAGTGCAATTGTGTGGTAGTTTGAGCATTCTTTGGCATTGCCTTTCTTTGGGATTGGAATGAAAACTGACCTTTTCCAGTCCTGTGGCCACTGCTGAGTTTTCCAAATTTGCTGGCGTATTGAATGCAGCACTTTCACAGCATCATCTTTTAGGATGTGAAATAGCTCAACTGGAATTCCATCACCTCCACTAGCTTTGTAGTGCTGCTTCCTAAGGCCCACTTGCACATTCCAGGATGTCTGGCTCTAGGTGAGTGATCACACCATCGTGATTATCTGGGTCATGAAGATCTTTTTTGTATAGTTCTGTGTATTCTTGCCACCTCTTCTTAATATCTTCTGCTTCTGTTAGGTCCATACCATTTCTGTCCTTTACTGAGTCCATCTTTGCATGAAATGTTCCCTTGGTATCTCTAATTATCTTGAAGAGATGTCTAGTCTTTCCCATTCTATTATTTTCCTCTATTTCTTTGCACTGATGACTCAAAGTGGCTTTCTTCTCCTTCTTATTCTTTGGAACCCTGCATTCAAGTGGATGTATCTTTCCTTCTCTCCTTTGCTTTTTGCTTCTCTTCTTTTCACAGCTATTTGTAAGGCCTCCCCAGACAGCCATTTTGCTTTTTTGCATTTCTTTTCCATGGGATGGTCTTGATCCCTGTCTCCTGTACAATGTCACAAACCTCCATCCATAGTTCATCAGGCACTCTATCAGATCTAGTCCTTTAAATCTATTTGTCACTTCCACTGTATAATCATAAGGGATTTGATTTAGGTCATACCTGAATAGTCTAGTGGTCTTCCCCACTTTCTTCAATTTAAGTCTGAATCTGGCAATAAGGAGTTCATGATCTGAGCCACAGTCAACTCCCGGTCCTGTTTTTGCAGACTGTATAGAGTTTCTCCATCTTTGGCTACAAAGAATATAATCAATCTGATTTCAGTGTTAGCCATCTGGTGTAGGGTTTTCTCTTGTGTTGTTGGAAGAGGGTGTTTGCTATGACCAGTGTGTTCTCTTGGCAAAACTTTATTAGCCTTTTTGCCCTGCTTCATTCCGTATTCCAAGGCCAAATTTGCCTGTTACTCCAGGTGTCTCTTGACTTCCTACTTTTGCATTCTAGTCCCCTATAATGAAAAGGACATCTTTTTTGGGTGTAAGTTCTAAAAGGTCTTGTAGGTCTTCATACAGCCATTCAACTTCAACTTCTTCAGCGTTACTGGTCAGGGCATAGACTTGGATTACCGTGATATTGAATGTTTGCCTTGGAAACAAACAGAGATCATTCTGTCGTTTTTGAGATTGCATCCAAGTACTGCATTTCGGACTCTTTTGTTGACTATGATGGCTACTCCATTTCTTCTAAGGGATTCTTGCCCACAGTAGTAGATATAATGGTCATCTGAGTTAAAGTCACCCACTCCAGTCCATTTTAGCTCACTGATTCCTAGAATGTTGACGTTAACTCTTGCCATCTCCTCTTCGACCACTTCCAATTTGCCTTGATTCATGGACCTAACATTCCAGATTCTTGTGCAATATTGCTTTTTACAGCATTGGACCTTGCTTTTATCACCAGTCCCATCAACAACTGGGTTTTGTTTTCACTTTGGCTCCATCCCTTCATTCTTTCTGGAGTTATTTCTCCACTGATCTCCAGTAGCATATTGGGCACGTACCGAGCCGGGGAGTTCATCTTTGTGTCCTTTTTGCCTTTTCATACTGTTCATGGGATTCTCAAGGCAAGAATATTGAAGTGGTTTCCCATTCCCTTCTCCAGTGGACCACATTGTGTCAGACCTCTCTACCATGACCTGACCATCTTGCTGCTGCTGCTGCTAAGTTGCTTCAGTCGTGGACTCTGTGCGACCCCATGGACTGCAGCCCACCAGGCTTCTCTGTCCATGGGATTCTCCAGGCAAGAACAATGGAGTGGGTTGCCATTTCCTTCTCCAATGCATGAAAGTGGAAAGTGAAAGTGAAGTTGCTCAGTCGTGTCCAACTCTTTGCGACCCCATGAATCGCAGCACGCCAGGCCTCCCTGTCCATCACCAACTCCCAGAGTTCACTCAGACTCACGTCAGGTCATTACAGAGCACCAAATAGAGTTCTCTGTGCTATACAGTAGGTTCTTATTAGTTATTCTTATATAAAAGTAGTGTGTGTGCATATGTCTGGCAATTCATATATACCACTGAAAAGCAGTAAAGTGCTTCCTTTAAGAGAAATGTGGTTGAAAGTTCTTGATTTTTAAAAGGCAGGAGGGATGGTTAAGAGTTTGGGATGGGCATATACACACTTCTGTATTTAAAATGGATAACCAACAAGGACCTACTGTACAGCACATGGAGCTCTGCTCAATGTTCTGTGACAGCCTGGATGGAAGGGGAGTTTGGAGGAGAATGGATGCTTGTATATGTATGGCTGAGTCCCTTCACTGTTTTATCACCTGCAACTATCACAACAGTGTTAATTGGCTATATTCTAATACAAAAGAAAAAGTTTTTTAAAAAGTAAATTTAAAATAAGGAAAGAAAAAATGATACACTGAGGTGGCTAAGATCTATAGTTAGGATGAATCTTCTAACCATGAAATTGGTAAGAAGGAAAAAGAAATTCACGCTAGTTTTGCTGTCACACCTCAAACTGCAAAAGTTGTGGTCATAGTGTGTGATAAATGCTTAGTAAAATTAGAAAAAGCACTAGGTTTTTACAGTTTTAGAGAGAGCAAGAGAGACCACATTCACATAAATTTTATTACAGTATACAGTTGACCTTTGAACAATACAGATTTGAACTGCATGGGTCGATTTATATGTGGGTTTTTAAAAATAAACACTATGCTGCTGCTGCTGCTAAGTCAGTTCAGTCGTGTCTGACTCTGTGCAACCCCATAGACGGCAGCCCACCAGGCTCCCTTGTCCCTGGTATTCTCCAGACAAGAACACGAGTGGGTTGCCATTTCCTTCTCCAATGCATGAAAGTGAAAAGTGAAAGTGAAGTTGCTCAGTCGTGTCCTACTCTTTGTGACCCCATGGACTGCAGCCTACCAGGCTCCTCCGTCCATGGAATTTTCCAGGCAAGAGTACGGGAATGGGGTGACGGTATGGCTCAGTTTCATTGAGTCTGTCAAGGCTGTGGTCCAGGTGATTAGATTGGCTAGTTTTCTGTGATTGTGGCTTCAGTGTCTGCCCTCTGATGCCTTCTCAGTGCCTACTGTCTTACTTGGGTTTCTCTTACCTTGGATGTGGGGTATCTCTTCACGGCTGCTCCAGCAAAGCACAGCCGCTGCTCCTTACCTCGGACGTGGGGTATCTCCTCACTGCCGCCGCTCCTGACCTTGGACATGGGTTATCTCCTCACGGCCATCACTCCTGACCTTGGACATGGAGTATCTTGATATGTGGCCTTTTATCCAGCTTCTTTCATTTACCAGGTTTTCAAGATTCATCAGATTTTGATTCAACAAAGGAGCCATCTTGGATCAAACCACACACCTGGGACGCAGGTTGCCAGGCTTGTTCCTATTACCCTTAAAAAAACAATTGCTAATTTGCTCACTTACCTGATGGTACATTTCACAGTTTACTTGTTTTTGTCATTTTGATAAGAAATTCTGGAATCTTGAGTTCATTCATTTAAACATTCAAACAATTTACTGAGACCGGACAAACCTGGCTTTCCTTAAAGCACCTCCATAGCTGGCTTCTATGCAGAGGAATGGGGACTTCCGTTCAGTTGAAGACACATAAGAGATGCAAGGGAGATGTGAAGACTCATGTGTAGACAGGCAGAGACTTAAGTTCTGTGTCTGCTGCTGCTGCTAAGTCGCTTCAGTCGTGTCCAGCTCTGTGCGACCCCATAGATGGCAGCCCACCAGGCTCCGCCGTCCCTGGGATTCTCCAGGCAAGAACACTGAAGTGGGTTGCCATTTCCTTCTCCAATGTAGGAAAGTGAAAAGTGAAAGTGAAGTTGATCAGTCGTGTCCCGACTCTTCGTGACCCCATGGACTGCAGCCTACCAGGCTCCTCTGTCCATGGGATTTTCCAGGCAAGAGTACTGGAGTGGGGTGCCATTGCCTTCTCCGAGCCAAAGAACTCCAAAGAGACAGAGGCATGGACGGTTCTCACCCAGAGTCTCCAACGAAAAGCAACAATGATTCTGAAATTCTGTTTCAGAAGTTGAGAGATTAAAATTGCTCTCAATCACTGAATTTGTGGTAATCTGTTGAGGCACTCAGAGGAAACAAATACATATAGTACTTGAACTCCTGATTCTGAAGGCTTCCTGGCCTACACATTTGTGCTGTGAACATTCCTTAGGAAGGACTTAGATCTCTCCTTATTTCATGGGAAACAAATTTACTGAACTTGAATTCAATTTTCCATTCTGATTTGCTTCCCTGACTAAAATTTAGCAACTTGGATTAGACAGAGGATCCAAGTTTCCTTTATATATTCTGGAATTAGAGTAAACGCAATCTATGCTCTTCCTTACTGAAATTAAAACATTCTAAGCCTGAATAGCCATAGACAGTGATCCATTTTCTCTTGGCAAGACTGGCCTTGTTTTGGTAATGGAGTTAAGGTTATAGTCTTCTAATTTAGCTGAAGTTCAGTATGAACATATACAAGAGTAAAAGGGGAGAAAAAGAACCAACTAAAACATGTGGATACCACATTGCTTACACTGACTACAGAAATGTCTATTATTACTACCAAAAAGGATGGATAACTTTTCTTCTCGAGGGGATCATCCCAACCCAGGGATCAAACCCAGGTCTCCCGCACGACAGACGCTTTACCGTCTGAGCCACCAGGGAAGTCCAATATAAAACTTACTCTCATCTAAACCTGAAGGTGCTAGGGTAGTGGGAAGAGGGAGCCTGCCTTAGGATCTCTTTACTATTACAGAAGAGTTGTGGGAAGGGGATTCTAACACTGAAAGGGAGGCAGCTGGTGACATTGTCGACTGTATACAATGCAGGGTGCTGGGTGTAGGCTGTAGGTCCTTTTGTTGACCAGCCACTAAACTTTGTTTCCACGTGTAGACCAAGAAATAGAGGTTTGAAGGGAACGTGGGTTCCTTCATCCCGAGTTAATTCTCCTCATCTTTGTAGTGAGGAAACATCTATACTGACCCTACAGCCCATTTCCAAACTGCAAGGTGACATTCAGTATCCCTGGCTGTCACTATGTTCTTTTTTCCCCCTTCAATCTTTCTCATTCCTATAGTTCCTGCCAGTTTGGGAGGCAGAAGAACCACATGAAAAAGGTTAAGAGCATGTGCACTTTAGAGCAATCTTTGTAGGAGTCTACCACACACACTCTGTATGGGTTCAAAGTTTGTTGCTCTTTTAGAATGCCCAATTCTCTGACTGGAAAGTTAATCTTTTAAATAGGTACAAATCTGGAAGGTGCTATAAACAAATGTTTAATTTGGGAATTTACTGACAAACAGGAAATTCTGTTCTTAAATGTTAGCCAGGGAAGCTATATATGATGTTCACAGAAACTAAGTCTGCTTTTTACATATTTATGTATTGATATAGAAATAAATTACATTCAACTATACAAACAGTAAAATATTTCTAATCATACTGTAGTATATTAAGGCATGCAATGAAAACATTGAGAAGTCTAGGGATATCAAAGGTAATGTTTCATTATCATTAACCTGAAGCACACAGAGACCTGAGATACTTGGTAATGACCTGAACAATTTTATCATGTGGTGCAAATCTGACCTTGCAAGTTAACTGTAGTCAGTGGTGTTTAACTGGTACACTTGAGGATTAGTATTAGCAAAGTGTAGTAAGAATAAGACTAAACAGACTTAAGTCTTTTGAAAGGGGGGAATAAATGGGCAAAGACAAAGTCCTGACAAAGAGTAGTCTAAGGACCTCAGTTTACTGTTAACACAAAACCCGTGGAATCCAGTGGCTCTTCAGGCAGTGACTCAGGATCCAGGGCTGCCATCACCACGGCAGAAGAGAGCGCTGCATGGCCTACCCTTATGGCCCCTTGGTCAGAACCAGCCGCATGGGACTCGCTGCCTACAGTAGTAAGTAGGGAGGTGGGAGAGAATGCACAGGTACTGACTGAGCAGCAAATGCCTCGGTAATATAAGACAACAAGTTTTGAGACATTCACAGTTCAAATGCAAACATTCTTTCAAGTATGTTGGAAAACTGAGGGACACAATCAGTGACCCTGATTGGTCACTTTTCTGAATGCTTCTGTCAAGAAGTACTGGAGCCAAAGGACTGCTTCCTGAAAGAGGGAGAATTGGGTTCTATTACTTAGCCTCATTTTTTTCATCCTATTTCCACTTTCAGCATGTAATAATATATAAGTAGATGGCTTTACTCTCTTCCTTTTTTAGTCAAAAGAAAGCAATTCAACAAACATGTATGGAAAATGAGCTCCTCTTTCCGTATTATGTGGACAAGTTAGACATAACATACTATATCTAACGTGAACCAATCTGCCCAACTATCTTTTGTATCTTATGGTTGACACAAATAGAAAGAACTCCAGGCACCCACTTAATGTAACTTTACTGTTCAATGAGCTCATACCATGTACATGTGCCTACACTCGAGCTATCTTCTTGGCCTTTTTGAAGATATAAGTATCTGCCACACGAGTTATAAAGCAAGTTGGTTTTATGTTTCTAAGTTGTTTACACAAACACAGAAACAAAATCTGAATTACTGCCTCAAAGTTAAGTTTGGCTGCTCGGAGCTCAAGAGCTCTATTTTCCTGCTGGAAGTCCCCTACATCCCTCCCTCCAAACACACATGACCCCTACCCTTCCCTACCTAACACAGTAACACCAAACACAACCCAATGTTTTAAGTGTACATCATACATTTATTACCAACAACCCTCTCAACTCCAAAATTGGGCACAGGGATTAAAAATAAAAATTCATTGCACTACTTAGTAAAGCATTACTAGTAACTTTCATAAAAAATGTACAAACTTTGTTAAAAATTTATCAAGCCTTCAAATGATTTGGTTACAGATATTTATAATACGTACATTTAAAACTATATGTTAACTGATACAATGGAGTATGATTTGAGGAAATGACTCAGCAAATGATTCCAAAATACACCCCTGTGAGCTTTCCATAATCTGAAACAAACAGCAAAATGAGGTAACCAAATGTACCAACAGGGGGAAAATAGCTTTCTAATAAAGGCCTAAAGATATCTGTGAAAAATATTCTCGTAAGTGAGTTGGTAGATCTCATTTAAAATATTATAAGAGGCCCAAATATAAGAATCTTAACAAATCACATTTCAGAGAGTGTATAAAATCTAAATAGGCTTTCACATTTTCTAGATTTTGCTTGAAAAAATTCAGGACAGAAAATCCTAATGAGATCTTGATACCTGGAGGCCTTGTTTTTTGTTTTTGTTTTTCTTTTTGGGGAAGAGGGGGTGCTAAAAACCAACAAAGGTGGTATTTCATGCAAAGGAAAACAAAAAAACACAGCAGAGTTAAGGTGGTAAAGCCAATATTGTTTTAGGAGGAAAGGGGAAGAAGGCAAGAAACCAACATCTGCCTGCTATCTGGTGCATCACCTAAGGAGTCAACAGCTGGGTACAAATCAACTGTTCTTTCTCTTCTGCTAGCCACACGGTTGCTAAATGTGGCTAGGTTGAGCTGGTTTGGAACACATGCATGTACGCTCCTAACATACACTAACTACTTAATAAGCAAATCTGCACACATCTCTAAGAGCCCCATGCGAAGAAAAGACATTCCCAAAGAGAGATCAGCCACAAGAGTGCAACAATTCTGGATTTTACCAAAATAGACCCTGCTGCCTCCTAAATTGCCAACGGCCTCTCAAAAATTTAATGGAAAAGGGGTAGTATGACAAGAATTCATCATCCCAGAGAGGGAAGAAAGAGCTACTTTTCCTAGTCATTAGTACAGTGTGCCTTGTTAATTAAGTATCTATATAAATTAGAAAAAGTGCTTTACTTGCATGCTTCAATAAAATGAATACTGAGTGTAGTAATGTTATGTTAGATCTGTACAGATATAAATTTTTTGCAGCTATATAAAAGAGTCTATGTATAAGATGGGCTTTTGCCATTTTAAACATGATTTTTTTAATTAAAAAAAATAAAGATTAAACTATACGTGATTTGTAATGTAGTTGATTATTACGCCAGTAATTTTGGTCTTTAACACACTTTATTCATTAGGAACAGGTAGGGAATACTCTAATGATTTAAAAGTAACATGTGCATTTCACCAGTTTAGATGTATTTCTGATGCACTGACAAATACAGGGGCAAACAAAGTATGCAAAATCCTACTTGTAGGACTAGATAGAGGCAACAGTGTCTGGAAAAGGGCAAAATTGTGCTTCTGTGTGAATTGACTTTACTGAACTCTAAGCTGTGATAAGCTTATAGTCTTCAAGGGAAGGCAAGTAGCATGGCAGTAACAAGTAGTTAACACTGTCTGAGTAGAAAACGGACACAGCCAAACGAAAGCTGAGGTTGGCAGCAAGTCATCACAGTCCTGACTGGAGAACTGCAGCTTGTGCCACTGCAACCAGAAGAAGGACAGCAACTGCACGAAGAGGCAGACAATGGTGAAGACACTAGAAGAATGAGAGGGGAATTCAAACACTGCTAGAAAAATGACTTGAAACGATCTGAATTATGCTCAAGGAACCTATTAAAAAAACAAAGAAATCCACACAGCTATGTATTCTTTTCAGAGCAACTAAATGCAGGTCAATTCCTGTTTTACAGCATTATTTTTTATACAAAAATCAAATCTTCATTTATACTGCAAGTATTCTGGACACCTGTTATATTAATTTTTTTCTCATTCAACAAAAAAGAAAAGTGATAAAACATCAAAGCACACCAGGTCTAAGGAACTCGAGCCGTCACAGCACTTGATCCTGGAAATGAGGATTTCAATGAGAAGCACGTTTACTGAGGGGAGAAGAACTAGACAACTTTCAAAATTGGAGCTTGGCAGAACAGAAACATAGTCTTCTTAAAACAATTTTGCTGCCTGTGGGAGCTTGAACAAATAACATATCAGAAGTCAAGCTGAGTTAACAGATTTTTTTCTGGTGGAATTAGAAGAGGTGAGACTTCATGGGACCAGTGGTATTCTTAGAAATATATTACTCAAATATCTTCAGAATAGACTACAAACCTAAACATTAAAAGAAAAAAAAAAAAAATCACAAGCACGTCTGGCTAAGAAGCTTACTGAAAATGTAAAGGAAAACCAAGAGAGTATCAACATTCAAATCACTGATTGAAATGCTAATATTGCTAACTGATGATGTATGATATTGCACCTTCTTTTTGGAAACAGCAAGTTGGAGATTTAAAAATTTCTTTTTCACGACAAAAATCAAAATTTCAGGTTCATGGAGTGAGAATCTATTACACTTTTTCCTTAAGTGACCCAGTTGGGACCACCAACGAAGAGAAGGTGACAGCTGCCTGAAGCAAAGGAAGAAGGCTTTTCTCATTCCATTCACTGGGAGGGAAGGGGATGGAGTATTCAATGCTTATCGTTGATGCACCCTTAGCAATCAGTGTGCAACAGCAAACACAAGGGGGAAACCAGTGTACAGTACTAGTGCTGTTTAAATAACACACCAGATTATACATTGCAGCATAATTAAAACTACACACACATTCTTGGTACATGCTGGTATATAGGATCTCATACACACGTTAGCTACCATGCCCTCACACGAGTAGTTTCACACATTCTCTCTCTCACACACACAGATACATTTACCATCAACAGTCATACGCTGCACTCATTGCCACTCACAGTTTCTGAAGGCTCTATATAAGGTAGATTGCTATATCATCTGGAGCTACCACTTTTAATGAAAGCACATGCTAAAAGATCACGTCCACTGTAATCTTGCAGCAACACTCGGAATGATCACACAAAAACCAGGGAATGTTAGTGCACACACAAAATTAAGCTAAAGAAAAAGTCTTTGGAGTTCCAATCACACGGTTAGTATAACAATCCCATAATTGTGAAGACTAATTGTAAGCTTTTATAGTTGATTAAGTCACACAGTGCAAAGAAAGGTCCATTGACCCTTTTGGTAAAGGGAGGGCTGGAAGCCACACAGATTAAGTTCAATGGATAGTCCGTATATACATGTGATGAGGAACACCCAAACTAAATTTGTGCTCTTAGGTTGGTCATTCTGAATCCCGATGCACTTCTGAAGCATCAGCTCGGCAGATTGGGCAAGTACGATTTGCCTAAAAACAAAAGAGAGAGCACTTGTCTGAATTTTGACTTACACTGTGAAACATATTAAAAGAAACAGAACTATTTTTACTTTCTACATAGTTTTTACATTCTCTGTTCCTTTAAGAAAGTATAATCATTTAATCTCTTAAAAATACTCCACAAACTTCTAAAACAATAGCCTATGAATAATTCTTTATTTGGTTTGTTTTAACATAGACAAGACTATCCATCACCACTTCAGCCAAATGTAATAACTGGCTTAAAATTAAAACTCCATCTCAACAAATGGCATTACCATTAGTTGTGCTGCTAAAATCAGAAACATAAGCAACACCTGCTCTCTTATGTTCTACAAAGCATTTTTTATCAAATGCTCTCATTTCTATATTATGATAGCTCTCGAGTCAAGTACTCTTTTCATCCAGCTTCTACTATTTGTTCTTCATCTTGCCCAGTACATCCTTATTTCATCAACCTCCTCTATTACCTTCTTCAAGGAGTGGCCGTGATCTTTCTAAAACATGCTTTCAGGATCCAGTCCAAACTCTCGCACACTTCACAGTGACTTCACAAAAAGCTGACTCCTGGTTTTACCTCTGAATCCCCTTCTTGCTACTCTCCCTCACACTCTAGCCATCAGCCACACAGAACACATGCTTTTCTGGTCATCCTGTTCTCACATGTCAGGGCTATGCATATATAATAAGTTCCGTTTTCTAAAAAGCTTAGATTCTTTACCTTTAGGATTCAGTTTGGACAAAACTGGGTACCCTTAATCTGTGCTCATATGGAAGACTGATTCTATTTTAACTTATCTGTCTTCCTCTCCAATTTTCAAGTTATCTAAGCCAGTATTATCATCCCCTACTCAGAATAATCTAAAACAAACCAACCCTAAAGTTAACTTAAATTATTTTACTGTATCACATTTTCATCCTACTATTAAAAAAAATTTGGGGGGCTACACCCCACAGCATGTGTTTAGCTCTCCAACCAGGGATTGATCCTGTGACCCCTGCACTGGAAGGCAGTCCTTAACCCTGGACTGCCAGTGAAGTCCCTTTATCCTACTATTAAAAAAGAAGAAGAAAATAAGAAGTCCCTGAAATAATTTCACCCTGGCATACTATCAGAATTTGTGTCTTTGGAATTTTCCCTCCCATATACACAAAGGAGAAAATGGTCAGAATTATGAAAGCTGTGTTTCAATTTAATCAACCTCCACCAAACCATGGACTATGGTCAGTAATAGAAAATTCAATGTCATTCTCTTCAGATGCCATCACTTTACCTTAAGCCATTTGTCGACACACTTGGCATGGAACTCATGGTTACAGGGTAAAACTCTAAGTAGCTGCCTTGACTCAAAATCACACATGCATACTACACACCTGAAATAAACCAGAAAGATTGTTTAACCATAAAACCAAGTAGTTTCTATTTTGTTACAACTATCGAAACCATAAAGCCATTTACTATCTCACTTATCAAAGTACCATGTAAATTTTAAAACTAAAATAATCTATCAAATACCCTTAAAAAAGCATGATGTTAAGACATTTAGTAAGAGTGCTTTGTTTTGCTTAGTGAGAGATCAACAAGAAAATTTCTGGTTTAACATCCAAGCCAGCCTTAATACTGAAGATGCTATTATATTCAACAGTGTTGAAACAGCTGGACATTCATATGCAAAAGAATGTAGTTGGACTCCTACCTCACACAATATATGAAATTAACTAAAAAATGAAAAACCTAAATATAAGAGCAAAAAACTATTAAACTCTTAAAGAAAATACAAGTGTAGATCTTCATGACCTTGGAATAGGCAGTTCAGTTCAGTTCAGTCAGTCGTGTCCAACTCTTTGTGACCTCATGGACTGCAGCATACCAGGTCTCCCTGTCCATCACCAACTCCCAGAGTTTACTCAAACTCATGCCCATTGAGTCGGTGATGCCATCCAACCATCTTATCTTCTGTGGACCCCTTCTCCTCCTGCCTTCAATCTTTCGCAGATCAGGGTCTTTTCAAATGAGTCAGTTCTTCACATCAGCTGGCTATAGTATTAGAGTTTCAGCTTCAGCATCAGTTCTTCCAATGAATATTCAGGACTGATTTCCTTTAGGATGGACTAGCTGGATCTCCTTGCTGTCCAAGGGACTCTAAAGAGTCTTCTCCAACACCACAGTTCAAAAGCATCACTTCTTCGGTGCTCAGCCTTCTTTATGGTCAACTTTGACACCCATACATGACTCCTGGAAAAACCATAGCCTTGACTAGACGGACCTTTGTTGGCAAAGTAATGTCTCTGCTTTTTAATAAGCTTTCTAGGTTGGTCATAACTTTTCTTCCAAGGAGCGAGCGTCTTTTAATTTCATGGCTGCAGTCACCATCTGCAGTGATTTTGGAGGCCCCCAAATAAAGTCCCTTACTGTTTCCACTGTTTACCCATCTATTTGCCATGAAATGATGGGACCAGATACCATGGTCTTCATTTTCTGAATGTTGAGCTTTAAGCCAACTTTTTCACTCTCCTCTTTCACTTTCATCAAGAGGCTTTTTAAGTTCTTCTTCACTTTCTGCCGTAAGGGTGGTGTCATCAGCATATCTGGGGTTATTGATATTTCTCCTGGCAATCTTGATTCCAGCTTGTGCTTCATCCAGCCCAGCGTTTCTCAAGATGTACTCTGCAGAGAAGTTAAATAAGCAGGGTGACAATATACAGCTTTGACATACTCCTTTCCTGATTTGGAATCAGTCTGTTGTTCCATGTCCAGTTCTAACTGCTGCTTCCTGACCTGCATACAGACTTATCAAGAGACAGGTCAGGTGGTCTGGTAGTCTCATCTCTTGAAGAATTTTCCACAGTTTGTTGTGATCCACACAGTCAAAGGCTTTCGTGTAGTCAATAAAGCAGAAGTAAATGGTTTTCTGGAACTCTCTTGCTTTTTTCAATGATCCAACGGATGTTGGCGATTTGATCTCTCGTTCCTCTGCCTTTTTTAAATCCAGCTTGAACATCTGGAAGTTCACGGTTCATGTACTGTTGAAGCCTGGCTTGGAGAATTTTGAGCATTACTTTACTAGCACGTGAGATGAATGCAATTGTGCGGTAGTTTGAGCATTCTTTGGCATTGCCTTTCTTTGGCATTGGAATGAAAACTGACCTTTTCCAGTCCTGTGGCCACTACTGAGTTTTCCAAATTTGTTGGCATATTGAGTGCAGCACTTTCACACCATCTTCTTTTAAGATTTGAAATAGCTCAATTGGAATTCCATCACCTCCACTAGCTTTGTTCGTAGCGATGCTTCCTAAGGCCCACTTGACTTCACATTCCAGGATGTCTGGCTCTAGGTCAGGGATCACACCACTGTGATTATCTGGGTCGTGAAGATCGTTTTTGTACAGCTCTTCTGTGTATTCTTGCCACCTCTTCTTAATATCTTCTGCTTCTGTTAGGTCCCTACCATTTCTGTCCTTTATTGAGCCCATCTTTGCATGAAATTTTCCCTTGGTATCTCTAATTTTCTTGACACGATCTCTAGTCTTCCCCATTCTATTGTTTTCCTCTATTTCTTTGCATTGGTCACTGAGGAAGGCTTTCTTATCTCTCCTTGCTATTCTTTGGAACTCTGCATTCAAATAGGCAATGGTTTCTTAAGCATGATATCAAAAGCGTAAGAAACAACAACCAAAAAAGGCAGATAAATTGAACTTTATCCTTTAAAATAAAGGGGGGTACTAAAGATGCTTTATAAATCTAAAGTGAAAAGACAACTAACTCATAGAATTAAAGATATTTTTGAAAATCATGTGTCTTACAAGGACCTATATATATAAAATATAAATAACTCCTACAACTCAATAAAAGCAACCCAATTAAAAAACAAAGAATGCGAATACACATTTCTCCAAAGAAGATACATAAATGGCCAGTAAGCATAGTAAGAGCTCAACATCACTAGCCCAGCTGGAAAATGAAATCCAAAACCTCAAGAGATAACACTTCATTCCCACTAGGGCTGCTAGAATCAAAAGACAGACAATAACAAGCACTGGTGAGGATGGGGAGAAAAGGAAACTTCTGTACACTGCTGGTGAGAATGTAAAATGGTGTGGCCCATTAGGAATGAAATGATACAAGCTACAATATGGTGGTCCTTGAGAACATTATGCTAAATCAAGGAAGCCAGACCCAAAAGACCCCATGTTATATTGGTTCCATTTACATGAAATGTCCAGAACAGGCCAATCTATGGAGATAAAAGTAAATTAGTGGGGGCCTGAGTCAGGGCTTTGGAGGGTTGGGGAGCAATGGGGAGTGGCTATTAATTGATAAGGTATTTCTACTGGGGGTGATGAAAATGATATTAATTTGACTGTGATGATGGTTGCAAAACTCTTATTAATATACTTAAAAACCACTGGATTGTACACTTTAAATGTGAACTATATCTCAGTAGAGTTGCTATTAAGAAAGATGCTATAATAAGCAGAATCTTTAGGTAAACCCCTCAAATTTTACAGGTATGAGACTTTTCGATTTAATATAAAACATTCTAGAGTTAAAAACCGTAAGATTTCTAGGCTCATAAAAATCCAGAACAGCACTGTCTAGAACCTTCTTAGGTGACAGAAATGCCATATACCTCTATCTTTTGATACAGCATCACTGGCTAGTGCAACTAAGAATTTTAACTTTAACAGCTATCTTATTGGACAGCACAAGCCTAGACTATGAAAACGGTCATTACTTACCTTCATCAAGTTATCTTTGACTTTCAAACTTTTATTTCATGAAGGTGGAAAAGTAAATTTAATACAGAAAGATGTCAGAAAAATGTACTTACAAAGTCTGTTCTGACTGGTGGTTGTTAGGATTGAACCGGTAAGAAGGAAGTTGTTCAATATCTGCTTTAGTCAGTCCTCGAGGCTTGGCCTCTCCCAGTCGCTCTGCTAGGTTTAACAGGGCCTATAGAGGGAAAGAAAGATGTATCTGCATATCCTTCTCTGAATTTTATATTCCAACATATATATTTTTTAAAATTAGCTTTATTATGGAAAAATTTTAAATATATACTAAAGTAGAAAAATAGTATAAAGAAATTACTTCCATATGCCCATTACCCATGCTGAACAGTTCATGGCTAATTTTATTTCATTTTTTCACTGTCCACTCCTACATCCACATTATTTTGAAAGAAACCTAAAACATGGTATTTCACTGGTAAGATAGTTCTGCTTTTCTGTTTAAGGCAGTCCGTCAGCCTCAGCATTTTGGACACTTGAGGCTTGGGTAAAGTTTTGTTGTAGGGGGTTGTCCTATGCACTGCACAATGTTTAGCAGTAACCCTGGTCTCTACAACATCTGCAATGGCTCAGCACTGAAGAATCTGCCTGCAATGCAGGAGCCGCAGATTCAAATCCCTGGATGTGGAAGATCCCCTGGAGAAGGGAATGGCAATCCACTCCAGTATTCTTGCCTGGAGAATCCCACGGACTGAGGAGCCTGGCAAGGAGGATCGAAAAGAGTCAGATATGACTGAAGCAACTTAGCCCATGTGCGTTGGTCTATACAAAAGTTATCTCCAGACTTTGCTAAATACCTTTTAAGGGATAAAACTATCCCCAGGTTGAGAACCACCAGCACTTTAAAAACTAAAAGATTATTTAAAATGTAACAACAGAACATTACACTCTCCAAACTAGTAATTCCTTAATGTTAAATATCTTTGATTGTTTCAATTATTTTCAATACTCTTTGAAATAGTTCGTTCAAATTAGGATCCAAATAAACCATGTTACCACTGCCTGATGTCTCAAGTATGTATTTTTACTCTTCTATTTGTTAAAGAAACCAAGTCAACCGCCTGTAGAAGTTCCCAGTCTGAATTTTGCTGACTGAACCTCCCCACACCGATTCCTGTGGTTTAATACATTCCCTGTCCCCTCTCAGTTCAGTTCAGTTCAGTCGCTCAGTCGTGTCCGACTCTTTGCGACCCCATGAATCACAGCATGCCAGGCCTCCCTGTCCATCACCAACTCCCGGAGTTCACTCAGACTCACGTCCATCGAATCAGTGATGCCATCCAGCCATCTCATCCTCTGTCGTCCCCTTCTTCTCCTGCCCCCAATCCCTCCCAGCATCAGAGTCTTTTCCAATGAGTCAACTCTTCGCATGAGGTGGCCAAAGTACTGGAGTTTCAGCTTTAGCATCATTCCTTCCAAAGAAATCCCAGGGCTGATCTCCCCCTTCAGAATGGACTGGTTGGATCTCCTTGCAGTCCAAGGGACTCTCAAGAGTTTCTCTAGCACCACAGTTCAAAAGCATCAATTCTTCGGCGCTCAGCCTTCTTCACAGTCCAACTCTCACATCCATACATGACCACAGGAAAAACCACAGCTTTGACTAGATGAACCTTTGTTGGCAAAGTAATGTCTCTGCTTTTGAATATGCTATCTAGGTTGGTCATAACCTTCCTTCCAAGGAGTAAGCATCTTTTAATTTCATGGCTGCAGTCATCATCTACAGTGATTTTGGAGTCCAAAAAAATAAAGTCTGACACTTTTCCACTGTTTCCCCATCTATTTCCCATGAAGTGATGGGACCAGACGCCATGATCTTCGTTTTCTGAATGTTGAGCTTTAAGCCAACTTTTTCATTCTCCACTTTCACTTTCATCAAGAGGCTTTTTAGTTCCTCTTCACTTTCTGCCGTAAGGGTGGTGTCATCTGCATATCTGAGGTTATTGATATTTCTCCCTGCAATCTTGATTCTAGCTTGTGTTTCTTCCAGTCCAGTGTTTCTCATGATGTACTCTGCATAGAAGTTAAATAAGCAGGGTGACAATATACAGCCTTGACGAACTCCTTTTCCTATTTGGAACCAGTCTGTTGTTCCATGTCCAGTTCTAACTGTTGCTTCCTGTCCTGCATATAGGTTTCTCAAGAGGCAGATCAAGTAGTCTCTACTTCCTATAATTTGGAAGGTTTTACTATTTCCATCATACTGCTCAGCATGTCTTGTTTTTATGTTAGCACTGATGGAACACTGCCTAGGATCCATTAATTCATTAAAAATTGTAATATTCTATTATTCTTTATTTATTAGATAAAATGCTTTTTATATTGATCAACTGCCTCATATCAAACTATACTTAGTTGCATAATTTATATGAAATTGGAAGGATAAGACCAACAAATTTATTTTCTATTGTTTTTTTTTTGAAGTATCACTCATGAACTCATGGATTTTAACTCAGGTGGTAAGTTTCAACACATTGTAGCTATTATATTTATTGATTTTACCCTGCTGCTGCTGCTGCTAAGTCGCTTCAGTCGTTTCCGACTCTGTGTGACCCCACAGACGGCAGCCCACCAGGCTCCACCATCCCTGGGATTCTCCAGGCAGGAACACTGGAGCAGGTTGCCACCAATGCATGAAGGTGAAAAGTGAAAGTGAAGTCGCTCAGTCCTGTCCGACTCTTCTCGACCCCATGGACTGCAGCCTACCAGGCTCCTCCGTCCATGGGATTTTCCAGGCAAGAGTACTGGAGTGGGGTGCCATTGCCTTCTCCGTGATTTTACCCTAGTCCCTCCATTTTCCTGGTTTTCCATAGTTCTAACTGTTCGTTTGCTTTCTACAATCAGGCAGCCATGTACAGGTCGCTTGCCCCCCACCCCCTTTTTTAAGGCTACCACTGGTTAAGAGAATAGGTAACAAAGAAACATTGATGGACAACGAGAGGAATAAGTTTAACTTTCCACAGACTCAATAATCAATGCTGTGGTAACTGTTGCTACTTCTGGTACAGCCTTACTTGGAGAAATGGGTCACCTAAAAGACTCTTTCCCCATTCCCCATGCATGCCCCCAGTGTCTCTAAATGCTAAATAGATGGTAACTTGTTAAATTTTATCAATGCTGACTATAATTAGCTATAAAATTTATGATACAGGTGATATATCTTTTATACCTCTATTTTATATTCTATAGGATACTTAGGTCAACTAATACAATTTATTGACTACTATATTAAGGCCTTATTGGATGGAGAGTAAAATGATATTGAGCCCTTAACAAATCTACATGATCAGAAGGCAAGACAACTGAAGGCAGGACATAATAATTATGCATAGTTGTATAACACCTATGAGGGCAAAAAGGAGAAAGACTCATACAGACCTGGGAATAGACCAGAACTGCCTTTCACAGAGGCAGCATTAGTTGGGTCTTGAAAGACAGCCATGTGTAAGAAGTGGGCAAAGTTCTTAAGAAGAACCAAGGGAAGTAAAGGCACTGAAGCAAGGATGTACAGGAGAGACTCAAAAAATGATGAGTACTCTGGAATAGGGAGTACTGGAGGCATGCACACTATGATAAAACCACAAATAGCAAATACTTTCTTGACTGGATTAAAGTACAATTTTGCAGAAGATTAAACATGTCAACCCCAAATATAATTTAGAAAGAGACTCTAACGCCAAACACAAAATATTTTTCTTTTACTGGGATGGTATCACTATTTTTACCACTGATATGTATATGATCTGTTTAACAGAGAGCTGTCTTGCTTTCAGCAATATGACTTATGATAATTTTAGTACAAAATGCCTAAAGGATAACCAACTCCTTTTCTTACTACTCTGTTCAAAACTAGCATAAACAGTGTAGAAACATAAAATTATTATAGCCCATTTCTCAAGAGATCTGAGACTGGAATCCAAAGGACACTGCAATATGACTGTACACACAGAAAGTAACATAACAGCATTTTAAAAATGACAAAAGAATACAGCATTTGGCCTGATTTCTTCCACATGCATTAAAAAGGGGGGAGGGATGCTGTAAGACTATGTGTGTCTTTCCTCTCTGTACCCAGATTCCATTTACCTAAAAACAAATAACAAAAAACCTGTTCCAATATTTATGTTGTATAGAGACTAAGTGAGGCTGGGGTAAGCAGCAGCCAGCCAGCAGTACCAAAACAAAGTCAGTCATTCACATTCAACATTTCCAAATCCAAATATGTCTCCCAACCCTTTAACTGTCCATTCTACTCCAAACCTCAAATAATACAGCAATGTCAACATCATCTAAATTAAGTGGTATTATCTATTTGCCCTGACATCTTGGAGGCAGCCCTCCTCACAAGCTATTGCAGTCCTTTTGCAGAGCATCTTCTCTTGGAACCCTCCCCACTCACAACCCTGACACTACCATAAACCATTCAATGATCAAATCCTATTGATTCTAGTTTTAAAATGTCTGTCAAAGTGTATTCTTTTCTACTTCAAGTTTTCATAGTTCAGAACTTGCGTGGTTTTATAATTTACTGTCTGGTAAAAATTGGTTACCCTGCCACCAACTCTGAACCACTTCATCTATTTCTTCATGCTACTAATTCTGACTCTTTAAGATAGCAATCTGATCGATAAACACCAAAATATTTAGTGGTTCGTTCCTCCCACAATATTCAAAATTATGTTCATTCTGTACCAGGGCAAGCACAGGGCACTCAAATACAACCAGTTGAGTTTTTCAATCAAATCTCCAGGTTCTCCTCTCAATTTAGCTAGATATTATGTTCTTCCTCAAGAATATCCAGCATTTCCCTGCCTCAATCTTAGGCATGAAAAAGCTTTCCCATCCCTCAGGAACTGACTCTTCACACTTCTGCGGCCACAAAATGTTTTCAGAATATCCGATCTTAATTCATCATTTTCTCATTTACATTCTCTCACAGGAAGTGTATGTAATTCTAATAGAGAACACCAGTCTATCTTGTTATCATAACTATGTGGCACATGTTGAAATAATTTTTGATATATCTGTATCTTGAAATATACAATGGATTTACCTAGTGTTTAATTAGATGAATGAGTTGAGTAGTACAGTATTTTTATGCATACAAAGTTCCCCAAATCAACTCACAGTTCATCTACTAACCTCGTAATTTTCTACTTCTCCATCTTCCACATCCAATTCAAAGCTGAAAGTTGGGCCCACTGCAGGTGGCACTGGAAGCATTGATCTGCAGTGAAAATAACCAACACAAGGATTGATACATTAATGCATTGTATCAGTGAACAGGATGAGAAGAACATGGCCAGTGCTACAGGGATAAAGAATGAATGTTGATCAGTGACAACCCTTTAAAGAAACTGATTTTACTAGCAATAAACAATTAAAAACTGACATTAAAAGAATATCATTTGCAACAGCATAAAAAAACATGAAATATTACAGATGAATTTAACAAAACATGTGCAAGACCTGTAAAATAAAAACTGTAAAAATACTGCTAGGATAAATTTGAAAAGGTAATAGACAGAGAAATATACCATATAAGTAGGTCAGAAGATTCAATATTGTTAAAGATGTCAATTCTTTTCCAAAACTCATCTATGGATTTCACATAATCCCTACCTCACGTAATCCCTACCAAATTCCAGCTTTTTTAAAGTAGAAACTGATTTGCTGATTTTAAAATTTATATGGACATGCAAAAGACTTTAAATAAAATCAGTTTAAGAACAAAATTAGGAGATTTATAGTATCTGATTTTAAGATAATAAAGCTACAATTTTTAAAATAGTATGATATAGGCACATAGCCGTCTGGTATAAAAACAACATTCCCTAGCCTTTCTAGAAGTACTTACAGACATGGGTCTAGATTCTAACCAACAGGAGTTATACATGTCGGCAGGAATCATACATGCAACTTCTAGTAATTATCCTTGAGAGGAAGCAGGTAGGCAGAGAGATTCAGTTTCATTTTTGCTAGCTAGAATGTGGATGTGACGGCCAGAGCCTGAGAAGTCATCTTATAACATGCAGAGGAAACCATAAAATTTTGAGGATGGTAGACCCATTCTTCAGAGTTATGGAGTTAACAGACCATGTCTGAATCACCTAATTCTAGACTTCACTGCACGAGAAAGATAAAAAGAACTATGATGTTTAACCTATGGGTGTTTCTGTTACAAATCTAATCCTAGCAGAGTATTTCTAAGGCACAGATATAACTTTTCTCTCTCGCTTCCCTTGAGAGAAGTGGCAGCATTAAATGCTAGATAACCATGGAAGGTGGCGAGTGACGCCTGCTGTGAAAGAGGCAACCCATTTAAGCTTCTCTACCTAACTTCTGGTGTACCCCTGCCCCACTTCTCCCCTGTCCTTGCTCTTCTCTTTCAGCCTTAAATGGTCCCCCACCCCAACCTCTTAACATCAAATAAAAACAAGTATCTAAGACATATAAAATTGTTCATAAAGGGAAGAGTATCTCAAGGGTGTCAAAATTCAGAACTCAATAAAGAATAAGACAGAACTTACAACACATATGGTAGTAAGCTGGGATGGTAAGGGGGTGGTGGTATGGGCTGCTGGGATCGGTATCTACTGCGTCCTGTGAGCCTCCGAGGCATAAATGGAGGATAAGGCTGTAGAGAAAAAATGTTAAGACAATTTAACATCATTCCACATCCACAACTTTTTAAGGTGTTAAATAAAGTCTCTTCTTTTTTAAAAACCTAGAAAGTTATTTATTGTTCAAGGGTATTTAGTATTTCTTAAATGTTAACAAAGGTGCAGCAACTAGTTTAAAACAAGAATACTCTTAGGTGTGCTTCTAAACACAATTTTCCAACTGACTGCAAGAATACATTTAAAATTCGAAACATGTAGAATTATACTGAAGCAGAACTCAAAACAAGTTAGTTACCAAAGCGAGCAATAAATTAATAACAACGAATGAAAACTTACTACTCCATACGAAACCTCCTGATGCAAAGGATCATGTGTTAGGAACTGCAAAGGAGCTGATGGAGGTAATGTCGGGGGATGGGCAGATGGAGGGTAAGTAAAACCTCCCACAGGAAGATGTTCTCCTAAGAGTTCCACTTCGTTTTCTATCCTTTGCAGAGGCTGAGGGGGGGAAAAAGCAAACTAATATACTTCCAGTGTTTAGACAGATAGACTGTGCTTTATAACAAAATTCAAAAAACCCAAAGATATCTTTTGGGTCATGCATTTCCTGATGTTCACATCAATCTAAATTCATACATGTGGACATACAGCCTACAGTAATACTGCCTTTAACTGAATTTCAATAAGAAGATCTCTCAAGCATGTTATTACACATTTCCACTATTCACTAAATGATACATATCTTTCACTATTTGAACTTTCCCTTAAAAATGATATAAAGAAAGACAAAAAGTCATGTAGTAAGCCAGTTACACCAAAGTTGAAGTTACTTAAGTCATGGCACACTGAACTACATCAATTTCAGACACAACCTTTTAACAGACGAAATCAAAGATGGTGTATACTGTAAATGAGAACTAGGGCTAAATAGTATAGAACACAGCAGGCAGTTATTTTATAGTAGAAAGCTTACGGGCTTTGGCATTAGACAAACTCTTGGTGCTGTAAATAATGAGCCCTGTGGTTCTTATAGAAATTACTTAATCTGAACCTTAATACTGTCATCTGTAGAACTGACATGTTCACAGCCTACTTCCGAAGTGTGATTTGAACACCAAGACAATGTTCAGAAAGCACACAGTGCTTTGCAAAGCACATAGCCTATGTTGCCCCCTCCCCAATCTTTTATAAAAAAATAGCTTGAGATAAAATTCACATACTATAAAATTCACCCTGCTAAGGGGTACAATTCAGTGGATTTTAGTATATTCACAAGAGTTGTACAATCATCACCACTGTCTAATTTCCCTCAGACATTCCCAAGTTCTAGACAACTGCTAATGTACTTTATATTTCTATACACTTATTTTGGACATCTCATATATATGGAATCACACAGGATGTGGCCCTTGTATCTGGCTTCTTTCACTTAGCATGGTTTCAAGGTTCATCCATCTTGTAGTCTGTATATTAGTACTTTGTTCTTTTTGGAGTTGAATAATCATCTACTGGATACATATACCATGCCTTGTTTATCCACTCATCAGTTAATGGACATCTGGAATGTTTCCACTTATGGCTATTAGGAATAATGTTGCTATGAACATCTGTGTACACATTCTGGGGCTGATGCTTTCAATCTGATCTCTTGGGAACAAATGTTAGTCTAACTTCTTCCCACAGTTAAGAGAACAGCAACACATTATTCAAATACAAGTAACTGCTAACAGTTACTGTGGAAAGTTATGTATGCTTGTATGATGGCTAAATTTAGTTTTAACCTTGAATTCCCAGGTACTGGAAGCTTCCTAAGGAACATCCTGGCATGAATCCTGTTCTGATTCTAATAAAAGATTTTCTTGTGGGAGTAGTTTCAACTTTTCAGATTAGCCAAACTTCTGTCATAATTGGCTTCTAATTTTCAGGAAAGCAGCCAGGTAAGCTCGTATCTCACCTCTTCCTGAGACTAAGCATGGTGTATAAATCCTAAGTAAAGCATGGTCAGGCTCTGTTAGGGTAAACCATCAAGCTCCATTCACAAGACCATTTCCACTCAAAGCATTTCCATATGTTCTTTCCCTTATTCTCCTTTAATCACGGTTCAGATGTTCAACTTGGCCTGTCTAGAAAACAATGGGGCCTTCTTCCTGTGTGTTTTCCCGCACTGATCCCTCCAGCCCCTGGAAATATTATGCCTCTCAGCTATATTCCAGCTCCAGGACAGAGTGAACTATGCTAACAGAGTATCCCATCTACTTTTCATCAGAACACAGCATAAAACCACCCTTTGGAAAAAAACAATTGAGGTTCAAAGGATTACTTACTTGCCTAAATGAATATAAATATTATTCTAACAAGTATAAACATTTTTATAATATTTTCATTTTCCCATTTTAGAAACGTATGAAAGGAAAAACTAGAACTGTGTTTTTTTTTTTCCAGATTCAATTTCCAAAGGATTGCAGATACAAAAGAATAAATTTGATTAGACAAGTTTCATATAAAATAACTAGAAAAACTTAATAAACCAAGTAACTGTAGGTACAATTATTGCTTATATATATTTCTATGTGTGGGGGTTCTTAGTTCTTTTAAGAACCAGGAAAGTGTCATAGTTACAATTTTTAAATGATAACAACTTAAACATCTACTAAATTAATCTGTCTTTTACGTCTAAACATTCTGTAAAAGTTAAAGACAGAAGAGATACCTACCGATCGTGACTGCTGTGTTTGGAAAGGGACAAACTGGCTTGGAGGTGGCAAATGAGGAGGATGATGGGGAGAAAGATGCGGAGGATGTAAAATAAACGGATCACTGGAAATAAGGGGTGGAAATGCAGCATACGGTACTGGTAAGTGCTGAACAGAACATGCTTGAAGCATCTGTAAGAGAAATCATTTTTTGTAGAGAGTATCAGAATATATTAATTAAAAAAAAAACTATACAATCAGATTGAAATGTTACTCCCAGAATCATAAAAATGTCTTAATAACCTATAGTAACAATGAGATACTTATGCATTTTTGCATTTATTAGTACAATAAATTGTAACTAGTAATTATTCTGGATTTTACATAGCTCTTATAAATCAGTCAAAACACCTATCTTTTACTTAAGCTTTTGTAATACCTATGAAAATGAAGGGAAAGTGCCACAGAGAAGGAATCTCTTCCCACTTGGCTTAAAATGTAGCAGACATTACTACTTTCCAAGAAGCTGTCCTTTTCAATCTTGTAATTTTTTTTATTTCTAAGAGCCCAATTCACAACTAAATGCTTTATGATCTCTCAATATTTTAGTTTGCTAATTTAGCACATTGGTTCTATAATCTATTAATGAGAAACCATGCATGGGTAAATTAATCTGTTAAATTGGTGTTAGTACTTGTATGTATGTGTTTGTTTTAATCTCAAATTCAGACAGGATTATTAGGATTTTAATAAGATTTAGCAAAGTGCTTTACTTTGAAGACTTTATTGACCTTAGACAAGTCATTTAAATTCTCTGGTTTTCAGCAACCTATTTTTCAAATAAGGGGGCTGAACTAGGGGCTGGTAAAGGACAAAGTATAAGAGGCAAAGGAGTATGAACTCCTGTTTTCGCATGCTAATTGCTTCTATGATATTAAGCACACCATTTTCAATTTCATCATTTAGAAAATGAGGGTACTATTTTCATCACAGGCTTCCTATAGTATGGAATAAGTGTCTAAGCAACTCAAAGTGCCTATTAAAAACCCAGCAAGTGTTGAGACTATTAATGTTGATCACCAAATTCTCTGAGACTTAATTACTAATCAGTTCAATATCCTAAGTTAAAACCTGAAGGACAATCTTTATTAAGGTTTAATTATAAACAGTGCAGACATGTGAAGGAACATGCTTTGACCTTCAAAGAATGTTAAAATATGTGTAATTTAATTAACGTAAAAACATATGAAGTTTTAAAGCTAATTCTACTTTACTGTTACTGTATAAGTGCAACTGAGATTTCTGTTGCAATAAAACTGCATTTTTTTACTTGAAAGTGAAAAGCTCCAAGTCTCTTGTGTTTTGTTTATATAACATATTTCGCCACTCTATAGAAGTACTGCACAGACTTACTGGAGGAGGCACACTACAGACAGGGAGGTGCTGTCCACTGAAAACCACAGAGCATCCTGGGACCTGTTGTGTACTGCAAGCAGGGATGTGCTGGCCTGTGCAGAGGGGAATCCCATGTGGTGCCACTGTTGTTACTGTGTAAGAAACAGGGACGGTGCCCTGATGGAGCTATTAGAAAAGAAACAGAACAGAAAGATGTGAGTGTGAGTTTGGATAAACTTTTAACAGTTTGGATAAAACATCAATTATTAAAAATTAAAATCTGGGCATTTATTGATTCTATTCTTAGCTGCAAAGATTGTTCACAATGTACTTCTGCAACAGTTTCAACCAAAATATTCTTGTTACTGTAGAGAAAAGCTGTTTCAAGAGCAATATTGATATCCATTGAACTGGGCCTGACTCTTCACTCAAAAAAACTTGTAAAGTCCAGGAGATAATGAACTGCTATATTAACTCTTCAAGCCTGCTCTACAGAGCAGAAAACTTTTCTAAGGAGGAAATCTAAAAAAAAGAAACATGTCTGCTAATAACCTGCTCACATTCAACAGGAGGGAAAAAACCATTTGTTTAATCCAACTAGTGAAACGGAGAAGGCAATGGCACCCCACTCCAGTACTCTTGCCTGGAAAATCTCATGGATGGAGGAGCCCAGTAGGCTGCAGTCCATGGGGTCGCTAAGAATTGGACACGACTGAGCGACTTCACTTTCACTTTTCACTTTCATGCATTGGAGAAGGAAATGGCAACCCACTCCAGTGTTCTTGCCTGGAGCATCCCAAGGACGGGGGAGTTTGTTGGGCTGCCGGTCTATGGGGTCGCAAAGAGTCAGACACAACTGAAGCGACTTAGCAGTAGCAGCAGCAGTGAAACGTTAAGTAGCATTTTTAAAAAAATAAATAATTCCCTTCTCTCCTGGTCAGTTTTATTCCCATCCTATCTATCTGGAAGCAAATGACATTTAAAAATATGTCCTCCTGTATCATTCTCCATGAGCATATAAACATATGCATGAACTATTGTCATGCTTGTTTTTGTTCTTAACAGAAATATTACCCTGCAACTTACTTTTTCCAATTAATATTGTAGATATCTCTTTAAAGAAATTAAAGCCAACTCATTCTTTTTGACACTAACAAGATATTTCAAATACAGTCATCACTTTAACACAATCCTATCATTCATATACTAAAGGACTTTAAGTTGTATCACCTTTTACCAATACAAATAACAGCCATAAAAACATCACTGAACATATATCCTTACACATTAGTTTCATTTATTTCACAGGGATTACTGGGTAAAGGGGTGAATGTATTTTAAACTTTAGCAAAAGTCTGGATGGATTAAATCACAATCCCAATGGTAGTAACAAGACTCTCAGCACCTCCACTCAAGGCAGATGTACAATATTTGCATAATAAGCATGCTTGCTTGTTATATACAAATACTACAATGGGGGAAGGGGGAAAAACCAGTATCTACCGGATTTACTTTAAATTTATATTTCTCAGATTAGAGAGGTTGAACATCTTTTAATATGCTTATTAATCATCTAGATTTCCTTTTATGTAAATAATCTATATCCTGTGTTCACTGCCCACTTTCTGTAAGGCTGTCCATTCATATTAACTTATAGTTTGGCTTTTTACTTAGAGATACATGTAATATTTTCTCAGTCTATGATTTCTCTTTTGATAAATCTTTTATTTAATGGTAAATCAACATTCCCCTTTCCTCTAAACTGAATTACCTCTTTCTATTCAGTAACTTCCCAAACATACCTAGATCTATTTTGTGCCAAATTTGTGTTGTCTCAATTATAGTCTCTTACTAGAAAAGTCAGTATCTAGTAAGACAAGTTCTTCTCATTATCAGACTTTCTTCTCATTTTATTTTTGGGCCATTTTTTATACATTTATTCTTATGTAAATAACCTCAAATAATTTTATTCAGTTTCAGAATCCACTGGAATCCTAATTTATATTAACTGTACTAAATGTTATTTTACAAAGAACAATTTTATATTCAGTCTTTTTGTCATGTCACTACATGATCACTACTATAGTACTATACCTCCAAGAAATTAGGTTTCTTCATAAATACTACTTACTGAATTTATTACTCAAAATTCTTTTGTAAGTTTGGAGGCTTTGTTATATTGCTGATAGGTTATTTTTGTCTATTTCCATACCAAATTTCTTAATTATTCTGGCAAAAATGCCTTCACACAGCTTTATAATTAGTCCTAATAATTAGAAGAGCTACTCTGCCCAACTTGCTCTACTTCAGAATTATACACCAAAAGTTCTCTTAATTGGCTTAAAACACATTGTTGGGTCCCACACCTGATAAATCTAGTGTATAGTTTTGAGAATCTGCATTTTTAATAAATGTCCAGGTGCTGCTGCTGCTGATTAGCTAATTCAAGACATACTTTGAGAACCACCTGGCCTCAGAGACCCGAGACCAAAGTGTCAGTTGGCCAGCTATTTCACTGAGGGCCAGAAAATTAAGTACTTTAAGTTTGTGGGCCATCCTGGTCCCTGCACAAAGCACCCACAAATGACAGATGAGCACACAAGCTTAGCTGTATTCCAACAGAACTCTACGAAAAACAGCCAGCAGTAGTTTGCTTTTCCCTGCTCTAGATAATCCCTGGTCCTTTAAAATGCTGTAGAAATCGCAGAATCAGTTTCTCAAGTTACACCAAAAACTTACGGGAAATTTACTTGGAATACACTAATTCTATGTATGTGAGTTCTGAAAGCAGACAGTTTTTACAGGTTTGGATCTTTCAAGCCAAGTATCTATTTAGACAGTTTTGTAATCAAAAAGGACTTGAACATCTTTTGTTAAGACCCTTAACTTCCTTCATGTTATTCTGATTTCAGTTGTACTTTCTTCTTTGCATATTCAATATGGAGAATTTCAAACATGCTCAATGTATTTTTTTTTTTTTTAATTATGCTGACTAGTATAAAGAAACACAACTGATTTGCTGTATTGTTGCTTTAATAATCTGGGATTTTCTACCTGTATGATTATCTCATCTGCAATTACTTATGACGCTATTTGCTCTTTTCTTATTCTTACCCTCTATCATCAGTCCTGGCCTGTTGTTGTTTAGTCAGGTCTGATTCTTTCACAACCCCATGGACTGTAGCCTGCCAGGCTCCTCTGTCCATGGGATTTCCCAGGCAAGAATACTGGAATGGGTTGCCATTCCCTTTCTCTAGGGCATCTTCCTGACCCAGGGATCGAACCCACGTCTTCTGCATTGCAGGTGGATTCTTTACCACCTGGGAAGCCCCCAGTTCTGGCTTAGATTCCAGGATACTGAATAGATGCAGTGATAGTCATCACCCTGGCTTAGTCCAGCTATCAGCAAGAAAGCACTCTTTAAGTTTTACCATTAATTATGTTGCTTGAAATGTTATGTGAACTCAGTGTGGATCTATTTCTATTGGTTTTCATTTACAGTCTTTCTTTCCTCATGTATTTGGTTAACTTTGTTTCCTGCTTACTGTCCTTGAAAATTTAGTTGAGGAAATTCTCTGAAAACTAGAATGAAGATTTCATCCTCCAAAGAGAATATGCATGTTTTCTAGGCCCCTGCAGTCCCAAATACTTTGAGTAACTTCACAGTTGATGTGAATTTGACTGCAAATTACATTTGGTGCCAGTTACTTTTATTCTGCTGAAGCTGAAGCTCCAACACTTTGGCCACCTGATGTGAAGACCCGACCCACTGGAAAAGACTGAAGGCAGGAGGAGAAGGAGAAGGAGGTAACAGAGGATGAGATGGTTGGATGGCATCATCAATTCAATGGACATGAAACTGAGCAAACTCTGGGAGTGGTTATCCTCAATCGGGGGAATGCTCTCAATAACCCTCACTGACAGCTCCAGAAAATAAAACTCCCCTTTTCCATTTTAAGATATTTTATTGGATATGATGGCAAAATTTTATATCTTTGCATCTATCAACAAAATAAAACATTTTCCCTTTATACTGAAGATTTCCTAGTGTTGAATTTATCCTGCACCATCAGGATAGACTATTTTACTATAACACTATCGTTTATTATTTAAACATCTGCATCTGTACTCAAGAGGGAAAGTAGTTGAAAGGTTTTGTTTGCTGTACTGTCTATGAGGTTTTATTATTAAGGAGCTTCACATAATATACTTGGAAAATTTCTATCTGTGGCTATGATTTTTGGTCTGGCAAACCCTCTTCTCAGCTAGTTCCTCAGTTCCTGGCAGGAACAAAGCGAAAGAAAGCTCGGTACTTGTCGTCTCAGTGGAGACCTAGGAAAACTTGAAAGCAAAGCTGCACCCAACTGTCTTGCCTACTGAATTACTCTAGAAGAAACTGGAAGGAAGCAGAAAACAGGAGTATATCCTCAAACCACCAGCTGACTGACTGGCGTTGTTATTAAATTCTCTATCAGTCATTTGAAATCAACTATTACAATGAAGTCATTCTGAGCTTTTATAACCCTGATCTAAATTTTTTAAAGTTCAACTTTCTTTTAAGGAAGCTGTGTAGAATTTAAATTTTAATCTTCAATGAAGAACGATGAACTTATCTCAAATAGATTCATTTTAGGTAAAACTATTTCCTTTTAGGTAAAAGTAATCTACAACAAAAAACAATCAAACTAAATACACTGCTACCAACTTTAAGCATCTGTATTTCCTGGATATTCTGTTACTATACCTGATCATGTATGTCAACCATTACTGCATTCTGCTGGGGTGGATGAGCAGCAGGGTGTAACAGACGGGGAGATACATTCGGAGGGTGGAAGGCTCGAGGTTCTTCTATTGCTTGCTGCTGTGCATAAGGGAGATGGTGATAATTTTCATCTTGACTAATGGAATTAAGTCGAGACTGACGATCCCTTCTTCCTCTCTGACGCCTGACAGGAGGACTGTAATATAGTAAAAATGTCAGAGGTCGTTATAATGTTTACTGCTGTGATCCATCAGGATTGTGTACTGTCTCTCTTTGTAATCCATTAGCAGTATAAGCTAAATAGGCTTGAGTATTAAAGAACTGCTGTGGTTCATCATCAGCTCTAAACACAAAATAGAATGCATGTTTTTTAAAAAAATAACAGAAGAAAACAAAATCGATAATTGATTCTGAGAGTATTTAGAAATCAATAGCCAATCATTGTCATTTTGGGGGTGGGGGTTTAATTGTATAAAATTGCCCTTTTTATAGACAAATATCTAGAAGTTCTTATGATTTAACCTACTATTTTGTCCCTTTTATTTTATAAACATTAACAACAAATTTTAATCTGCATATATCTTGGCAGTAATCCTATTATGCCTAACGGGCATTTTATATTTGTTTACTGGCTAAGGCATATAGAAAAGACATAGTTCCCACATGCCCAAAATGACAATTTTAAAAAATGAGTAATAACTAAAAAACATTTAATCTATTTACAATTGCAAATAACTGAGTAACAATAAATACTGAGAATGAAAATGACTGTGAGATAGTGTCAGCATAAATACTCTAGCGATACACAGAATTTTTAGGTAGAATTTGGCTACAGTGTCAGACTTTATTTTTTTGGGCTCCAAAATCACTGTAGATAGTGACTGCAGCCATGAAATTAAAAGATGCTTACTCCTTGGAAGGAAAGTTATGACCAACCTAGACAGCATATTCAAAAGCAGAGACATTACTTTGCCAACAAAGGTCAGTCTAGTCAAGGCTATGGTTTTTCCAGTGGTTTTTCTGTGAAGAAAGCTGAGCTCCGAAGAATTGATACTTTTGAACTGTGGTGTTGGAGAAGACTCTTTAGAGTCCTTTGGACTGCAAGGAGATCCAACCAGTCCATCCTAAAGGAGATCAGTCCTGGGTGTTCACTGGAAGGACTGATGCTGAAGCTGAAACTCCAATACTTTGGCCACCTCATGTGAAGAGCTGACTCACTGGAAAAGACCCCGATGCTGGGAGGGATTAGTGGCAGGAGAAGGGGACGACAGAGGATGAGATGGCTGGATGGCATCACAGACTCGATGGACATGAGTTTGTGTGAACTCTGGGAGTTGGTGATGGACAGCGAGGCCTGGCGTGCTGCAATTCATGGGGTCACAGAGAGTCGGACACGGCTGAGCGACAGAACTGGCTACTGAAAGAAACCACTTTTACTCTCTATGCACTTGTCATCTACATAGTTAAACACAAATAACAGTTGTTATCATAAGTAGACTTCTATTTTCCACATCCCTTAATTCCACAATTCAGCTCCACTGCTTTTTACAAGGGCTCAGCATGGGTAACAATTCGAACAGCAGGCCTCAATAAAAATGTACTCCATTTCAGGCACAAGAGGCGAAACAGCCCCTTTCTAGACACAGCTGCACATAGCCATCTCAGCAGTCTTTACTGAGGACAGGTCACCTTTCCCTTAATTGTTGCATTCTGCACCTCTAAATCTGTTTCTTCTTTCTCTCAATTGCCCAATCTTAAAAAGAACAAGGGACTTTCTTTTGTAATATTAATTTCTCCACAGTGCTCTTAATACTAACCCTCAAGGTTAATGCTCCATTCATTGCTTCCTCTATGTTCAGCATAACTTTTTGCATTTCTGCTTCAAAACCGACAAACTATATTTCATTGATTTTCAGGTGCCATCTACCTTAGAACTTACTTTAATGTTTTGAGATACTTTTCATATAGTCTTTGCATAACCCTTACCCAGCTTTCCCTCATGTTAATATCTTCCATTAGAAAAAAAAATTATCAAAATTAAGAAATGAACCTTGGTATCATACTATTAATTAAACAACAGAATGTATTTAGATTTCACCCAGTTTTTCTAACAATGTTCCCTCACTGTTTCAGAATCCAATACAGGATCCCATTATTGCAGAGTGGTCATGCTTCTTTAGTCTTCTCCAATCCATGAAAGCTCAGTCTTCCATGACCTTGATAGCTCTGAAGACATACTCTGCAGAATGTCCTTTTAACCCAGGTTTGTCTGATGTTTTTTCATGACTTGCATGGCATTACGTATTACTGGAAAGGCTATCACAGGGTTGATAGGCCCTTTTCAGTGCACTGTATAAAGGGCCCCACGACACTGATATGCATCACTCATGCTTACGTATGTATTACCAATCACTTGGCTAAACAGGTTTCTGCCAAGACCCTATTTTCTTACTGTCCATGGGGTTCTCCAGGAAAGAATACTGGAGTTGGTTGCCAGAAGAAATATCAACAACCTTAGATATGCAGATGATACCACTCTAATAGCAAAAAGTGAAAAGGAACTGAAAAGCCTCTTGATGAAGGTAAAAGAGGAGAGTGAAATGGCTGGCTTGAAACTCAACAATAAAAAAACTAAGATCATTGCATTCAGTCCCATCACTTCATGGCAAACAAACAGAAGGGGAAAATGGAAGCAGTGATAGATTTTATTTTCTTGGGGAGATACTCTGAATCATGCAAATATTCTGCTTTTGCTAAAAGTTTGCCAATAACTTTAGATTGCATGAATGGATCTTCAGCAATCACTCTATTCTGATATTCTAATGGTGATTTTCTACTCCCTTCATTTCTTCCATATATATCAACTGCAATTCTATAAAGAAGAGTTGCTCCTTCTCTCTCACTTAGTTATATATGAGTAGGGGCTAACGGATATTTATTTTATTCTTTAGGTGATAATCCACAGTCATTTTATTTTGTTGTTCAAATTATTTTAACTCTGTTCAATGGGAGCATTTTGGCTCCTGTGACCTTCTCCTGTTGTCTTTATCATTTTGAGCACTTCCTTAATATATGGACCACAATATGCCCTAGGCTCATCTAGTATTTTCCCTACACCGACTCTGGAATTAACCAGTTCTCCAAAAGAGACTCCAAAGAGTCCTGGTTCCTTAAACTGTAGAATGGTATTTAAAAGCTAAGTGTGCTGACTGCTACACAGTTTCTAGCCTAAGAGAAAAGAACAAGAAAATTTATCTATGTATATGCACATATCTGTATCTGTACAACTATTTTAAAGGACCGTTTAATATATCACTAAAAAGGAGAAAGCTGCCAATTAGACTATGCTACAGGCTTCCCTGGTGGCTCAGCTGGTAAAGAATTTCCCTGCAATGTGGGAGACGGGTTCAGTCCTTGAGTCAAGAAGATCCCCTGGAGAAGGGAATGGCAACCCACTCCAGTATTCTTGCCTGGAGAATTCCACGGACAGAGGAGCCTGGCAGGCCACCATCCATGGGGTTGAAAAGAGTCGGACACGACTGAGCGACTAACACTTCACTTCATACCATCAATATAGATATTATGATGTGAAAAAATGTGCACTTTAAAATCAAAACACACGCCCAGATCATCTCCCGAAAAACTCTCATTCTATTCAAAAACTTTAAGGGCCCCTTTTATTATCCCTTTTATTATTTGATTCCATTGTTGCTTCTTGCTCTTACTTCCCTACTCAAACATAATTTCAGAAACTCAAAACTCACACAAATTAAGACACAAGTCCTCGTGCTGAAATGTAAATTCCTCGACAATTTTGGTCCCTATCTTTCCTGAATTTCCTCTTATTAAACGTTATGTATATGACTTTGTGGTAGAACATTTAGAAACCATAATTATTTGAAAATCTAGAAATAAGAAACAGTGATAAAAGATGGACAAATATTTCTCAGTTGACTTTTATATCAGTGATAGATACTACTTTATCACTTTGTTTTAGACATATCATTTGTAAACAGCACAAGGCTATTCCCTCCTGGCTCACTTACGTACCCTTGCTGGATTGAGTTTTCTAGACTACATGCTGTTTATCTGTTTCATTGTGTGGAAGCTATATACACCAGTTTTATTCTTCCAGTGACTACACTTATATTTTTAAATACATACTTACATTTTTAAAAAAATATCTGGATTGCACATTTTTACTTCTCTCTGCTCTGTCCCTATTTTATGTTCAGATTTTTTTTTTTTTAATTTCAATCTTTTTTTAAAGAGACTTTTATTCAGACTTAGCAAACCAAATCATATTAAATCGTCCTTTCTGCATTTATTCTTCTACTTCCTAGATAGAATAGTTTTAATAATTCTTTCAAAAAGGTTTTCTGTTTTAATCAGAAGTATAGTTGCCCTACAATATTATATGTTAGAAATATACAACATAGTGACTCACAATTTTAAAAGGCTACATTCCCTTCACAATCATTATAAAATATTGGCTATGTTGCCCATGTTGTACAATATATTCTTGTAGCTTATTTTATACTGAATAGTTTGTACCTCTTAATCCCCTACTCCTGCACTGGAATTCCTGCATTCTTCACTTTTTTTCCCCTCTCCCTATTGGTTAACCATTAGCTTGTTTTATCTGTGAGTCTGTATTTTTGCTATACTCACTAGTTTGTTGTACTTTTTAGATTTCACATATAAGTGATACCATACAGTATTTGTCTTTCTCTTGACTTATTTCACTTAGCATAATGCCAAGTCCATCCATTCTGCTGCAAATGGTAGAACTTCAGTCTTTTTATGGCTGAGTAGTATTCTACTACGTATTCTTTATCCATCATCTGTTGTTAGACACTTAGGCTGTTTCCATACCTCGGCAATTGTAAACAGTGCTACTATGAACATCAAGGTGCATATCTTTCTGAATTATTTTTCTTTTTTAAAAATATGTACCCAGGAGTGGAACTAGTGGATCATATGGTAGTTCTATTTTTAGTTTCGTTGAGAAACATCTATACTATTTTCCACAGTGGGTGCACAAATTTACATTCCCAACAACAGTGTGCAAGTGTTCTCTTTCTTCCACAGCCTTGCTCACATTTACTTTTCATGTTCTTTTTGATAATAGCTGTTCTAACAGGGGTGAGGTGATATCTCACTGTGGTTTTAATTTGCATTAACCTGATGATTAGTGACACTGAGTATCTTTCCAGGTGCCTGTTGGCCATCACATTTCCTCTCTGGAAAAATGTCTATTCAGGTCTTCTGCCTATTTTTAAAATCAAATTGTTTTTCTGTTATGAGCTGTTTACATATATATGTATGACAGTTAACTCCTTATCAGTTCTATTATTTGCATATACCTTTTCCCATTCAGTATGTTGTCTTTTCATTTTGTTGATGATTTCCTCTGCTGTGCAAAAACTTTTAAAGTTCGATTAAGTCTCAATTCAGAGAAGGCAATGGCACCCAACTCCAGTACTCTTGCCTGGAAAATCCCATGGATGGAGGAGCCTGGTAGGCTCCAATCCATGGGGTTGCGAAGAGTCGGACACGACTGAGCGACTTCCCTTTCACTTTTCACTTTCCTGCATTGGAGAAGGAAATGGCAACCCACTCCAGTACTCTTGCCTGGAAAATCCCATAGACGGAGGAGCCTGGTGGGCTGCAGTCCATGGGGTTGCGAAGAGTCGGACATGACTGAGCGACTTCACTTTCACTTTTCACTTTCATGCATTGGAGAAGGAAATGGCAACCCACTCCAGTGTTCTTGCCTGGAGAATCCCAGGGACAGGGGAGCCTGGTGGGCTGCTGTCTATGGCGTCGCACAGAGTCGGACATGACTGAAGCGACTTAGCAGCAGCAGCAGCAAGTCTCGATTGCTTATTTTTGCTTTTATTTTCTTTGCTTTAGCAACCAGGTCCAAAAAATTACTGTTGCAATTTATGTCAAAGAGTTTGCCATGTTTTCCTCTAGGAGTTTTATAGTTATCTGGTCTTACTTTTAAGTCTTTAATCCATATTGAGTTTATTTCTTTATATGGTGTTTGGGAATGTTCTAATTTCATTTTTTCCCATGTACCTGTCCAATTTTTTCAATATCACTGAAGAGGCTCTCCACTGTATATTCTTGTCTTTGTCATAGATTGAACATTGTAGGTGGGTTTATTTCTGGGTTTTCTATCCTGCTCCAGTTATCTGTGTTTCTCTTTTTATGCCAGTACCATGCTTTTTTGATGCTTATAGCTTTGCAATATAGTCTGAAAGTTAGGGAGCAATTGATTCTTCCAGCTCTGTTGTTTCTTCTCAAGATTTTTTTTGGCTATTTAGGTATTTTGTGTTTGCATAGAAATTTTAAAATTATTTGTTCTAGTTCTATGAAAAATGTCATTGGTATTTCGATAGAGATTGCACTGAATCTGTGGAGAAGGCAATGGCAACCCACTCCAGTACTCTTGCCTGGAAAATCCCATGGACGGAGGGGCCTAGTGGCCTGCCGTCACACAGAGTCAGACACAACTGAAGCGACTTAGCAGCAGCAGCAGCATAGTGTTTATTTTTAAAAATCCACGTATAAATGGATCCATGCAGTTCAAATCCGTATTGTTCAAAGGTCAACTGTATACTGTAATAAAATTTATGTGAATGTGGTCTCTCTTGCTACCTTTCTATAAGGTTTTCTACCTCCTTAGGTAGGTTCATTCTTAAGATATTTTATTGTTTTTGATGCAATGGTAAGTTAGATTATTTCCTTAATTTCTCTTTCTGATAGTTTGTTGCTCATGTGTAGAAATGCAACAGATTTCAGTATATTAATTCTGTATCCTGCAAGTTTACTGAATTCATTGATGAGCTGTAGCAGTTTTCTGGTGGCATCTTTAGGATTTTCTATGTATAGTATTATATCACCTGCAAACAGTGATAAGTTTTATTTCTTCCTTTCCAATTTAGATTTTCATTTCTTTTTTCCATCTAACTGCTTTGGGTAGGATGTCCAAAATCATACTAAATAAAAGTGGCAAGAGTGGACATTTTTGTCTTATGCCTGATCTTGGAGGGAAGGTTTTCGGCTTTTCATTGTTGAGTATGACATTAGCTGTGGATTTGTCACATATGACCTTTATTATGTTGAGGTATGTTCCCTCTATGCCTACCTTCTGAAAAGTTTTAAAATCATAAATGGTGTCAAATTTTATCAAAAGCTGTCTCTATATCTACTGAGGTGATTATATGGTTTTTATTCTTCCATTTGCTAATGTAGTATATCAGACTAAATTGCAAATATTGAAAAATCCTTGCAACCCTGGGATAAATCCCTCTTGATCAAAGTGTAAGATTCAGGGAAGATCTCTTATTGCTCAACTTTCTTTCTCTCTGAATGTTTATGCACATTCTTGAATTTCACCAAGATCTTGCTCAACACCCATTCTTTAATTCTTGAAAATGATTTTTATACTATTTCTATAAAAACTGTTCCCTTCTATTATTTCCGTCTGGAAATATGATTAGATGTATTTAGAACTGATGACTGTCGATATATTTAAATTTCTTTCCCACACTTTCCATTTTTCCCTTTTCACATTACATTCTGGGAAAGCTCTTTACTTGATCTTCCAGGGACCAAGATGCTTTTTCTGCCTGTTCATTAATTTTACCAACCAAGATTTCCAGTTGATTTTTAGGGATACAATCTCTTGTACTTCTCTCATGTTACACTTTTTCGAAAATTATTCTTGTTTCTTAACTGTTTTATTAGTTATTTTATTAAGTGTTACTTCAAGTTCTTTCTTTGAGTTTCAGAGACTTTCTTTCACTTTGTTGGCTTTCTTCAAATGTTTGGTAACTTCCCAGTGTGCTCATCTTTGTATCTGAAATTGTATCAGATTGTTGCTGAATACTGCATCTGCTTATAAACCCTACTTCTGGCAGAAAAACTGGCAGTTAAACTTATAGCTAGCCTGTAAGTACTAAGGAGACGGAAAGGGCAACCCACTCCAATATTCTTGCCTGGAGAATCCTATGGACGGAGGAGCCTGGTGGCCTGCTGTCCATAGGGTTGCACAGAGTCGGACACGACTGAAGCGACTTAGCATGCATGCATATATTGGAGAAGGAAATGGTAACCCACTCCAGTGTTCTTGCCTGGAGAACCCCAGGGACGGAGGAGCCTGGTGGGCTGCCAGCTATGGGGTCATACAGAGTCAGACACGACTGATGCAACTTAGCAGCAGCAGCGTAAGTATAGTACTAAAGTGAGAAGGAAGTAACAAATAACACACAATGCTGGGGATAACAAATTTGTAGCTTGTTTTCTAGGTAAGTGCTCCCTATCTCTCCTTTGTGTTTGACAAACAGGGAGATTGATGCTTCTTTTCAACCTGAAAACTAGTTTCTGCCATCCAGCAACAGACACTGTCATGCCCTTTCTGGTCCAGAACACATTTTATGACCTACAGTTGTACTCCTAGGCTTTTATCTTAATGAAATGCTTGCACATGCACACTAGGAGTTGTCTACACAAAGGGTCCTAATAGAACTCTTTTTATTACCCAAACTGGGCATAACTATTATCCAACAGTAGGTGGGTACATAAATTACAGTACATTAATTCAATGGAAGATTATATCACAATAAATGAACTACTGCTACCCACATTAAAAAAGACTGCTTAATAAACAAAAAATACACTTACGTCAATTTAACAAAATGCAAAATTGTGTTTTTAGAATGTATTTACAGGTATTAAAAACATGTACCAAGGGAGTTAGAACAAATCACAGGAAAGGGTTGAACAAATCACAGGAAAGGATTTTGATGTTATATTTTAACCTAAATGTAGGGCACACTTGTGTGTTATCCTTTTTAAATGTACACTTGTTTTACAAGTTCTCCTGAACGTATGGCATAGTTCACCATAAAACAATAGGAAATATCACAGCAGGTACTCAGACGTTATTTCCTTATGTAGTTATATTTAACAGCTATGAAATATTTTACCTGGTTGGCATAACATTATTTTACTTAAACATTCCCATATAATTGGGTAATAATGCACCAGATAATGTGAAAGTTTAATGGTCTCAACAGAATATACCTCAGGAACAGGTTTATCTTGTCTGATTTGGAACAACGAATGATGGGTTTTAACATCCCTTCAGTATTAAGCTACCTGTCTGTTAGTCACTCAGTTGTGTCCGACTCTTTCAAGCCCATTGACTATAGCCCGTCAGACTCCTCTGTCCATGGAATTCTCCAAGCAAGAATACTGAAACGGGTAGCTATTCTCTACTCTAAGAGATCTTCACAATTCAGGGATCAAACCCCGGTCTCCTACATTACAGGCTTATTCTTCACCATCTGAGCCAAAATTAAGTGCCCTAAGGCTGCCCTAACAACATATCACAGACTGGCTTAAACAATAGAAATTTATTTTCTCAAGTTCGAGAGACTTAATGTCCAAGATCAAGGTGCCAGCATGCTCGATTTCTGGTGAAAGCTCTCTCCCTGGAGTCTTGTAAGGACACTAATCCTCTTGGATCAGGGACCTGTCCTGATGATTTCATTTAGCCTTAATTACTTCCTTAGAGGCCCCATCTCCAAATTCATCCACACTGTGGGTTAAGGCATCAGCCTATAGATACTCAGGAAACATATTCAGTTCGTTAACACCTTACTACTCCGAGATCATCAGTACTTCTTAGATTATCAACATCCTGGAAAGATAAACAGTTGTCTCACTTCAAGGATGTTCTATTTCCTTGGAAGAGGAAAGGTATGACCTCAGGCCACTACTAAACAGGAAGCAGCTCAGGAAACATATTCCCTGGAGAAGAAAAAACAAGAGCCAAGTCCCACATAGAAGAGAAGACTGAAAGCTGAACTAAACTTCAGTCACTCCTCATATCACAGGGTCCTCAATTTGAAAAGAAACTTAATGAAACTACAGCTGCCTTAGAGAATACAGAAGGAATATTTGTGGAGAGAGGTTATTCATTTGTAAGAATGGAATGGATAATAATGGAGTGAAGAAGAGACTGATCATTTCTAAGACTTCCATATTTCCACTGTTGTTGCTGTTCAGTTGCTCAAGTCGTGTCTGACTTTTTGCAACCCCATGGACTGCAGCACACCAGGCTTCCCTATCCTTCAACATCTCCTGGAACTTGCTCAAACTGTTGTCCATTGAGTCTGTGATAGCATCCAACCATCTTATTCTCTGTTGTCCCCTTCTCCTCCTGCTCAATCTTTCCCAGCATCAGCGTCTTTTCCAATGAGTTGGCTCTTTGCATCATGTGGTCAAAGTATCAGAGCTTCAGCTTCAGCATCAGTCCTTCCAATGAATATTCAGGACTCTTCTCCTTTAGGATTGACTGGTTTGATCTCCTTGTTGTCCAAGGGCCTCTCCTTAGTATTCTCCAGCACCACAGTTCAAAAGCATCAATTCTTCGGTGCTCAGCCTTCTTTATGGTCCAACTCTCACATCCATACATGACTACTGGAAAAACCATAGCTTTGACTATACAGACTTGTTGGCAAAATAATAATGTCTCTGCTTTTTAATACACTGTCTAGGTTTGTCATAGCTTTTCTTGCAAGGAGCAAGCATCTTTTAATTTCATGGCTGCAGTCATCATCTACAGGGATTTTGGAGTACCGTTGTAAATTATAAAATGCATTTTTCGGTAATATGGATTGAAGGTCAGCCCACAAAAAGTCTTAAACCTTGAGGTAGCTGAATTCATATATAAAGGTATGGATTGATTTTAAGTAAATCACTTTAGCCTCTTATTATACAATTTCTACATCTGTCAATCCCAAGCTAAATGAATTCTCATGATATTGTTTGGTAGTCCAAACAACTTGTAATGTTGTTTGTGTGTGAGTGTACAGAGACAAAGGTGTTGATATATTTATAAAATGCTTACAGAAAAAATGCTTTTGGATGTTTAAAAATACTCTACCAATGACCAAAAATTTAATAAGCAATAGAACCAACTAACCTTCTTCTGTTGCGTGCAGGTGTGTTGCATCGTTCCCCTGAGAAGTGATGTTGGCTTGGTCGAACTGAAGGGGGCTGCCTATTTGATGTCATCTCCCATGGTCGCATTGGTGGTGAGGGAGCTGGTGATGCTGATGTATAATCGAAGACTGAATGAGAGAGGCGCTGTCTCTTGGGACTTGGACTATCTTCACTCTGCCAATGCAACAAAATCAATCAACAGAATAAGAGTTTTAAAGGATTTTTGCATTACTATTTACACGCATAGATGTTTAAGTAGTTTACCTCCAAGTGTAAAGGGGGGAAAAGATACACTATTAACTTGAATTAAATATCCGTTTAAAAGATGTGAGGGGTGGGGTAGGAAAGAAAGATCAAATGAAAAATTAACTCTTTATTTGAATTCATCATGAAACTAATCAGGTAACAACATACATACATGATAGGGTAATAAACAATTTGGAAGGAAATGGCAACCCACTCCAGTATTCTTGCCTGGAGAATCCCATGGATGGAGGAGCCTGGTGGGCTACAGTCCACGGGGTCGCAAAGAGTCTGACACGACTGAGAGACTTCACTCACTATTGTACTTGACTGAGCATCCCAGGTGGCTCAGTGGTAAAGAAGCCACCTGCCAATGCAGGAGATGCAGGTTCGTTTCCTGGGTTGAGAAGATCCCCTGGGTCTAGAAGATCCTCTGGAGAAGGAGATGGCAACTCACCCCAGTATTCTTGCCTGGGAAATCTCATGGACAGAGGAACCTGGTGAGCTACAGTCCATGGGGTCGCAAAAGAGTTGGACAGAACCTAGTAACTAAACAACAACAAATGGTACCTGACCACCGCTATGAAACTCCAATTTTAACTGAAATTCTACTATGCCTTCCCATCAGTTACTAGTTACTCTTTTAGGCATTAATTTGCAGCTGAGAGATCCATTTAAGAGAGGGTATAATTTAAGTAGGCCTGTGATTTGATTCTAAATCACACTTGTCTACCTCCTTATTCCCATTGTTTAAGGTGATTACATTTACTCTTTAAAGCGATTATGTGGACAAAGTAAGATTTACTTAAAACATTAAAAAACAGTCAATCGATTTATTTCATCAGTTCTTAACTAAAATATCATAAAAGGATATCTTGGGGAAAGACATTTCAGGTAGATCATGGGAGTGATGGATAATTCAAAACTTATACCTGTCAATGTTGAAACAGTCTCAAGCTTTCTTGCTTACTAGCTACAAAATTGGTATGGATAACTTAATTGAATTATTAACTCTCCAGGATTCCTCACACAACTCAATCTTCCAATTGAGTCTCACCAAAACTGTCAAAATTGTAAGTTAACAAAGTCTGATGAGGGCCATGTGTTTTCTAATAAGAGCCTCTTCTGTCTCCAGTCTACTCCTGAAAATTCTATTTGGGTATCAGAGCACTTTGGGGCAGGGAACTGTGTGCCCTGAGGATGTGGGATCTTAGTTCCCTGACCAGGGATCAAAACCACACCCCCTGCATTGGAGGTGAAGGGGTTTAACCACTGGATCACCAGAGAAGTCCCTAGAGCACTTCTGATTGGCACCTGCTGCTAGAACAAAAACCATGTTAATATTAGCTAAAGAATACACGAGGCTACATACTACAACATTAGATTTTAAGATATAAAGCATATAAAACAATTCATTAAACTGACAGGAATGAAGCAAACTACTTTGGATCATTCTAAATTATTTAGCTGAGGTATTCACAAAATCATGCCATGTCCAATCTATATTAAGGAATACTATAATTCAAATTTGTCATTATAACAAAAATAGGAAGTAGTTTTCAGAACCATATACAAGTTTCTTGTAATTTTCCTCACCACACTAACCTTATTTCTTCCTATAGTTAAGTGAAAGTCGCTCAGTCATGTCCGACTCTTTGCGACCCCATGGCCTATATGGAATTCTCCAGGCCAAATACTGGGTCGGTAGCCTTTCCCTTCTCCAGAGGATCTTCCCAACTCAGGGATAGAACCCAGGTCTCCCGCATTGCAGGCAGACTCTTTACCAGCTGAGACACAAGGGAGCCCAAGAATACTGGAGTGGGTAGCCTATACCTTCTCCAGAGGATCTTCCCAACCCAGGAATCGAACCGGGGTCTCCTGCGTTGCAGGTGGATTCTTTACCAACTGAGCTATCAGGGAAACCCTATACTTAATGGTGCTATTAAAAATATACTTGTTTTAACCCCTGATTTTAGTATCAGTTATGTTTTGATAATCCTAAAAAAAAGTGAAAAATAACCGTTGAAATTTAGATATTCTGATTAAAACAAAACGACAGAGCAACTAAGACTTCACAAACTCAAACATGAACTGCACAGGTTAGAAGTGATGGCCAAATTTCGTAAAACAGACTTCATTAACGTTGACTTTTTAAGGTACAAAATACTAGTGATGTATCATCACTGGCTTTCATATGTATAAAAGGTGAAAGTCTCAGTTGTTCAGTTGTATTCAACTCTTTGCAACCCCATGGACCGTAGCCCCTGGGCTCCTCTATCCATGGACTTCTCCAGGCAAGAATACTGGAGTAGGTGGCCATTCCCTTCTCAAGGGGATCTTCCCAACCCAGGGATTGAACCTGGGTCTTCTGCACTGCAGGCAGATTCTTTACTATCTGATCCCTCCTATGTATAGCCTGTACCTCAAAGCTTAGCGTGAACTAAGACATGGAACTCTGAATTCTAAAAATCCACTGCCCAAATGGAGGAGAATGTTGTTGTTTGGTTGTGTTCGACTCTTTGTGACCTATGGACTGTTGCGTGTCAGGCTTCCCTATCCTTCACCATATCCCAGAACTTGCTCAAATTCATGTCCATTGAGTCGGTGATGCCATCTAACATCTCATCTTCTGTTATCCCCTTCTGCTCCTGCCTTCAATCTTTCCCAGCATCAGGGTTTTTCTAACAAGTTGGCTCTTTGCATCAGGTGGCCAAAGTACTGGAGTTTTAGCTTCCGCCAGCAGTCCTTCCAATGAATATTCAGGATTGATTTCCTTTAGGATTGACTGGTTTGATCTCCTTGTTCTCCAAGGGACTCCCAAGAGCCTTCTTCAACACCACAGTTCAGTTCAGTTGTTCAGTCGTGTCCAACTCTTTGCGACCCCATGGACTACAGCACACCAGGCCTCCCTGCCCATCACCAACTCCCAGAGTCCACCCAAACTCATGTCCATTGCATCAGTGATGCCATCCAACCATCTCATCCTCTGTGGTTCCCTCTCCCGCCTTCAATCTTTCCCAGCATCAGGGTCTTTTCAAATGAGTCAGCTCTTCCCATCAGGTGGCCAAAGTATTGGAGTTTCAGCTTCAGCATCAGTCCTTCCAATGAATATTCAGGACTGATATCCTTTAGGATGGACTGGTTGGATCTCCTTGCAGTCCAAGGAACTTCTCCAAAACCACAGTTCAAAAGCATCAATTCTTCAGCGCTCAGCTTTCTTTATAGTCCAACTCTCACATCCATATGTGACTACTGGAAAAACCATAGCTTTGACTAGACGGACCTTTGTTGGCAAAGTAATACCTCTGCTTTTTGATATGCTGTCTAGTTAGCATATCAGCAGTCGAGGTTAGTCATAGCTTTGCTTCCAAGGAGCAAAGTGTCTTTTAATTTCATGGCTGCAGTCACCATCTACGGTGATTTTGGAGCTCATGACAACAAAGTCTCTCACTGTTTTCATTGTTTCCCTATGTATTTACCATGAAGCGATGGGACTGGATGCCATGATCTTAGTTTTTTGAATGTTGAGTTTTAAGCCAGCCTTTTCACTCTCCTCTTTCACCTCCACCAAGAAGCTCTCTAGTTCCTCTTTGCTTTCTGCCCTAAGGGTGGTGTCATCTGCTTATCTGAGGTTATTGATACTGAGGAGAATACTACAGATTCACAAAAATAACCTTAAAAAACTTAGGCTATCATATTTTCAGTGATGTTCAAGTTGTGCGTTAGCATATTCTTATTTTACAACAAAGCTATTACTTTTACGAATGGAAATGACTGAGAAAATTTCCCATCCCTTCTCTTTCTGTTGTAAAAGGTTCTCAGTGTGAAAGAGACAAAGACTAGGAAATAACGTGGAAGTGAGCTCATTCACTATGGCAATAAGCCTTACTTTTTCAGTCAAAGTAACAGGAAACCACAAATTGATATCTAGGGACAGGGATTAAAGAGTTTATTACATGCAATGTTGTTTCATATTCCTTATCAATTTGAGTACTCTTTCAAACTCTAACTCAGTATTTAGCATCTAATAAAATGCGTAAAGGATTACATCTATCTAACCCCAAATCTCCATAACCAAACATTCTTATTAGAAGTGAAAAAACCCCATAAGAAAGTATTGCAGGGTTTTAAAAAAAAGCAAATCAGAAATTGTTAAATGCTGAATGCCATGGGGGAAAAAATACACAAAAACACATGTGCATATGTACATATATAAACACACATAAAATATAAATATATATTTATATATCTCAATCAGGAAGTTTTGGAAGATAATGGAAACCTTCAGCAAAGCAGAACCAGGTTCCAAGTTCCAGATTTAAAATGGTGATTGAAATGTGCCTCTGACTTCAGCAACCACTAGTGAGCCCTGAGGACTTCCTTCTCAAAGGAACAAGGGGGCAACTAGAATCAAGAGGTAAAATCTCCAGAAACCTGGTCCTCTCTCCATCTGGTCCTTAATCGGGACCACCATTCATCTCAGACTCACAAGTAAGTAAGTACAGTGTGATTTATGAGTTTCCAACCCTCTTTTAAACTTCCAGACTTTCTCTATTTGCCTTACATCTTGGACCAAAGACTAAATTTCTCATTCCACATGTGGTGCTAGTGGTAAAGAACCCACCTGCCAATGCTTGAAGACTCAAGAGATGCGGGTTAGATCCCTGGGTAGGGAAGATCCCTGGGAGAAGGGGCATGGCAACCCATTCCAGTATTCTTGCCTAGAGAATCCCATGGACAGATAAGACTGGTGGACTACTGTCCACAGGGTCACAAAAAGTCAGACAAAACTGAAGCGACTTAGCATGCAAGCATGCAGAAAAAACACTCACTGAATTCTATTAATTAAAAATAAAAGACATGACAAGAACCATCATTTAAAAGTCTATAAACAATAAATGCTGAAGAGGTTGTGGAGAAAGGGGAACCCTCTTGCACCATGGGTGGGAATGTAAGTTGATACAGCCACTATGGAGTATATAGTATGGAGGTTCCTTAAAAAACTAAGAGACGTGAAAGCAATTAGAAAACTGAAACACTCACTCTACATAAAGCAACTAATAAAGAATAAACACAAAGACAATTGCCTTTTTGTAAATAATAAGCAGGGGGAAAGCTGGAAATTAATAACTTTATATTTGAACCACACAATATAATTTACAAAATGATCTCTACATATTCTCTCACTTAATTCTCCACAAACCCAAGCCTTGACTTAAACTATATTCAAATTTATGTAAAATATGTTTCTATTAGTGAAGATGTACCACAGACAATTCCGTGAAATACTGCCTTTGAACTACACAAGGTATACAAAGTCCTGTCTGACATAATTCACACAGGACTTTATAATTTTCTAAGTAGTACAGCTTTGATAGTTCTCAGCTCAACATGTTTCAGAACAAAATCCAATTTCATAACCACTCTAAAAGTACATCCTCCTGGAATGTTATTTTACTTAAAGATATGGGGGAGGGGGAGGCTTTCACTGTTCTGTTTTCAAAAGTTACTGCAGCAGACATTAAAAAAAAAAAAAAAAAAATCAGGACTTTGCTTTTGATATGGCCCAGGTTTGTGGGTTTTTTTTAATAAAAGGCCAAAGAACAGAATGACTGTAAGTGCAATGAGTGCTTACAAAGGGACTCTAGTGGTATAACTAATGCAGTCCCACCATAATGAAGAGGATAAAATACTGTGTGAAAATATTAAAGTACTGCATCATTGGCCATAACTACTAGGCCAGCAGTGGCTTCCTGAGTTTAGGGAGGCCTGTGTGGCTAACTTCTGAATAATTATTAACAACCTAAGTCCTAGATTTTTCTTAATTTTTAATTACACAAAACACCACTGGTTCACAAACTGATTTATCTTGATGCTGTACATGTACTGTGTTCAAATGCTGTATTTACTTCCATAGAAGCTAAAAACAAGGATAAATAAAATAATCTGAAGCATAAATATGAAACCAACAAAAACAGAAAAGGTATTAAGAACAACCTGAAATCAAGGGATCTCTCTGAATTATCCACATGGAGTTGTGCAGACAACTGAAGCTCAAATAAAAATGTTAATTCAGGAGTTTCTGGTATACAGATAGCCGATATGTCAAAGAAGTTGCAGGCAGTGACAAAATTGCTCAAAATATCAATGATTTATACAGTGAAAAAGAGGTCCAATGCTAAACCCTAAGAAGCTCCAACATTTGATGTTGAGTAGCTGATGAAAGGAGCTACTTTAAGCCAGTGGAATGGAGTTTCAAGGAGTCAACTATTAGGTTGATGCAAAAGTAATTGCAGTTTTACAATGTTGCACTTTTCTGTTTGATATTGAGACACATTGTTAAATAAATGTGGTTATGTTATACATCTTTTTAATGTATATTTCTAAATATTTTGCTAATAACTTTTAACTTACTGTTTATATTTATTTCAGACTAGGGAAATGATGTTAGACAAAAAGCAAATTGGAGCGATTCTCTTATTCAAGTTCAAAATGGGTCTCAAAGCAGCAGAGACAATGCACAACATCAACACATTTGGCCCAGGAACTGCTAACGAACATACAGTGCAGTGGTGGTTCTTGTTCTGCAAAGGAGATGAGAGCCTTGACGATAATGAGCATAATGGAAGTTGGAAGTTGACAACGACCAATTCAGAGGATCATTGAAGCTGATTCTCTTACGACTACATGAGAAGTTGCCAAAGAACTCGACATCAACCATTCTACAGGTTTTGCAATTTGAAGCAAACTGGAAAGGTGAAAAGGCTTGGTAAGTGGGTGGTGCCTCATGAGCTGATCGAAAAATCAAAAATATCATTCTGAAGAGTCGTCTTCTCTTATTCTACACAACAACAACAAATCATTTCTCATCAGACTGTGATGTGTGACAGAAAGTGGATTTTATACGACCAAGAAGCTCCAAAGCACTTCCCAAAGCCAAACTTGCACCAAAAAAAGATCATGGTCAACGTTTGGTGGTCTGCTGCTGCTCTGATCCACATCTTTCTGAATCCTAGTGAAACTGTTACATTTGAGAAGTATGCTCAGCAAATCAGTGAGATGCACTGAAAACTGCAATGCCCGCAGCCAACACTGGTCAACAGAACGGGCCCAACTCTTCTCCACGACAACATCTGATCGCACATCTTACAAGTGATGCTTCAAAAGTTGAATGAATTGGGACTACGAAGCTTTGCCTCATCCACCATATTCACCTGACTTCTCGTCAACTGACTGCCACGTTCTTCAAGCATCTCAACATCTTTTTGCAGGGAAAATGCTCCCACAACCAGGAGGAAGTAGAAAATGCTTTCCAAGAGTCAGTCGAATCCCAAGGCACATATTTTTATGCTATGGGAATAAACAAACATTTTTTGTTGGCAAAAATCTGTTGATTGTAATGATTTCTATTTTCATCAATAAAGATGTGTTTGAGCCTAGTTACAATGATTTAAACTGACGGTCTGAAACCTCAAATACTTTTTCACCAACCTAATTAAGAGGTCATGTAGAATGAGGGCTGAAAAACAGCCACTGTATTTAAACAACATGGAACTCAATAACATGGAACTATTTTTGTACAATATGATTTAGTATCATTATGGCATATTTCCCTTTATGACAATTTTGGGAAAAGTTCCTGTGTTTCCTTTGTTAATTTTCCTTATGAATTTAAGGGTAACTGTAAAGTTCTAAAATAAAAATTTTCTTTTATTATTTTGGCTGAAATTTTTATTATGTCTATGAACTTGTTAAGAGAATAGACATTTTTACAATAATTAGTCTTCTCTTTCATAAACAATGTATTTATTTGTATAAATCAACAGATTTCAATCACCTAACTTCAGTAAATTTACAGATTAAAGTTGTTATCTAGTTGTATTAAAATGCACACCTGAGGAGAAAAGGGAACCTCTTACAGTATTGGTGGGACTCTAAGTTGGTATAGCCACTATAGAAAACAGTATTGAGTTTCCTCAGAAAACTAAAATTACCATACAATCCAGCAACTCTACTCTGAGGCATATATCCAGACAAAATTCTTAATTCAAAATGATACATTCACCCCTATGTTCATAGGAACACTGCAGACAATAGCTAAGATATGGAAACAACTTAAATGTCCACTGACAGATGAATGAATCAGGAAGATTTTATTTATTTATATATATATATATATATATAAAAATATTTAAATAAAATGGAATACTACTCAGATTAATAATAATAATGCCATATGCAGTAACATGGGTGCTACTAGAGATTACCATAATAAGTAAAGTCAGAGAAAGACAAATACCATATGATACCACTTATACGTGGAATCTAAAGTACGACACAAATGAACCTATCTACAAAACAGAAATAGATCCACGGGCACAGAGAACAGACTTGTGGTTGCCAAGGGGGAGAGGGCTGGAGGATGAAATGGGAGGCTGGGGTGAGCTGGTGTAAGTTTTTATATACAGAATGGATAAACAAGCTCCTACTATATAGCACAAAGGACTATATTCACTATCCTATGATAAACCATAATGGAAAAGGATATTAAAAATAACATATATATGTTAAATACACATACATACACACACACACATTTCTGAAATCAAGGGCTGTGCCACATCTGAAATTCAAGTTCTCCACAATGCACCTGACTTTTTAATAAAAGCATACAATCTTCACTCCCTCACTGAATTGGTTGGTAGTACAGTAACTGCTCATTTTACTTTTGTTGGATTTACTATGTCACTATGTTATTACTGCTTTACTATGTTAATTTCTGCTGTACAACAAAGTGAATCAGCTATATGTATACATATATCCCCTCCTTCTTGAACCTTCCTCCCACCCCGCCTCATCCCACCTCACAGAGCACAGAGTCAAGCTCCCTGTGCTATATGAAACTGCTAATTTTAAAACTGTAGGGGGTTGATGGCAAACAGATGTGATGGAATTTGGGGGGGGGGGTGGTACTGAAACTATCGTACCTTTATTGTATCAGTTCCACATCTGTATGCTTTTGTCAAAACTCACAGAGCTGTACGCAAAAAAGGTGAATTCCACTGTAATTATGCCTTAATTTTAATTTAAAAAATTACAAGAAACACCTTGATGCTAATTTTAAATATAGGCTTATTTTTATAGACATGTAAATGTGCTTCTTAAACCATTTTTGTAAAAAAAAAAAAAAAAAAATCAAAGCAAGAAAAACAAAACCATCATTTTTATAGAAATGTTCCAAAATATTGGTAATAGTTGATTTCTTAAGCTGGATGGTAGATTTTTAAAAATTATACATACATCTTCATACTTTACAACATGCATATGTGAAATATTTCATAATTTTAAAAATTAAAAAGCACGCAAAACTTGAAATATTTTGACTAGAAAAATGAGCAAAAAAAGAGCAGAGTATAAAGTAATAAACAAGGATAGTGATACAAACTCGGTTAAGTAGTGAAGATAAAGGACAAAAAAGATCAAAAATAGGATGAACTTTTTGTTCAAAGACTGATGGTTAAAAGCAAGGATCCAGGAGAGTGTCAACACTTGCCTTCACCTCTGTGACCATCCTACTTACTCGTCACATATCCAATTCCACGCTTGAAGCAAGAAAAGCCAATCATTTCTTTACTCCTAGAGAAGGCTATAGGAGAAATGAGTCCTCACAAAAGAGAATAGTTTCAGCTAAAATATGAAGTAGAGGGGGTGTTTTAGGGAAAAAAATGGAAAAGGTAAGGTGATTGTTTGGAATGGATGGAGTAAAAAGGGAAAGGAAAAGTAGAAAGAGTTGGGAGGGAAACAACTTGGAGCAAAGCTTCGAGCAAACAATGCATTAAGGCAGTGACTTTGAGGACAGGATACGGCTGCACAGGTTCTCCTTTTCATATGGCTACTAGGTTTTATAATGATGAGAACCATAACCGGAACTAGGAAATCACACTCAATTTTGGTGTCAGAATTAGTTGAAAGTACCTGACAGTATCTCAAAGGGGATGTGAGAAGGATTTACTTTACTTCATGTGGAACAGTGGTAGGGGTAATAACTGGACAAAGAAAATCTCTAGTCTCTCGTGGGAGCAAAGTACATTGAAGGCCTGATTTTTAAGTTAGAGCAAAGTAAAGTTTAAGTTAAATTAGGACTATAAATAAAAAAAAAATACCTTTCACTTTTCTGCTAACACTCAAGTGGAACTGGCTAACTTTTTGGTTTTATTTTCAAAACACGGGTTTTAATCTACTGCATTTGGCAGCTATTCTTTGAGTTAATGTTACCTTAATGCTTAAAGACTCAGAGGAAGTACAGAGAACACAGAAAGTGTCAAATAACTGTTTACTGGTGGCAGTAGTGAAGGTATGAAGTCAATTTCCTCATTAGTTACTACTAAAGATCAAGTTCTTGCCGCTAATGCTGTATTCAAAACAGCAGTCAATATGCCACGCAATTCAATAAACGATGTCTTTTAACATACAGTGAACTGTGTTTACAGAAATACCCATAAGGTGGTATGATAGAGATAAGAAATAGCTGAAGTTGGATTTGAGTCTCTATTCTGTCAATAAGTAGGTATGTAAATTGGGCATCTCAATGAGATTCTCTGAGGCTATTTCTTCATCTAGAAAACCATCCAGATGAACTTTATTACGATGGCTAAAAACAAAAGGAGACCACACATGCAAAGCAGAGAACTTGACACACAGTGTCAACAAGGAATAAAAGACTCAAGAGCCCCAGGTCACCTATACACCTTTCCTCACCTATATCAGCTTCTAAATCCTACCTCTCCAGTGTGTCATAAACACCTCTCTTTCGGGAGCAGTCTCCAGTCCCAACCTACCACTCCCACATGAACAGAAAATAAGCTGGCTCTATCCAGAAGTCCTAGCTTTGATTAGCAATTCTCACTACCTCAACATGGACAATTACATGTCTTGGCCCACAACCCTAGTATCCAGAAGCAATTCTGTAACTTAGTTTCCTTTCTGGTAATGATGACTTCTGTTACTGAATCTCGGAGAGTAATGGGTTTTACATACAGTAGTCAATGATTTCTGTGAGTACATCCTAGTAATCTTGTTAATAACTTAATGATAGTTTAAATCCATTTATACCTTAATTTGTTTTCATTTCATATGTAATGAAATTTTAAACACATTTACCCACAAATATCAAAAGTCACAGAAGGCAAGTTACCATATTTTCTCTCTGAAATGTGCATTACTATCGAAGTCTGTAGTGTGCATTACTATCAAAGCAGTGATGGCTTTAAAAAACATCTTACATGCTTCTATTTTTCTTTCTCTATACAATTTCACATATTCTGTAATGTCTTCTACTTTCCTACAGAACTTGACCTATTAGGACACATGATTAAGACCAAAAGATTAAAAAACAAGAATATTAAGTGGTCAAATAGTAACAGCAGCTCAAGAGAAGACAAACATTCTTCAGAAAAGCTGGCTGAGTAAGTTAAAGATGTCCTCTAAGAAGAATACTTATTTCCACAAACAACAGAAAATGAGAAGTAGGAAGATACTAAGAATGTTGGTTCAAGCCTTCCTAGAGACAACCTAGTACGTATCTTGTGACTTTCAGCCCTACGAAGGCAAAGGGTAAATATATAAGAACCTGGAAGAAAGCTTTGAAGTGAGCATCCTCTTGAACGGTAGTGTTCTGATCACTTGGGAGGAGAGGGAACAGGCTCTGAAGTCTCACCCTTTCACAAATCACCTTGTTAGGATGGCCAGGTAGAGGTGCTGAATTGGCCCCGGGAGATATCTGGGAAAAAGAGGGAGAAGAAAAGGATAGTTCATGGCTAGCTGCACCAATGTGGAGAATCATGCCTATGAAGGACAGTCTGGATTTTCTAGGTATTTGATGATTTTGTTAGCAGAGCACAAGAAATAAAAAATTAATCTTAAACATCGAAACAAACATAAGGAAGACAAAGACTGCCTCTGGCAATGGATCTCTCATAAAAACTTTCTTTAAAGGCAAAACAGCACTGCTCAAGAATGCAAAGTCCTTCCAATGTTTCCCATGTAGTACCTATCTATATCTTTCTTGCTGGCATTAATTCTGAAATCTTAAATGACAGATAAGATTTCATGTCAAGAAAACTGGAAGTAAAAATCACTTAAGTACAGAAAGATTAGTCTCCACCTGGCTATGATTAATTTTTCATTCTGTTTTTCAGTTCACCTTCCAAATTATCAGGCAAGGGAAGAGAGATTTTAGAACATCTATGGCCAAATTTCTATAGTGATCACAGGTATAAAAAACAAGATTTATATTTTGGAGACCTCAGCTCTATTCAACACAAACCTAGGAATCTACTTAATAAAGGACAAGATCATAAGACTCAAAGTAAATGCCTGCATGTTTTAAATGCTTGACTAGACTGTGAGTTAATGCCCTAAACTCATATGTAAATATACTTGATCTGTAGCATTTTTGATCAGACATGAGTATCACCATTCCACGGTGCTGTGCAGTGAATTGCCCTTTGGGATTAAGGTCTGTGGACCTGCTTGCCCCTAAAGGACCAGGTGCTTTAAGGCTGTCTTGTTTTTTCGTTTCATTGCTGCAGTCATTCCCTTACACATAAATGTCTATCCTGTAACAGGCACTAAACAAAAACACAGTCATGATTTTCTACCTTCAAGAAGTATATGCAATAAAAAGAAAAGCAAATCACCATACAGTATAAAAAAGTACCTTTCTGTAGTAATGGTCCATACTGGTGCTATGGAGAGGTAATTGGTAAGAAACAATGTTGTCAAGAAACTACAAAATGATCAGCATAACTGGTCAGTAAGGAAGTAGCCAGAGAGAGACAGATCATAAAGTGGCAGGCTAATTATACGAATAATGCTGCTATAATAAACTTTGTTAGCCCCTTTAGAAATTTTTCTTTCTGGCTTGATATGAGCCTGATCAACAGATAACTAGGCCTGTTAAGAAAATAACTACTTCCAAAGACCTTCCTAGAACTGAAGGCAATAATTTTAGAATTTATTAGTACTGCTCCACAAAATGCTCTGGACATGAACTAAAGCTCACCTCTGTACTATAAACATGCATGTGTTAATGTCCTTTACCATTGTGATGAAGCAGGAATGACTGAATCAAGGAATATCTACTGACTGCCTCCTATAAGCAAAGATTTATGTTAGAAAAGAAAACAAGAATTCCACCCTCAAGGAGCTTATTCTTGTTTAAAAAAAAAAAAAATAGAGGTAGGAGCCATGGGTATATCTGAGGGCAGGAGTAAGAAAATATTTCATAGGAACAAGTATTTTTCACATTCCTGACTCCATTTAATCTAAGGAGTGCTTTTACCACTTTAAAGTAATTCTCTCTCAAAATGGCCTGTTCCTTTATGCAGGCTTCATGTTCTTTCTACAAGTTTATAATGTGCACAATAAGTACATCTGAAGAGTGTTTTAATAAGGTGACATAAAATCAACTATCACACTTAAGCAGTCTTACAAACTTAAAAAGTGTGAGCAGCACTCTTACAAACTGCTAGTACAAAAGCTGGCTGGGAAAACAAATTTCAGTAATACATAAAAAGCTGACAAACCCTGGTCCTTGCAGACATAGGGGAGAGGGGTAAGGGGAGAGAAAAGGAGACAGAAGGGAAGAGGGAATTCTAAGATGGCCTCCAAGATTCCCACCTCTGGTGCGTACCTCCAACCCTGCGTGGTATGTGGGGAGGACTGTAAACATAGTGAATTTCATTCCCCTGTATAATATATACAGGGGAACGCGTATAATTGCGTTCAATTATATGACCTAAATTATACAAACCCCTTCACAGAGGTGAAAGGATTTTCGGATGTAATTAAGATTTCTTATGAATTTTAAGTTAATCAAAGGGGAGGTTATCCTGGGTAGGCCTGAGTTAATCCGAGAAAGCTCTCAAAAGAGAAGTTGAGCACTTCCTAAAGAGATTCTCCTGCAAACCCTACAGACGAAGTTGCTATGTTCTGAGAAGGCATGTGAATGGTAGAGACCTGAGGGCAGCTAGAATCTAAAAGTGGTTATCAGTTGATAGCTAAGATCAAGATCCCCTCAAATAAAACGGGGCCCTCAGTCCTATAATCACAAGAACCACATTATAACAACAATGAGCTTGGAAGAGGACATTAAGTCCCTAATAAAATCAGAGCCCAGCCAAAAAAGACCCTGACAGAGGCTCTAGAGCTAACCCATACCAGGACTTTGATCCACAGAAACTGTAAGGTAACAAGATTTGCTTTATGCTACTAAACTTGTGGCAATTTGTTACACACAATAGAAAACTAGCACAACAAACATGTACATAACTGACTGAAAACTCGGTACCATACTCAAGCAAAGTTTCTTCTCCAGAATTCTAGAGAAAAATTCTGTATTAATTTGACTATGAAAGACATAAACTAAAACTTAAAAAAAAAAAAAAAAAAACCTAAGCAATACAGCAGTTTTTAAAACCTCAATTCGGTAATAGTAAACTTCATGCCAGGAATCAAACTTGGCTTTCTCATCTTTACATGGTACAAGTTAGGGTTAACCAACTTGCTTGCTTAAAGTCAAACATAAATACCAAAGCCATAATTTGAAGCCAAGTGTATCCGGTTCTAAGACTCAGACTCAACCCACTAAACCACCCACTAAATAGAATTTTTAAAGTAACATTCTTCTTTGTAATCTATCTAGTTGGATTAATAACTAGCAACTATTCCACAATGCCTATTTACTTAAAGCTATTTTAAGTACTTAAAAATTAATGTTTCCTTGGAAATTGTTTCTGACTTCTACTACTTCCCTAACTCTCCCTCAGTTAAAATTAGTCAGGTTACACAGTATCTGAAAATCAATACAGTTCTATTTTCCCCTAACATACCAACTAACTGCCAAGCATTACAAAGACACGGTAACTTCAGCCTTCTCTCAGGATGCAACTGTATTTTAGAAGTCCTGCCATGAAACATCCCTGAGATGGGACTGAGCCTGTAACTCCACACACTTTGCATTTTTAATGTTACATATAACAATATGACTAGTTCATCCAGCATAACTGTTTCCTGTTTTAAAAGACTGAAATTTCAAAAAACACTTTAACCTTTTAAGCAACAACACATTACTATTTTAAGGTCATCTTCTATTTAATGTGGCCTTTCCCCGGCCTGGTAGCCATACTACCAACAACTTAACCTCAGTGTTAAGAGAGTGTACTATTATTATCATCACTGTGGTAAATTGCAGTAGTTATTGTATTAAAAATAACACAGGACTTAGGTCTACATAATCCCAGAATCAGCTTCCTCCAAAATCACTTACAAAAAAAAAAAGCTACCATGGATGTTTATGTTGGTTGATTACTGTGCTAGAAGCTTACTAAGTATGACTCCTTTAAAACTAACAAAATCCCGTATGGTATTTTTTTTTTTAATTGGAAGATAACTGCTTTACAATATTGTGTTGGCTTCTGCCCATACAACAATGTGAATCAGCCATAGGCAAAAATCACTTCTGGTGACAACTTCCTTCTTCATTTACATCTTTCTCATAAAAGTAGAGAACATACAAGTGTATGATGACCTCTAGGCCAGTATAAAATAATGTGTACTTTCCACAAAATAAATTGCTCAAAAGGCCAAACCTTCTCCAAAATGGTAACAATACGCTCCAGAAAAAAAAAACAAAAACACTGTTCACTGTTACAAATTGCATACCAACTGCTCAAAGGCAGTAAAATCATAGGCTAACAGGAAAAAGGAAAGAACAAAACATGATGAGTTAGGTGCTTGGTTGTTGACTCCAACAAGTCCCTTACTCCTTTTGGTCAAAGTCTGGGTACCTAAAAAATGAAGAGGTCAAATCCAAATTACACAAAAATCCAAATATTCTCACTGCTTCCACGATGGCAAATGTTAATCTCCTGGAAAGTAATCAGGGAGATTTTGTTAACAGTTCAAATCATTGATCTTTCATCTGATAAATTCTCAGGTTATATTCCAAATACGAGAAAAGTCATATGCATAAATATGTTCATCACATCAAAGCAACAATTTCAAAGGGAACTAGAAGTAACCTAAACATTTAACAAGTAAGTATTTGTTAAGTCAGTTTATGGTATGTGTTATTATACAGTTGTCAAACCATTTAAGAATTGGTACTACTTACCTGAGAAGGATCATTACTTTCCAGCACTGGGATACTTTCAAAAAAAAAAATAAATTATTATTTCCATTCTTGAGTTAGGGCAACGACAAATTGGATCCATGTCTTTGGGGGAGCAGAGCAAAATCAGGGTTGGTGAAATAGCTGAAAGGCTCCACCCTTCTTTCTCACCCCTCAGTCACACAAATCAATGGGGAGGGGTGAAGAAGGTGCAGCTAAGGCAGTCTCTAACCACTGCATGTACTGAACCCGTGAACATGAACGCTAGGAAGAGTAAGAGTTATGCATTCTACTAGTAAGTATTTCTTTCGTTCACTTTCACAATCCAGGATTTGCCAGCACAAGGATTATTCTCCCCTTAAGCAAGTGTTTCTAAACCATTTTACTTAAGCTGGTAACCTCAAAGTTGTTGTTGATTTGTAAATTGTTCTAAACCATCTCTTCAAGATTTATTTCTAAGAATTATATGGATTTGGAAAATACCTAAACCAGGAACAGTCCAAATCAGTAAAAACTTACACACATAAACATTTGAAAAGATGAAGTGTGACTGAGCTCTTCATAAATCTTACTAAATAAAAGTAATAATTCAAATATTTATTGCATATCTATCATATGCTAGGTACTATGAAAACAAAAAGATTCTTGCCCTCAAAGAGATTCAGTCTAGTGAGGGGCAAATTCAACAGACATAAACGAGGGTAATAGGGTCCCCTAACTTGGAAGAAGGAAAAGTGTTCAGATACTTTAAAAAGGAACATGAAATGACATTAGAGCTGGGGGAAAGACAAGGCTGTGTATAGGGCCCCTCTTTGTCTACTTGCTCCAATTTCTTACTTGATTATTATTATAGAGTTCAAGCATTTGCCTGATCTCCAGATAGACAATGTGATGGTAAGAATTTCACATTTGTTGAACAAATGAACTAGACTACAACTACAGAGTTCAAATGTGTGTTTACAATCTATATACTCTGTCCAGAGAATAAGCAAGCTATGATTTAACCAAGACAACATGAAAATGGATGTCTGATATATGTGGTTAGTAGAAAAACAACTAGAAACTAGTCAGTAGACCTAGACACTACACAACAATCACAGGCCTAATTAAGAGCTATCTTACCAGCAAAATGAATTACAAAATGGTGGTGGCTTAAACAAAACTGGGGCAGCATAGAGAGAAAGAGATGGAATACACTGGAAGTAGAAGGCAAAGATCAATCATCTTCCCATACAGATCAATTATTTCAGAGACTTTTATCTGAAGATTTCTCACTCATACTTCTCACTCTCAGCCTTGCAAGGAAACATAAAAAAATGAGCACAAATAAAAACAGGCTAGTGATGTAACTAAGCCTCATCCAAAGCAGTTGGCAGAGACACAATAGGCCTACACTTCACATTATGATGCTAACATATTCAAGTATATCTAACTGTGTCACCCTCTGTCCATCCACTCTTCCTCAAAAATCAGGTTACTTCAGTATAGAAAATCCTCAATATTTATTCAAATTAATAACTTCCAACTTAGTTTAACTATAAAAATAGAATGAGTATATGAAATTCAACAAGTACAGGAACACTACCTTTCAGAGTCACAGAAGGTATCAGAAGTGGAAGGACCACAGAGATCATTTAAATCCAACTCATATTTTACAGATAAGAACCTGAGGCCCACACGGCTAATTTGCGGCAAAATTTATTCAACTACAGCTTCTAAAGGCCACCAAGTCTTTTAAAAACAAGCCTTAAAAGAAAATTATAGATATCAACTTAAAACTGAACCCCTATAATTAACAGATTCAAGGCTCAATAGGTCTTCAAAAAGTCAAATATATTACACGAATACTTTTACGAGCGAGCAAGAGCTGGATACAATTTCTACTTAAAAATCCACTTAATCTTTTTATTACAAGTACATGCCTGCTGCAATGCCAATGATCTGATCCCTATATTTGGTCTTGTATTGTTACTTCTGTAGGAAGCCCCAGATTTCTTCCTAATGGAAGACAGAAACAATTTTAATTTGATCCCAACTGTCTCTGCTGCTGCTGCTAAGTCGCTTTGATTTCTTAAAAATTGAGAGAATGGATTAAAAAAAAAATTTAAGCCCAGTTACCAAGGCTGGGAGCTATTTAAAGGAAATCTGAGATAATTGTGTTAACAGTACCTGCAATCAAGGCCAAACAGGATCCAAAAAGTCTTGCAATTTTAAGGTAATAAACCATTGTGAATGAGCTGCATACACTTAAATCTTCGTGTGTTAAGTGCGCCTCGTAAGAAATCAGAAAAGGCAATTAAAGATTACATTTTGTTTCTATTTACGGTGGAAGATTAACACACCCAACTTAATACATCATTTTTGCAGCACAAATAAAAAGCAAGGTCTTACAAGTCCTACACACGCAAATGAAAACTTTATTCTCTTTATCCCTCAACAATTTCAAAAACTCTAGGCTCAAAACCAACCTCTTTCATTCCTCAGCCCTGAAAGGAGAACTTCCATCCCCTAGAACAAAACGCAGCCTGTTCAGAAACCCGCGGCTGCAGAAGGACGCGAGAGAGGACCCTTCAGACCGGGTTCTGCGTTCTCCTAAGTGACATCATTTCACCTGCGCCTGGGCAAACAGGGAGGGAGTAAAAGAGCTAGGCCATCACCAGACAGCGGTGGGCTGGCGCTCCCTCGGGCTGTGCCCGCACCTCCTCGTCGCTGCCCGGGGAACAAAGAGCGCCGGGCGGCCCGGCCGCGCCCCGCTGAACACCAAGCAACCACATCTCTAGCACGGCCCCGCAGGCTTCTAACCGCCCGAGGCTCGGTCAGTCCCGCCCTCGTGCGGGAATCAACGGCTGCGGCAGCCAGTACCTGCGAGGGGAGGCTCCGCCCTGCGGGGCTACTCCCGCGGCTCCTCGCTGGGCCGCCGCCTCCTATTGTGACCGCTCGCCCAGCCAGCGGCCAGCTCGCCAGATCTTCCGTTCCCGGGCCTTCTCAACCCCGGAACCCGAACTCCGACCCAGGCGCTATCACGGCGCTTCCTTCCTCCCGGCACCATCACACGGGCCGCGCCAGAAAACTACGGCTGCACGCCAGAGCTGACAGAGTCGGCTAACGCCTCGGGGGCTCCATCCTCTCCGCCCCCGCGCCCTAACCGCCCGGGCCGCCGCACGGCCCCGCACCGCTGCACGAGGGGCCCCGCCCCACCGCGCCCCGCCCCGGTGCTCGAAGACAGGACTCGCCACGCGCCGGCGCAATACGCTCCGCTGCGCGCGCAGGCGACGCCCCCCGACTCCAGGCCGCAAGATGGGCGAGCACGCGGCCCTCCTACTCTCGGCTCTCGATCGCCCACCTGCCCACTCCGACCCCTCCCAGGAACGAACCTAGCGAGCCCAGGGTGCGAGACCGCCAGACGCTCCGCCCCTCTCCCCCTCGGCTGGTCTCTGCGCGCGGAGACTCTTTTGTTTCCACCCTCGGGGAGGGGGCGGGGCGGGCTGCGCGCGTCCCGGCGCGCGACTCGGACTAGTTCCGGCAACAGAGCCGTCGCGCAGCGCCCCTGCGCAGCCCCGCCCCGTCCCGCCCCCCGCGCACAGAAAGGCCGCCGCTACGCTGGGCAGCCGGCGGGCCGAGCCTCCCAATTCGTGCACATCTCTCCCAGAATGTTGTTGCAAGTGCGTGCCTAGCGCCTCCAAAACTTAGCCATCAAATAGTACCTGACTTCATTCAGATTCCAAATACAGTGTATGTATCCATGTGGCCTAAATGTTAGGAATTTTTATTGATGTAGAGGCAGGTGATCTGTCCGGGTGTCTTTGTCCAATGTATCTCTGGAGAGGCAGTCAACCCTAATTTGTCCTACTGTAAGGCTCAATTAAACCTGACATTGTGCTGAGAACAGGAAATGAGACAGGTACGGAGACAGAAGCTGGCATGGTGCCTGTCCTGATACTCACATTCAAGATCTAAAAGAGGATGTAATATCTTCTATAAAGCGCAGTAAATACAAGGACAAAATAGTTTAAGTGATATCGAAGTAAAGAGGGAGGTCAAGGGGACATCATCAAAGAAGCGGGTTTTAAGTAGATAGGAATTATATGTCTTCAAGGATGGAGACCATATTTCAGGCCAATCATCAAAAAAAAACCCCAAGTTCTAGTTCTTTTGGCATTACTCAAACCAGTCTCCAGCCTGCTCTGGGCCAAAGCTGCTTCCGATAGAAAATTAGGGAACCAGACTAAAATGATGTTCCAGGATCCTCTGAACCTCTATGTATGAATAACACAAAATGGTAATTATTTGAATACATTTGTCTCCCGTGTCAGACTCAGCGATCAGACTGTTCTGACTATAACCCTGAAGTCCAAACCTACAGCATGTAACACAGCAGCAGGTGCTTAGCAACTGCTGAACTCAAAGTTCCAGCAATCACATCACAGGCTTTTACAACTCCTAACAAAGAGAAGCTAGAATGAGATAATAGGCCCCCATGAACGTCCCCTCCCGTAGCCCCACACCCCTATTATGTAGCCCTGTTATCTAGCCACTCTTCCCCCTCAAAGCCCTCTCTGCCAGTCTTCCAAAGCAAGCAACTTTGGAGATGTTTACATCAAAACTTTTAAGGTCCCCGCCTCTCATTTCATAATACAGACGCATAAATTCCAACCACACCTTTAGGTGCATCCAATGTAATCCACTTCTAACCCCTGTCTCCTGCTGTGGATTCACCTGGCATTACAGATCTTCCAATAGAATCTGTCATACAAGCTTCCTTACATAATACAGACCACCCCGAAACAGCTTTTCTTGTTTAACTGTATACAGGTATGCAAGGAGAGGGGGAAGTACAGGAAGAAAAAAAAAAGGAGGGGGGGAACAGGGAGGGAAATTACCATCTGGAAGTTGCCCAATTGTAAGGTAAGAGTCAGGTTCCTCAAGTGTTGAATCTCGGTGGCAAAAACCTATTACAGTCCTCCAGGGTTCCTAATCCTTAAATTTATATGCATTTCCCCTGGCCTTCAGCCAATCCTTTGTCAGGCAAACTCTTGAAAACCCTTCTTAAATGGTTGAGATCTTACTTAACTGGAGTGTGAGGACTTGATCTAAGAAGTCTGTCCACTGGTAAACAATGCTCCCACACCTCAAGGTTGAATAGTTTGAAATTTATACTGCAATTTTTTTTCTAACTGATTTTCTAAACCAGAAAACACCCAATGAGTGGGTTAAGTTTTAAGGTGGGCCACTGACCACCTAGTGTGGTGGGGAGTAAATTATACTGGAGCAGTTGCTCATCCCTAGTCCACCTAAAATTTTTCTTGGAGTCTGCACAAAAAGGTCGGGAACCTTGTTGGAGAGGTGTCCAATGGATTTTTCTGCAATGATAGAAATGTTCAACATCTGCAGCAGCATCCAAAAGGTAGCCATTATCTACATATACATGGCTACTGAATGAAGACTTGAAATGGGGCTAGTGCAACTAATGAATTAATTCTCATTCTAGCTTCCCAGGATTGTATAAACAGCCGCATGTGGCTGGGGAACAGTAGAGCACTTGCAGGAAAAGTAGTTGCTTGTAGTAATTAAGCGCTTTTTGAGAATTCTGACTCCAAGACTGCCCTTTAAAATTGGTTTTTAAAAAAACTGGTTTTCACGACAGAAGTGAAAACCGTAAATAACTACTAAAAACTTCTTCCTGGGTTATCTAGGTCATTTAAATCCCCTCAACTTCTAAAACAAAAAATATACCAATATATGTTGCTTACCAAAGAGGAAAATACTGCAGTTACTTCAAATGTGTGTGGTCATTGGTCTACCCTGGTGTCCTACCATTCTAGTACATGGAAATAACTGCTGAGAATTTTTTATTGGGCTTTCCCTTGTGGCTCAGCTGGTAAAGAATCCACCTGCCATGCAGAGATCGCTCTGGGTTGGGAAGATCCCCTGGAAAAGAGAAAGGCTACCCACTCCAATATTCTGGCCTGGAGAATTCCATGGATTGTATAGTCCATGGGGTCACAAAGAGTAGGACACGACTGAGCAATTTTCACTTTCACATTGATCTCGAGATGAATCAGGTGGTATTGACATCTTTATAATATTAAATCTTCAAACTGTAAGTAAGATGCATCATTTATTTACCTGCTGCCGCTAAGTCACTTCAGTCGTGTCCGACTCTGTGCAACCCCATAGACGGCAGCCCACCAGGCTCCCCCGTCCCTGGGATTCTCCAGGCAAGAACACTGGAGTGGGTTGCCATTTCCTTCTCCAGAGTTGTTAATTTTTTCAATAATGCTTCACAGTTTTCTGGAAAGATCTTGCACATTTGTTCTTGGGTTTATTCTAAGTTTTATACATAATTATTAATTCTAACAGTTTTCTTAATTTTTTTGTGTTTCCTACACATATACTCCCATTGGCACAAAATAACCATTCAATTTCTATCTTTCCAACGCGTTTTCCTCTTATCCTGTCTCACTGCACTGGCTAGGACTCCCAGTACAATGCTAAATAGATACAGTGAGAGCATGCATTGTTGTCTTATTCCAAAACTGGAAAGCTTCCAACATTTCACCTTTAGGTATGATGTTGGCAGTAGGTTTTTGGTAGATCCCTTTAGCAAATCAAGGGAGGTTTATTTTATTTTAAATTTGTTAAAAGTTTACCATAAAATGGATATTTAATTTTATGAAAATTTTCTGTATCTATTAGATAATCACAGAATTTCTGTTGCTGGGTGAATTACATTGCTTTTTGGAGGTTAAACCAATTTTACATTCCTATGAAACCATCATCATATTGTGCTACTCTTTTTCTACACTGTTGGATTTGGTTTGCTAATATTTTGCTTACAATCTTTACATCTGTTTTCTTAAGTGAGATTAGCTGTTACTTTTCGTCTTTGTAACATCTTTATCAAGTCTTGTCACAGATATTATGCTGGCCTCGGAAAATGAATCCTGGAGTATTCTTTTTCTGTTCTCTACAAGAGTTTCTGTAAGATTGGTGATGTGCCTTCTTTAAATGTTTGGTAGAATATGCTTGTTAGCCAATTGAACTTGGAAATTATATTTCTTTAGTAATTATGAATTTCTCATCAGATTTTCTGCCTTTTCCTTAATTCTTTTGTTGTTTGTTTTTTAGCCACCCTGCAGCATTCAGGATCTTAGTTCTTCAACCAGGGATCCAATCCATGATTCCTGGATTGGAAATGTGGAATCTTAACCACTGGACGACCAGAAGTCCCTTTTCCTTATTCCAACAAAAGAAAACCACTATAATCTTAGAATATATATAAGGAAGATCTCATTCTGAAACTCATAGGCAACAAGAGAAAAAAACATAAATTTGGATTACTTCAAAATAAAAACATCAGTGCAACAAGAGTGAAAAGGGAACCTATGGAATAGGAGAAAATATTTTCAAGTCATATCTGATAACAGATTAATATCCAGAATATATAAAGAACTATAGGTAGCGCTAGTGGTAAAGAACCTGCTGCCAGTGCAGGAGACATAACAGAGGTAGGTTTGATCCCTGGGTTGGGAAGATCCCGTGGAGGAGGGCATGGCAACCCACTCCAGAGTTCTCGCCTGGAGAATCCCATGGACAGAGGAGCCTGGCAGGCTACAGTCCATAGGGTTGCAGAGTTGGACAAGACTGAAGCGATTTAACACACAAGCATACACACATAAAGAACTACAACCAAGCAAAAACCAAAACCTGATTATAAAATTGGCAAAGGATTGAAATAGACATTTTTTCAAAGATGTTCAAATGTCCAATAAGCACTAGAAAATATGTTCAACATCACTAGTCAGGAGAAAAATGCAAATCAAAACCACAGTGAGATACTACCTCACACTCATTAGGAGGCTACCATTAAACAAAAAAACAAAAATAGAAAAAAAAAGTGTTGACAAGGATGTCAACAAACAGGAATCCTTGTACACTCTTGGTGGGAACGTAAAATGGTGCACTCCCTTCAGGAAACAGAATAGTGGTTCGCCAAAACATTAAAAATGGGAGAAAAGATCCAACAATTCCACTCTAGGCATATACCTCCAAGAGCTGAAAACAGAGTCTAAAAGAGGTTTCTGAAAACCTAGGGTCCTAGCAGCATTATTCACAATAGCCAAAACGTGGAAGTAACCCAAGAAACCATCCATGGATGAATAAAAAAAATGCTATACACATACAGTGGAATATTATTCAGCCTTTAAAAGGAAGGAAGTTCTGAAGCTACAGCATGGATGAACGTTGGCAACATTATGCTGAGTCAGTCACAAAAAGACTACTACTATATGACTTCACCTGTATTAGGTACATAGAGCACTCAGATTAAGAGACAAAGTAGAAGAGTGATTGCCAGAGCTTGGGAGAAGAGTAAGGTATTGTGTAATGAATAGAGTTTTCATTTTGCAATGTAAAAGAGTTCTAGGGATTGGCTGCACAATGTGAATGTACTTAACACTGCTGAGCTGTACACCTAAATGAATGGTTAAGAAGGTAAATTTTGTGTTGCAGATTTTACAATTTTTAAAAATTCTTATCACAGCAGCAAAAGGGATACTGTAAAAGAATATATAATGTCACTCCTTCGCTTAAAACCTTCCAAAGGCTTCCCATATAGGCAGAATAAAATCTAAACTTCTTTCCCTGGCTTACCAAGATCCACTCAATTTCGTCTATACCTACCCCTTCAACCTCATCTCAACCACTTGTACCCTCATGCACCTTGCTGGAGCACATCAGCTCTCCTTCTGTTTGTTTCTATCAGGGCTTTTACACTAGCTGTTTCCTCTCCTTAGAATGTTCTATGGCCAAGTTTTTCTCGATTTGTTCTTTTCCATCTGTCAGATCTTAGCCTAAGGGTCACCTTCTTAAAGGCCTTCCCTAATTAAAAGACGCTTACTCCTTGGAAGGAAAGTTATGACCAACCTAGATAGCATATTCAAAAGCAGAGAAACATGCCATATGCCATTCAAAAGCTTTTGAATGGCATATGGCATGTCAATGTATGCCAACAAAGGTCCGTCTAGTCAAGGCTATGGTTTTTCCTGTGGTCATGTATGGATGTGAGAGTTGGATTGTGAAGAAGGCTGAGCACCAAAGAATTGATGCTTTTAAACTGTGGTGTTGCAGAAGACTCTTGAGAGTCCCTTGGACTGCAAGGAGATCCAACCAGTCCATTCTGAAGGAGATCAGCCCTGGGATTTCTTTGGAAGGAATGATGCTGAAGCTGAAACTCCAGTATTTTGGCCACCTCATGCGAAGAGTTGACTCATTGGAAAAGACTCTAATGCTGGGAGAGATTGGGGGCAGGAGGAGAAGGGGATGACAGAGGATGACATGGCTGGATGGCATCACTGACTCGATGGATGTGAGTCTGAGTGAACTCCGGGAGTTGGTGATGGACAGGGAGGCCTGGCGTGCTGCGATTCACGGGGTCGCAAAGAGTCGGACACGACTGAGCGACTGAACTGAACTGAATACCTAACTAAGAGTAGCCAACTGCTCAACTAATTGCACAGTACTTTAGAGTATCTGATTATTTACTTGTTTACATATACGGTTCATTTTCTGCTCCTTCCACAAAGAGCACCCTATGAAGAAGGACCTTCTTTGTCAGTCTTTTCACCATGATACTCTGTTGATGCAGGTATGCCTGGCATAGAGTAGGCACTTATAAATGTTTGCTAAATGAATAAACAGAGTTCTCCCAAAAGAACGCACTGGTCATAGCAAACACCTTCTTCCAACAACACAAGGGAAGACTCTACACATGGACATCACCAGATGGTCAACACCGAAATCAGACTGATTATATTCTTTGTAGCCAAAGATGGAGAAGCTCTATACAGTCAGCAAATACAAGACTGGGAGCTGACTGTGGCTCAGATCATCAACTCCTTATTGCCAAATTCAGACTTAAATTGAAGAAAGTGGGGAAAACCACTAGACCATTCAGCTATGACCTAAATCAAATCCCTTATAACTATACAGTGGAAGTGAAAAATAGATTTAAGGGACTAGATCTGATAGAGTGCCTGATGAACTATGGACAGAGGTTCATGACATTGTACAGGAGACAGGGAATAAGACCATCCCCAAGAAAAAGAAATGCAAAAAGGCAAAATGGCTGTCTGAGGAGCCCTTACCAATAGCTGTGAAAAGGAGAGAGGCGAAAGGCAAAGGAGAAAAGGAAAGATAGACCCATTTGAATGCAGAGTTCCAAAGAATAGCAAAGAGAGATAAGAAAGCCTTCTTCAGCAATCAATGCAAAGAAATAGAGGAAAACAATAGAATGGGAAAGACTACAGATCTCTTCAAAAAAACTAGAGATACCAAGGGAACATTTCATGCAAAGATGGGCCCAATAAAGGACAGAAATGGTATGGACCTAACAAGCAGAAGATATTAAGAAGATGTGGCGAGAATACACAGAAAAACTGTACAAAAAAGATCTTCACGACCCAGATAATCACGAACGTGTGATCACTCACACTCACCTAGAGCTGGACATCCTGGAATGTGAAGTCAGGTGGGCCTTAGGAAGCATCACTATAAACAAAACTAGTGGAGGTGATGGAATTCCAATTGAGCTGCTTCAAATCCTGAAAGATGATGCTGTGAAAGTGCTGCACTCAATATGCCAGCAAACTTGGAAAACTCAGCAGTGGCCACAGGACTGGAAAAGGTCAGTTTTCATTCCAATCCCAAAGAAAGGCAATGCCAAAGAATGCTCAAACTACCGCACAATTGCACTCATCTCACATGCTAGTAAAGTAATACTCAAAATTCTCCAAGCCAGGCTTCAGCAATACGTGAACTTCCAGATGTTCAAGCTGGTTTTAGAAAAGGCAGAGGAACCAGAGATCAAATTACCAAAATCTGCTGGATCATCGAAAAAACAAGAGAGTTCCAGAAAAACATCTATTTCTGCTTTATTGACTATGCCAAAGCCTTTGACTGTGTGGATCACAATAAACTGGAAAATTCTGAAAGAGATGGGAATACCAGACCACCTGACCTGCCTCTTGAGAAACCTGTATGCAGGTCAGGAAGCAACAGTTAGAACTGGAAGTGGAACAACACATTGGTTCCAAATAGGAAAAGGAGTACGTCAAGGCTGTATATTGTCACCCTGCTTATTTAACTTATATGCAGAGTACATCATGAGAAATGCTGGGCTGGAGGAAGCACAAGCTGGAATCAAGATTGATGGGAGAAATATCAATAACCTCAGATATGCAGATGATACCACCCTTATGGCAGAAAGTGAAGAAGAACTAAAGAGAGCCTCCTGATGAAAGTCAAAGAGAAGAGTGAAAAAGTTGGCTTAAAACTCAACATTCAGAAAACTAAGATCATGGCATCTAGTCCCATCACTTCATGGGAAATAGATGGGGAAACAGTGGAAACAGTGTCAGACTTTATCTTTCTGGGCTCCAAAATCACTGCGGATGGTGATTTTAGCCATGAAATTAAAAGACACTTGCTCCTTGGAAGGAAAGTTATGACCAACCTAGACAGCACATTACTTTGCCAACAAAGGTCCGTCTAGTCAAGACTATGGTTTTTCCAGCAGTCAGGTATGGATGTGAGAGTTGGACTGTAAAGAAAGCTGAGCACCAAAGAAGTGATGCTTTTGAACTGTGGTGTTGGAGAAGACTCTTGAGAGTCCCTTGGACTGCAAGGAGATCCAACCAGTACATCCTAAAGGAGATCAGTCCTGGATGTTCATTGGAGGGACTGATGTTGAAGCTGAAACTCTGATACTTTGGCCACCTGATGCGGAGAGCTGACTCATTTGAAAAGACCCTGATGCTGGGAAAGATTGAGGGCTGGAGGAGAAGGGGATGACAGAGGATGAGATGGTTGGATGGCATCACCGACACAATGGACATGGGTTTGGGCAGACTCCGGGAGTTGGTGATGGACAGGGAGGCCTGGCGTGCTGTGGTTCATAGGGTCGCAAGGAGTCGGACACAACTCAGCGACTGAACTAAACTGAATAAATGCACAATTTTTAAAAAATGACCTAAAGCTCCACAGTTAAAGACAAGTTAAATAAATTACCATGTATCCTTATAGTGCAACATTATGCAGCTAACTGATGTTTCATGTGTATATAATGTGCAGATTATACTTTTCAAGAGGACCATAAGTTCTCCCATCCTTCATTCTCTCATTATGTAGACATTCTTCCCCAGTGGTGGGATTGATGCTCCCTCCTTTTAAATTTGGGCAGGCCTGTGACTATGGTGGAAGCGAAGCTTTATGACTTCTGAAGTTAGGCATAAGGGGCCATATAGCACCTGCCTGTTTCTATTGGTCACTCCTGGAATCAAGCTGCCATACTGTGAGGAAGCCCATGCTACCTACAGGTGCTCATGCTGAGGACCCCAGCTTAAGTCCCACCTAACAATCAGCATCAACCATCAGACATGTGAGTGAAGACACTGAGATGACTCCAGCCTTAGCCACCATCTGACAGCAAATGCATGAGAAATTCCGAGCAAGAGCCACCTAGCTGAGCACAGAAAACCCAAGAACCATGGAAGAAACTAAGAGATATGCTTTGCACCACTAAGTTTTCGGGTAATTAATTACACAACCATAGATAATCAGTGCAATTTAGTTTTACTGTAACTGTGCAAAGAATGCAAAGAAAAATTTAAAGGAAAAAAAAGCATGTTAAGAGTGTTATCTACTGAAAGATGGTGTATCTACTTATAACAATCTATTTCTATTTCCCTAATAAACACGTGTAACTATATAATACGGGGCACAGGGAGATTTGGTTTTGTTTTTCTCTCTTTTGTTTTAAAGCACAAGGGGCAAGAACAATAAAAAGACTTTTAACTGACGTTTTTTAACTGACCAGAGAAGATTTAAGAATGGCCAATAAACATATAAAAAGATGCTCAGCATACTTAGTCACTAGAGAAATGAAAATTAAAACCACAATGAGATGGTACTTCATACTCACTACAGTGGCTGTAGTTTAAAAGACAATCAGGAAAAAGAAGTATCGGCAAGTATGTGGAGAAACTGGAACCCTCAGGCATTTGTTGGAATGCAAAATGGTACAGCTACTTTGGAAGAGTTTGACAGCTCCTCAAAATGTTAAAATCATGTAAAAACAAAAACATACTTACAGGCAAATGTTCATAAAAGTGGTATTCATAATAACCAAAACATAGAAACAAATATCCACTAACTAGGGAACTGACAGACAAAATGTGCTAGCTCCACACAACGGAATATTACTTACCCATAAAAAGGAATGAAGTACTGATTCATGCTACAACACAGACAAACCATGAAATCACCATGCTAAGTAAAAGAAGCCAGACACAAAAGGCCACATTTTTTTGTAATTCTATTGATATGGAATGTGCAGAACAGGCAAATCCAGAGACAGAAAGATTAGTGGTTGCCAGGAGCTGAGGGGAAGGAATAATGGGGAGTGACTGCTAAAGGGTATGGGTTTCTTGGGGGGTGATGATGATAAGTGTTCTAAAATTAGATGGTGGAGATAGAGGAACAACTCTTTGAATATACTAAAAAACCACTGTTTGCAAAGATGAAAAATACTCTATACAAATATTACTTTAAAAAATCCTGTTAATACTAAAATTCCAATTGCTGTAAACTTCTGGGGAGAGGGATTGAACGTAGTGCTGCGTATATTTTTTTTAATCACTATGTAGTTAAAAAAAAAAACTGAATATTTAAAAGATAAAAGGAAGTGTACAGTCATGGAAGAAAAACCAACAGCACATCTCCCACCTTTCTGAAAGCGGTGTGTGTAGGATGACCATACACAAATCGGATTGGTGCCTTCTTCCGTGACCAAAGGACTGAAGGCCAGCACAAGGAAGCTTTGTCCAGAAAGGACTTCTGCTCTGACCAGCCATTTACATACATGCAGTTTTGAAAGAACTCTCCCATTTCCTTCTCTCAAATGGCCAGCTTTCCCAGACATATTGCCAGGCCACTCAGGAAGAGTATACCATTGAGGCTACAAATTAATTCCTCTCACCTGAAGTCTCCTCTTATCAGACTATTCAATGTTTTACCTCATCCTCAGGACAGACCTATTCCCCCATGCCGGTCTTGTTCTCACTGTGAAGATGACTACTTAATTCCAAGTATCTCAAGTACATTAGCTGAGTTAGGTTAATTTCAATACCTAAGTGAAACATAAATATGCTATCTCAATCACATATTTCCCCTATTCTTTATACTTTTAAAGTACTTTGTCATAACTATCACATTTGACCAGTGCAATACAGCAACACACAATGTGAGGTTTCTTACAAAGAAGCACAGGTTTCTGAGTATGAAGCAGGGCTGTCAGGTTAGAGAGGCCTGGAGTAACAAACAGTCAGGAATCCTTTTGGATGTCAAAAGAGCTGGACAAGAAAAAACCGACAGGCCAAAACTGCCTGCCGACTGACTTAGTGCACTGTGGTTCTCCAGGGCCTTCACTAGAAGATACGTTTTTCTCTGAGCCTGTCAGAGTTGAGTATGTAAAGCAACATTAGGAATAGATTTCTTCAGTTGGTCAAATACAGACTCTGGAATTAAGGAGCTTGGGTTTGAATCCCTGTTTACTACTTACTAACTGGGTAATCTTGGGCAAATTAGTTAATCCGTCTCACATTCCTCACCTACAAATGGGAATAAAACAATCCCTATTTCAAAGAGTGTTTGGAAGGCAATCTTCTCCCAATACACACCTATATCCCTTATCTGATTTATTATTCTTCATAACACAAATGAACTAACAGTACCTTTAATTATGTTTTGCCATCTTCCTAACCATTTACAAAGAAAGTAAGCTCCTTAAAAGTAAGGATTCCTGTCTGTTTTGTTCACTATACTTGTCTCCAATGCCTAAAACAATGCTTAAATTTATAGTAGGTACTCAAATATATAATTGATGTTTGCTACTTGGAAATTATGGGATATGACATTATAAATGAATATAAAAATATTCCTAAAGGGCTTTGTGTGAATTGCTATGCCCAATATAAACTGAACATGAAAGTATGTAACTCACAGTATTCAACAGTAAACCTCAGAGCTGCAATCAGCTCCTGCCAGCACTGCCAAGCTGATGTACAGCAGCAGAGAAACTTAAGCTGGAAAACAAGCTCAATCATGGAATTCAAGGGCTTGCCACTTGCGAGGCTATAGAAGGGATATACAACAAATGGCCCTTTTACTCCTTGGTTTCACCTCCATCACACATCCGTTAGTTAAAATTCAGACAACTTTTAAAAACATCAACTTTTGTTCCCAAATCTGAGAAATGAACCATGCCTGAAAGTTAAGTGAGAATAGTAAGCATCAGTGTGTTTTGAAAATGTGTTCAGAAATAACCAATTATTTTACATGGCTTGTATCAGGGATAGAAGAACTGATCTAGCCCCAACACTCCAGGGTAACTCCCTGGAATGGAGTCTTTTCTCCACTGGGATCACAGCTTCCAAGTTTATTTTAAAAACAGGGTTGAGTTAGCTGTGCTCTATAATCCTGTCAATTTTCAGAGAGAGAGAGAAAAGAACATATAATCCAGGTGGCATGTATCAGGGAGCAGGTTTCACTGCTGCTTTACAAAACCAATACCCATTTATTATAGAAAGAAAGAAGTCAGAAACTGCTACAAACATAGTGATCTGATTCTTATCCTATCTACCACTCTCCTTCCCAGAATGATGTCTAATGATCCTATTCAAAGCTGCAATCCGTACCATCCAATTCTGGGTGGTCCTCATCCCACTTATTCTGCTGTACATTTTCTTCAATCCACTGTGCTTACTGTAACATACTGTACAACATATTACGTTTATTTTGTCTGCCCCTCCCCACTCAGACTGCACATTCACGAAAAAACAGCAATCTTTATTTGTTTTGTATCCTGATGTATTCCCTAAGTGCCTAGAAACATAGCTGCCAATCAACAAATATTATTTGCTGACTGAATCAGTTGAATAAATTATAAATATATTCAAGAGACCCTAATCCATTCTCTCCATTTCCCTCTGGGAGACAACCATAAATATACACGTGGTAGGCAGGAAAGAGAGGAGAGCAAAGCAGTTTCTGACAGTTCTTTGATAGGCTGATCAAGTGACAAAATCCCTCAAATTTCTCTTCCCTTTCCCCATGTATTTCAGGAGAGACCTCTCATCCTAAAAGCACAAAATCAGTCATACAAAGGTTCAGAAATTAGGAAGAAAATCATTTTAAAGTAGATAAAAAATATGTGGCAGAGGTGGACAGAAATCTCATCTCTAGACTCTAAAGCTGGCTTCTCCACTATAAGGGAAAATGGATAGAGGCATATTATACTGAGTAGGCGAAAGAAAATTTAACCCCCACACATCTTTACAATTATGTAACACAACAGCTCGTAGTATTACTGACCTAAAGTGATTTTGCCTTTTGTCTCTATCATTGGTCTTATTTCCAGATGCTTATTTCTAAAATCTGCAGTATACTACATTTTAGGGAGCTAACTATATAGTCTAGAAGTCTCTTTCAGTGGCTTGCTTCTGAAAGAAGTTAAAAGTTAAGCCCATGCCTCTGGATTACTATCATAAGAGAGAATCTGGAATACTAAAAGTGTACCACTCTCTCCATAAACAGACCAAAATCTGACTGAGCAAAGCTCATAGAGAGATCAACACACAGAACAAAGGCCATTTGGAAAATCCCAATGTTCAACCAACTTCTTGATCAAGCTCCAACAGGATGAGGGAGGAGGATCTTGATTAAAACAGCAGAGAAAAACATCACTTGGATTGGTCTGCCTGGGAAACTACCAAGGGAGCGATACATTCCTGTACACAAGACACAGGAAATGGGAGGGAAACCACTGGAAACTGATGATGGAAAAGACTGAATTTAAGCCCTTCCAATATCAGCAGCCAGAGGTTCCAAACACCAAGCCCACGTTAGTATTCACTTCAAGGCCTGGGCCGTCACGGGTGCTCGTGAGTACTGAAAAGCGCCCAAAGATCAGTTTCTTTAGAGATAAAAGAACAGAAGCAAAATACCAAAAGACTGGACCTGATTTAAAAAACAAAACAAGCCTAAAGAAGGTTTTTTTGGCATGAATCAGACAGGTTCCATTCTCAATCCTCAACATTTAAATTGGGCTTTGGAAATGGAGTGAAAAAAAAAAAAGTAAGTATAAGAAGAAGCCATAATATAGTCAACTACAAAACAGACCAAACTGGAATGTCGAAGATATTTCAAAGTGGAAACACACACAAACTGCTGAGATAGTTATCAGTTTTGGAAACACCTGTTCGGATATTAAGATAATCCATCCAGGCTGTTCAGGAAAAGAGGAAGTGCAGTGACAGAGACAGGAATGGGGGTAAGGAAATGGAAGGGTTATCAGGAGTCCAGCCCCACTCCTGGAATTACCTGCAAGTTTTCTGGAGCAGTCTAACAACCCAGCAACAAACCAGAAAGGCCCTCTGTATCTCAACACTGTGCCTCCCAAGTCACACTCTCCTGCCGCTACATCCCGAGTTATGCAAGTGAGTTCAGTGATACAGGGCAGCATGCATTTTCACCATTGTAGACATCAACACGGACCTCACCTTGTCACTGTCATCATGACAAATGTGGTCGTGATGGATGGACTGGCACTGAAAAGAAGCACCAACACTACCTACAAGAGAAAGGGAGGAAAAGTTAAGATGCAATAATTCCTTACATTTAACCTGCTTTACCAATTACATGTGCCTTTATATCCATCATCCCATCTAATTCTCAACAATACTCGGAAATAGGCAGGATAGGGATTGTTATTCGTGCAGTTTGAGCAAAACAAAACACAGACAGGCTGACTTGCACAAAGGAGCAGTCAGTGAAATAGCAGGTCTGAAACCAGAACCCCATTATTCAAACTCTTAATTCACTACTTTCCACTACATTGAGTGGTTAGTTTTCTGAGTAAGGCCACCTAAATAAGCACAACAGCCTTCAATAAAGCAAACTTCTGTTTAGAAAAAAGAATACTGCTTTTTAGACTACATATACTTGCTTTAAGGAAAAAACCGACACTATAAATTCTCAGCATACAAGTAACACAATCTAATACACAATCACGCGATTATAAGTAGGTTTTTATTACTTTAAAATATATATATTTTTAATATACCCAACCATTTGTTAATTTGAAGAACTATCTCCTAGTAACTACTCTATGACAACAGTGACGTTTCTAACCGATAGGAAAACAAATGACCATGCAATAAATGACTGGAACAACTGATAAGCCATCTGAAAAAAGTTTTAGTTTCTACCTCACCATACAGAAAATGATGGCTCAAGATCTATGTAAAATCAATTTTAAAAGAAAATGCCGATTTAAAAAATAATCTTGGAGTAAGAAAAGCCTTCTGAAAGATGATACTGTATAAAATAAGAAGGCATTAAGTGAAAAAATCAGCAAGCATGACTGTGGACCAAAATGAGCAAAACCCCTTCTCCTTATATGTAAGAATTTAACCTTGGGTTAATCCTTGTGAACCTGATTAAGACAGCACGCCACCTATGTTATCTGGCAACACAGAAACTACCAAATTAGTAAACTGCATCTGGAGTGGAAGCAGACAGAGTGTAGGAAGCCATGTTCTTGAATTTCTGAGCGTGGTGATATGTAATTAATCAGGCATGTATGTCCCTGGCAAAAGACCCTAGAAACCATGCCCACGGAGTTCCCTGCACCACCCAACGTGGATCTTATCTCTTGGAGCCTTAGCTGTGAGAAGAGCACTTCAGAAAGAATGAACTGCTGCAAGGACTCCCACTGCCTTACAGTTTATCTAACAGACAAGTTACAGTTTCTGTCCTATATCCTTCTGAATAGTGTTGCCAAGTGAGACCTATGGTGGCTTTTCTGAATGTGCAAGTGTTTAGTTGAACCTAAGAAGATATCCCACCACCATTCCTGTGGACGTTACACTGATAGATACCATATTTTATAAAATTGACAATGTCATCATTTCAGATGTCCTAGTATTCCACATCCTTGAGAAAGAATGCTACCAACTAAACTCTGACACATTTTCTTAATACTAAAAATTTTTATTTTACACTTACTGAAATAACTCTTTAGACTTTAAAGATATCATAAAAGAAAATGAGAATGTAATTGGCAATAACAGAGAAAATTATTAAAACCTACAAAGGATAAAAAGTCTTAAGGGAATTCCCTCATGGCACAGTGGTTAGGACTCAGCACTTTCACTGCCAGGGGCCCAGGCTCAATCCCTTGTTGGGGATCTAAGATCCCACAAGCCCAGTATGGCCAAAAAAGTCCTCACTAGATAAATGGAACATAATTTCTTCAAATGTACAGATTCAATAATCCCAGTAATAGTGACATTCCTAACTTCCTAATATAAACCATTGCCTCCCATTTTATATGATACTGATTATAAAATACAAAGAGGATTAAAATAAGAAAACAAATTAACCTCAAACACAAGAATTAAAATTCTAAACATAGTTAAGCATATATATTAGAGCACACTGACTGCATATGTGATATAGTATGTCACCATGATCTACTCGCTTGTCTTAAGAAAAGCCTGATTCCTTAACTAATTTAACAAAATTTATCAACAAAGTATTAGCATAAGAACCAATCTTTAAAAGTTTGACCATATCAAAAGATGCTGAAAAAGCATTTGCAAATATTTATTATCAATTTCTGTTTTTCAGAAATAAACTTATTGGGGGTACGAGGGAGTCTCAAGAGGGAGGGGATATATATAGAGAGAGTTATGACTGATTTGCAATGTTGTACAGCAGACACCAACACAACATTGTAAAGAAATTATTCTCCAACTTAAAAAAAAGAAAGAAAGAAACATTAATAAGCTTAACAAGTTTTTGCCACTGGATGACAATTCTGGGAAGGATAAGGTGGAGAAGGTGCAGTTGCCAAAAAGGTACAATTATGGATAAGAATAATATAAACCATAGAGTTCCCACGGATACTAATAATAACAGTTAACATATTTAACATAGTCAACAACCATGATTTGGAAGGAAGAATATATATACACACAACAATATCCCCAAATACTAAAATCTCCTGGGAGAATGCTGCTCCTGCTGCTAAGTCACGTCAGTCGTGTCCGACTCTGTGTGACCCCATAGACGGTACCCAACAGGCTCCTCTGTCCCTGGGATCCTCCAGGCAAGAATACTAGAGTGGGTTGCCATTTCCTTCTCCAATGCATGAAAGTGAAGTTGCTCAGTCATGTCCGACTCTTAGCGACCCCATGGACTGCAGCCTACCATGCTCCTCCATCCATGAGATTCTCCAGGCAAGAGTACTGGAGTGGGTTGCCATTGCCTTCTCTGGGGAGAATACAGAATGACAAATTTAGTCACAACAAACTATTCTGTCAAAGATTTGGTAAATGTGTCTCCACAAGTTGGTAACAATTATACTTTCTGTCTCCTATTATTCTAATACCATGTAATACTAAAATTAGACTGGTGAAAAGAATCCTAAGAACTGATGAAATATAAGCATACATTAGATACCTTTCAATGAGGTACCAAAACAGACATTTATCTTATCCTTATGCAAAACCCTTGTATTTAAGGTATAATGTTATGTGTGTTTCTGCTGGACACAATCTAAGAAGAATTAAACTGTGCTGGAAATAGTTCACATAATACCATCTAACAACTGTTGGGGAGACCACCATTTGGGACCATTGTCAAAAAGTTGGACTCCACGAACCTGGAAAAATGAAGGTTGAGATACCTAATTTAGCAACTTAAAAACCTCCTCGAAAAGAGAGCATTAAAAGTAAATGAACAGACATCCACATACCAAAGGGAAAAAAAAAGAACCTAGACACTGACCATATTTTTCACAAAATGGATCACAGACCTAAATGTAAAACACAAAAAGTCTAAGACTTCTAGAAGGTTAACAGCTGACCCTACTCTTTCGTGAAACCCTTTCTTCACTTGGCCTCAGGAAAGCTTCCTACATCACTGACTGTGTTCCCTTTGCTCAATTCTCATCTCCCCAATTTATAAAGGTTGGAATGTCCCAAGGGTAAATCCTCAGACTTCTCTTTTCTATCTATATTCACTCCTTTAGTGATCCCAACTAGTCCCATGGCTGATGACACCAAAATTTTAATTTCCAAGCCCCAGCTCTCCCACCTCCCACCCCAAGGAAATCCAGATTTCTATATCCTGCTACCTACTTGATATCACTTAGATATCTAAGCATCATCTCAAACATAACATGTCCAAAATTGAGCTCTTGATCTTGTCCTCTAAACCTACCTCCAGTTTCAGTACACAGCATAACTATTCACCAGCATCTCTGGTCAAAACCCCGGGCATCTTCCTCAACTCCTCTCTTTAATTCACATCCCACATTTGATGATCTGGCAAATCCTGTTGGTCCCATTTCAAAAATATGCCTGAAATATAACTACTCGGCATCATTCACTGCTGCTACCTAAGCCAATACCTGGACTAATGTGATAGTTTCCTAACTAGTCTCCTTAGTTCTACTTTTCCCCATGAACTTTCCCTACTGCCTCCCAAGTCTGTTCTCCATGTTGTAGCATGAATGATGCTTTTCAAGGTTCAGATGGATTATGTCACTCCTCCTCTGAAACCCTTGGTTACTTCTCCCACTTAAAATAAAATCCAAAGTCCTTACTCCTTGGTCTACAAGGTCTCACATGACCTGGGTACCCTAGACCTTTCTGATCATATCTCCTACTGCTTTTTCTTTCCTAAAAGGGAGCTAAAAACACAATAAACACCTGCAGCAAATTATCATGCTAGTATGCTATATACTTGAAACACTGTCAATCAACACCACTATATACTTAAAACATTGTCAAACAAGACCATTAACAGTTCTTTATATGCAGTAATATTGTCTCCTAATGCCAGGCTCATCTAGAACTCACATCTCCTTTGCTGTCATGTAGCATGGTTTTCCAAATGTCATCTTCTCTCAAGGATAGTTGGAATGTAACTGAAACTCTTCAGCACATTGCTTTGAAGAGAAAAATGTTGTATTAAGTTTGTGAAACAAACATATAATCTTCTTAAATAAACATCAGCAGAAAAAACATTGAGATACATGCAAATTCCTTGAAATCTGAGTATAAAAAAAGAAGAGGCATTAAACCACAAAACTGAACTGCAGAGGCCTGGGCAAAATGTGCACAACTCTTTAAAAATGTTTAGGAATCTTTAAGCTGTCATGAGAATGCTGCATTTTGAACACTGTTAGAATTATTCCTCAATGCACTGTAGTGGTAGTGTGTTAATCTAGCAGTATGAAGTGGGCCTCTCTTAAGCATTTCCTGGACTCAATAGCTAGCAGTTGTCACCTTATAAACAAAGATTTCTGTGTTTTTGTTTGTTTCCCATACTGCACAGCTTGCAGGATCCTGGTTCCCTGACCAGGGATTAAACCTGGGCCGTTGGCGGTAAGAGCGCAGAATCCTAACCACTGGATCGCCAAGGAATTTCCAAAGATTTAGGGGTTTAAAAGTGAAGCTTTTGAGCTACAAAAGTGGACAATGGCAAGGGCAACAGCACCAACCAAAGCACCACCTGGTTTCTGAGTCCTGTCCTACAGGACCAAAAGCAGCAGCTCCCACTGGCCAAAGTTTTATCAGTTTAAGTATTGAAAAAAAACCACAAAAATAGAAAAGACTGTAACTAACCCAAACACTTCATATTCATGAAAATCTAGGAGTTCCTGAATAGTAACTTTTTAAAAAGCATGCATTTATCCCACCTTTTAGAGTAAATGAACAGCCCTAGTTCTATATTATAGAAGAGTACCAGCACATAAAGAAGGAATTTCAGAATTAGAAAACATCATTTTGCACAAAACGGTTGATTCAGGCAAGGGTCACCAAGGGCTAAAATCGTTATGTGAATGGCTGATGGGAGTCTGTAAACTGCCAAAGAAACACTATCTGTCATTGCAGGGAGAACCTAAGGACATCATAAAGAGATAAAACCCTATCATCTTAATCCAACTGCCCATCTTAGCATCATTAACAGTGGGCCAACCAGATGTGACTTCTGATGTGATACACTGTGAAATTCAGACATCACCTCTGCTTGGTAATCAAGCAAAAAATACTTTCCTTGGCTCCATCAAACTATTGGATGTGATTGCCAGTTTACAGGAAACACAGGGGATAGACATCACAGGAAGCAATCAGCTCATCCAAAAGTTGGTTCTGCAGGAGTTCTCAGTAAGTCAGTGTTATTATTATTCTAAAAGGAAAAAGAAAAGATAGGAACTGTGCTAGATTAAAAGAAATGAAAGGAAATAATCAGATACACTATGCATACCAGACTGCACATTAGTTTAAATAAACCAGTTAAAAACGTATTTTGGAGATAATTGGAAAAATCTGAATATAGTAAAATTAGATGAGATGAAAATTTACTGAAATAAAAATGTTTAAAACAAGCAGAGTAAAGAAGAATATGAATAGTATGATTTCATGGTGGTTAAACAAATACATGCATACACAGATATGTGAAGGAAACATTCAGAAGAATATACACTATGATATAACAGTGATAATCCTTGGGTGACAGGAGGAAATTTTTCTTATCTTTGTTCATCCATATATTCTGATTTTCCATGATATGTTAAAAAGGGGGGCCTAGCATCAAGTATCCCTAAGAATATTAGGCCAAATAGAACAAGCAAACTCAAAAAAAAAAAAAAGATGGAATTCTCTGGCGGTCAGTGGTTAGGACTCTGCACTTCCACTTCAGGAGACACAGGTTGGATCCCTGGTTGGGAAGCTAAGCTCCCACAAGCCACACAGTGCAGCCACACGGTATAGGGGGCTCCAACAGCACCCCATGACTATAAGCAGGATTCTTGAGTTGAACTATCCTTTACCTTCTCTCTCCTTTGAGACCCTGTCTACAAAATGATCTTGGTGGCAACTGGTGCATCTCTCCTAAGATGCAACTGTTAGTCTACGTGTAGGCAGGGATATTTTTACTCTACTCATTTTGTTATTAAGCTCTAGTCCAAATCCATAATGACTTCTGACAAAAGTACCTTTGAGAAAGCAGCTGAGACCAACCTACAAGCACCTGCCTGCCTCATTCATAAAACTCCTCAAAGGTGATGTCTCTCTAACATACCAAAAACTAGGAGTACAGACATAGAATCAATGACCTGGCCTGGCTTGAGGCCAACAGTGGGCAGGTAAGGACTGAACCTCATGTTTCAGTGATCTAACCAGGGCTTTTTATACAACATTTAAGTACACAAAGGCTTCCCTGGTGGCTCAGCTGGTAAAGAATCCGCCCGCAATGCGGGAGACCTGGGTTCAACCCCTGGAGAAGGAAAAGGCTACCCACTCCAGTATTCTGACCTGGAGAACTCCATGGACTATACAGTCCATGGGGTCACAAAAAGTCGGACACGACTAACTTTCACTTCATTTAAGTACACAAGGTGATGATCAAGGCTTGGAACAGTTATTTCCTATATATCCCAAGGATGTCAAGTGATTAACTTAGGTCAGAAGTGGGCTATGATGGAAGTCATGTCCTGACACAATCTCCTTGATAATTCTTAGACAGGATAGCAAGGCAGAATTCATTCTTTGATTGTGGCAGATGGATTTGTAAGTTCTCACAAGGAGGCAGTAAAATTTAGATAAAAGATGAAAGGTCTTACATAGCTTCTATATTCTTTAGGACACTGGTACAGGCCCTTCACATAGTTGGTATTCTGTACAAGTTAATTATTCTGAAACTTGGTCCTGTTTTCTGAGGTATTAACAACCCTTCCAAATCAGTCTTTTGAAAACTTAATTAGCCTACCAACCACCACAATCCAAATAATGGGCATAGATTACTAAAAAGCATTTGAACTCAATAAAAACAAAAAACAACACCTTAAGCTACGTCTTGTTCACTCTATATACTGAGAGAGACAGGTAGACTTTATAAAAGCCAGCCCCAGCACCTTGCCTGTACTTACTGTCACTGTAATTACTGTCTAAAAGATACTCTCAGCACTTGAGTCTGATTTTTTGGGTCTGCTCCCATACACTGTTTTTTTAGGGCTCTTTTCCTTTGACTCTGGCAGAAGAGTAAAAGTGACTGATTTTATAGTAGGACAGGAAAACATATTGAGCCGTATCCAGTCCTTGGCCTGGAGACTGCTACACTCTAGAGCATGGTCTTGCTGGGTTTTAGTCATATCACTTGCAGTAGCCTTCACAACTGGTACTGGGAAACCAGAGTCTATAGCACAGCTGCAAAGAAAAGTGTCACAAAGGTTCCAGGTTTTAACAACCAACTAATAACTTTCAAAAGATATCTGCTCCAAAGATTTAGTATCACCCAGTTGTTAAAATCCAACTTTACTTACTCATCTATCCTTAATGTTTCAAGTTTTCTCCAAATGAACTTGGAGAACAGACTGCACTATTTTTAGGAAACTTATTTAAAACTTACTAGACAGGGCTTCTCTGGTGACTCAGTGGTAAAGAATTCACTTGCCAATGCAGGAGATATGGGTTCAATCCCTGACCCAGGAAGATCCCACATGCCACACAGAGCAGTTAAGCCCCGGCACCACAACTATCAAGCCTGTGCTCTAGCACCCAGGAACCGCAACTACTGAAGCCTGCGTGCCCTAGAGCCTGTGCTCTACAGCAAGAGAAGCCACTGCAATGAGAAGCCCATGCACTGAAACCAGAGAACAGCCCTCACTCACTGAACTAGAGAATAAGCCTGAGCAGCAACGAAGACTCAGCACAGTCAAAAAGAAATACAAAAATAAAAAAGAACAAAAGACCACCAAAACAGAAAAAAAAACTGATTAGGCAAACTCTATTAATTAATACACTTTTAAGACATTATTAATGTAAATTGTGTGCTTGCTAAGTGGCTTCAGTCATGTCTGATTCTTTGCAACCCTATGGACTGTAGCCCGCCAGGCTCCTCTGTCCATGGGACTCTCCAGGCAAGAAAACTGGAGTGGGTTGCCATGCCTTCCTCCAGGGAATCTTCCCTACCTAGGGATGGGACCCACATCTCTTACGTCTCCTGCACTGGCAGGCAGGCTCTTTACCACTCGTGTCATCTGGGAAGCCCAGGTAATGTAAGGTAAATTTTGATAAGTAACATGTGAGGAAAAAGCCAGTTTTACTCTTTAAGTGACTCACTCAGTTGCTTAATTACTTTTACAATAAGATCTTAATGATACTTCTAGCTACCAAGAGCAGAAAACTCAATTTCAGAGTTCCAGGATATTTTGTTTTGAACAATTTTGTTGAGATATAATTTACATACCATACAATTAATCTATTTAAAGTGTAAAGTTGGTTGTTTTTTTTTTTTTTTGGCTGTACCACATGACATGCAGGATCTTTTTTATAAAAACACTTATTTGACTGTGTCAGATTTTAGTTGCAGCATGCAGGTCTTTTGTTGTAGTGCCTGGATTCTCTAGTTGTGGCCGGAGGGTTCATTTGCTCCACTGCATGTGGGATCTTAGTTCTTTGACCAGGGTTCGAACCCACTTACCCTGCATTTCAAGGCAACTTCTTAACCACTGAACCCATCTTAGTTTCCAACCAGGGATCGAACCGCAGGCCCCTACAGTGGAAGTCCCAAAGGTTGTGTTTTTTTAAGTATATTCACAAAGTTGTACAACCATCATCACAATCAATTTTAGAACATTTTCATTACTGTAAAAAGAAACCTAAGGCCATTACACCTCATTTTTCCCTTCCATGAGCCCCTGACAATCACCAGTCTAACTTGTGTATGTGCCTATTCTGGATACTTCATATAAATGAAATCATAAAATGTGGCTTTTGTACAATAACTGACTTCTTTCACTTAGCTTACTGTTCCTTTGCAAGGTTCACCCATGTTATAACATGTATCAATTCATTTCCTTTTTATGACAAAATAATACTCCAGTGTGTGGATAACCATTCATCAACTGATGGACATTTGGGTTGTTTGCACTTCAGTACCTTTGTCAATAGTGCTGTTATGACATTCCTTTTTGCATTGGCGTTTGTTTTACTTCTCTTGAGTGGAACTGTTGGGTCACACGGACCTCTTCTCAGCCTTTTAAGGAACTGTTTTCCAAAGTGGCTACATCATTATACGTTTCTATTGAATAGAATGAACTTTGGGGTCAGACCTAGATAGTTTAGTCATCTACTGAATACGTGATCTAAGGCAAGTCATTCAACATTTTACATGCCTTCCTCAGCTCTAAAGTGGGAATAGTTATATCTACTTACATCTACTTCCGAGTTGTTCTGAGGATTATTATTAAGCTTAAATATATGAAAATGCTCACAGCACAGTGCCTGGCACATAGTAATTCAAGAAACGGTGCTATGAATAACACTTCTCTTCAAACCAAGGCTGCTGATGTGCCTGTCAAACACTGCCTAACTCCTTAATTTTTCACTAGAACTCTTCGATTGCACTGATCATACTGTCATTTTTTGGTTACATGTCTCTCCAACCAGACCATAAGATCCTCAATTTATCTTTTCGTATTCTAGCATGGAGCACAATTCCTGGCTCATGGCAAGCACTAAGTAAACCCAGAAACAAAGTTAGGTAGAAATGAAATAAAAGAGTGAAAGACAGGGTGGTAAGAATAGACGGGGAGAGAAAGGAAAGGAAGCCTTCCTGAATCATCATCCTTTCTCCCACACAAGCTGCTCAGGCCTCATAATACATTTTGTATGTAACAGTTAAATGCATATAAATTCAATTTCTCTTCTGGATTATATTTTCTTTGGAGTCAAGAGACTGAGACTTATTCATCTTTATAACCTCTGTAGAACCTAATGCCAAGTTTTGGTCATAGAAAGCCCTACTATAAAAGTTTACTGAATACAAAGACTTTGCACAATTGATTAGCTCTGATTTTATCCCTAACAAAGGATCCATCAAGTGAGGGAAGGAGTATGCTTCAATTGAATAGATGCAACAAGATACAAGCTGAAGGATGTACCCTTACTTCTAGCCCTCAAAGGCTGTAATTCTTGAATAATCCATTTTAAAGCGAGCCCTGAGCATCTGCTGAGTGCCTACTCGGTAGCAGACACCCATGTGTTAAGACACAGCAAAAAACTCCCTTGCTCTATGGAGTTTACAGCTCAGCAGACAGCATTTGCCTTCTATCCTGAAGGTTCTAATCTCATTCATACTCCAGAAGTTTCATTTCTGCAATTGCTTTATTCATTCAATAAATATTTATCAAACCCCACTGTGTCAGGTCTATTCTAGGTACTAGTGACATGTCCCTGGTGGCTCAGACGGTAAAGCGTCTGTCTACAATCTGGGAGACCCGGGTTCGATCCTTGGGTAGAGAAGATCCCCTGGAGAAGGAAATGGCAATCCACTCCAGTAGTACTGTCTGGAAAATCCCATGGACAGAGGAGCCTGGTAGGCTACAGTCCATGGGGTCGCAAAGAGTTGGACACAACTGAGCCACTTCACTTCACTTCACTTTACTTCAGTGACATGGTATATATAAAAAAAGGTCTCTCTCTGCCTTTCATTTATCTTATATTTTAACGAATTCTATAAAGGCACATTTCCCAGTCAATTCTGTGAAATGTCATCTTGTAAATGTAAGCTTAGTCATGTATTTAAGTTTAAAAAATAAAAAAAGAATGAAGTGGTTTATGATGAAAATAGAACTCTACTACCAACCCCACCCAGTCTCTAGTCTCCCTTCCCAGAGGCAAGCGTGATCAAATCTCTTAGGCATTCCTTCCAGTACTGACCTCAATTTTCCTACATAATATGCATATATGACTATTGCTTAGCTATCAAATTTTATGTTATTTATAGGGCTTCCTTGTCGGACACGACTGAGCGATTGAACTGAACTGGTGGCTCAGACAGTAAAGAATATGCCTGCAGTGTAGGAGACCTGGGTTCAATCATAGGGTCAGGAAGAGGCCCTGTGGAAGGAAATGGCAACCCACTCCAGTATACTTGTCTGGACAGTTCCATGGACAGGGGAGCCGAGAGGACTACAGTCCATGGGGTCATAAAGAGCTGGACACAACTGAGCAACGAACACTTTCACTATTCAATTTCGGTCATACTACTATCAGACAACTAAACTCTTCCATTCCTCCTGTTCCACTCCCTATCTCATCCAGTCCTCCAACACAATTATGTCACATTTTGTGTTTGGATCAAAATGATAAGTCATAGAAATTTCAGAAATAAGTAAGCTCTCCTAAGGAGAGTAGAGTTTTCTAGGCAACAAATATAACCTAGTTTCTTGCTAGGTTTCTGTTTTCTCTTACATACTGGGGCTTATAGGTTTTTAGTTCTTAAAAAATACCACGTGTTTCAGAAATAGACTCACAGACACAGAGAACAGACATGCCAAGGTGGAAAGGGGTGGGAAAGGGATGAGCTAGGAGTTTGGGGTTAGTAGATGCGAACTTTAATACAGAGAATGGACAAACAACAAGGGCCTACTGTTAAGCACAGAGAACTATATCCAATCTCCCGGGACAAACCATAATGGAAAAGAATATACAAAAGAATGTATATATGTGTATAAGTGAGTCACTTTGCTATACAGTAGAAATTAGCCCAACATTGTAAATCAACTAAAATTTTAAAAACTTCTCTGAATTGCCTTTAAAAAAAAAAAAAACTGTTTCAAATCACAAACCAACTCATTTAAATATTAAGCTTCCCATATAATGCTGTCAGCTCCTAATGCAAAAGACAGCCTTCTGTGTGTATATTCATAATTGTATAATAACATTTTACAGATGAATCTTTCACTAAAATTAGTCTCCCTTTTATTGCTCCCGAGTGAGTGGTAGCAGGGTGTTCTGTTTTTATGAGGAAGGTACCAAAATGTTAAGAGTGAGTAGAAAAGTAAAAACCTGGGTTAAGTTCATTGTAAAGTATCTGGGGATGCACCAAACGATCTCCATGGGAAGGCTGACATTAAACTGGTAATCCAAATGAAAAGAGTGCTCAATTCAGTTTGGAAAGAGTTAAACCACTCAGCAACTTTTCTAAAAGATGACTGCCCATTATTAAAATAGTAATGATAGATAAAAAATCATCTTAGATTCATTTACATCCATTTTTTTTCTTCTATAATGTGTGGGAAATATTCTAATTTACAGAAGCATAATCAATAGCAGGAAAAGACACAGTAAGATTAGCACTAAAGAATGGGAACATAAGAATAAATATTATAAAAATGAATAGCCATCCATCTTTCAGCCTTGCCATGGCAACCTGGGTCACTAATCTTTGAAGTTTGTTTCCTGACTTGCTAGTTGTGAGAGAAAGCAGTTTCTACCACCAGAGGAGCAAAAAGTCAGGCTCTTCCTCTTCCCTTTTTGCTGCCCCTACACAGATGAACATTGAAGGAGCAAATAGGATAGGAGTGGCTACTTCAAAGGCCACTCAGGCTGCAGTGGCACGTGCGCAGCCCTTCCCTCCCTCTCCTGGCATTTCAGCTGAGTAAGGCAAGAAGAATGAGAGAATTCACCTGTCAATCCTACTATCCAAGATGCCATTTCTCACCCAGTATCAGATGGGTCATATATGTTACTGAGACCAAATATAAATGCCAGTACATAAAACCAACTCAGAGGAAAATCTACCTAAACTTGGGTCAGTTACTGTTGTTATCACTCCTAAAATTATTCACACATCCTTGGTTATAAAATGTTTATCTTCCATCTGGGTAACTAAACTTTTCCACTCGAATTCAAAGCTTTCTAAGGGCAACAACCTAAAAAATAGTGTCCACTTTTTAATTAATGCTGTCAGACTGAGCTTGGTGCTGGAAGGAGGGTAAAAGCAGCAAAAACATGGGTCCTATCTTCAGTCAACTTTCAACCTACGAAGGGAAAACAAAGCCTAAAATAGCTTGACAAGATGGTTAACTTCAGACCTTAAGTGCAAAGGCAATCCAGTGAGTGTTTTTTTTAAAAACAGATGTTCAAAGTAGTCCAGGATTCTCAATTAGATTCACTGCTCTAAACCAAGTATTCAAGATTCCTCTCGCCATACTTCACCCCAACACACTTACAAGCAGGAAGAGTTTCAAGACAGTCAATACAGTACAGTACAGTCCAGAGCTTTCATTCGGCTAGGGCAAAGACCTAGGGAAAGCACGATCATTCCCGGATACATTTACTTCCACAAAGTCAGAGGTAGGGAGGTGGGGAAACTGTCAATGCCATTCCTAACTGGAAGGAAAAAAGTTCTCTCTATTCAACTGGCTAGGTATGAGGCCTGACATCTTCCCCTGCTTGGGGAGAGATGCCCTCTCTTGCTCTCTTAGTATGATAATTATTAGAGCAACAGTAATTAGCAATGTTGAGCATCTCTGGGGAAGGGCAAAGCAATACACAAGGTAAAAGGTTTCATAATGCAGAAATCAGAAGCTTAAGAATTATTATTAGGTGCATGGGTCTTTTAGAATTTTTAAATTATAGTTTTGTCTGGATATATGCTCAGGAGTGGAACTGCTGGATCACATGGTAATTCTATTTTTAGTTTTCTGAGGAACCTCCATACTGTTTTCCTGAGTGGCTGCACCAACTTACATTCCCACTAACAGGAGGGGGAACTGTGGGGTCCCCTTTTCTCCACATCCTCTCCAGCATTTGTTATTTATAGACTTTAATGATGGCCATTCTGACTGGTGTGAGGTGGCACCTCATTCTGACCATATAGTTGTTATTTACTTATTTATTATTGAAGGATAACTGCTTTACAGAGTTTTGCTGTTTCTGTCAAACCTCAACATGAATCAGCCATAGGTATAGTAAGGACCCTGATGCTGGGAGAGATTGACGGCAGGAGGAGAAGGGGGGCGACAGAGGATGAGATGGTTGGATGGCATCATTAACTCATGATGGACATGAGTTTGAGCAAACTCCGGGAGATAGTGAAGGACACGAAAGCAAGGCGTGCTACAATCCATGGGGTCGCAAAGAGTCAGACATGACTGAGCGAATGAACAATAATTAGTGATGCTGAGCATCTTTTCATGTGCCTATCGGCCATGTGTCTTTCCTGTTTGGAGAAATGTCTACTTACGTCTTCTGCTCATCCCTTCATTCACAGCAGCACTATTCACAATAGCCAAGACATAGAAACAACTTAAATGTCCATCAACAGATGAATGGATACAGAAGATACGGTACATCTATACAATGAAATACTACTCAGCCATAATAAAAGAACAAAATAATGCCATTTGCAGCAACATGGATGCAACTACAGTTTATCAGACTAATAAGAAATATCTTATTTCTGAAATAAGTCAGAAAGAGAAAGACAAATACCATATGATATCTTACATGTGGAATCTAAGCTATGACACAAATGAACCTATCTATGAAACAGAAATGGAATCACAGACATGAAGACTCGTAGTTGCCAAGGGGGAGGGACTTGGGGAAGGGATGGAGTGGGAGGTTGAGGTTAGCAGATGTGAGCTTTTATGTCTAGAAAGAATCAACAATAAAGTCCTACTGTATAGCACAGAGAACTATATTCAATATTCTATCATAAACCATAATGGAAGAGAATTTCAAAAACAGAATGTATATATAACTGAATCACTTTGCTGTACAGTAGTAATTAACACAGCATTGTAAATCAACTATACTTGAATTAAAAAAAAATGATTACTACACATTTCTCTCAGTCTTGAATACTGCTACACAGTACACTGTTATTCTCTAACCCACAAAGTGAAAGAAACAGATATAATGAGTCACAAGGGTCACTTCATATTGCCATATTTCAAATCTATGCAGAATAGAGCCATGCATGAAAAGCAACAGAGAGGAAAACTACAAATAAACAAGAAATGAATTTTAAATTAGAACACAAAAATTACATTCAAGCTAATTCTAACATCAGCACTGGTGGAAAAAAACTTTTTTACTTGCTAATACAGTCTTAGAAATGAAAAGTGGAAAAGAAGCAAAGTTTTGTGATAGGACAGGCTTGGGTTTTAACCCCTGTTCTTCCATTCATGGACCATGAGACTTTGGCCAAGTGAGCTTTAATTTTTTTCCTTATCTGGAAATGGGTGTAACACCTGTGATATAGGTTATTGCAAAGTTTATATGATGTATGTAGAAAACTTCACATTGTCTGGCACTAAATAGTTAGTAAGTGGTTATTCTTAAAACATGTCAAAGAAGACCTCCAGAAACTGGCATAGCCTGTAACTGGGAAAATCTTGCCAGCATTCATCAATATGAAAGTGGTTAAATAAATCATTGCTATTCTTTCCTATGATCTACTTATTATACAGACCTCATGAAAGTTACTGACACAGAAAGACCACAAATATACATAAAGTGAAAAAAAGCAAGGTGCAAAATAATAAATATAAAAAGGTCCCATTTATCCAGGAATATATACTAACTGTTAACAGTAATTATTCATGAAAAGGATAATGGGACTGGGGGTATTTACATATTTTATATTGTCTGCATCTTCAAGCACTACTCGCATAACTGAAAACCAATAACAAAAGAGAAAAAAGTATTACCTGTATAATTAAAATAAAAAATTACTCACACAAAGCACCCCAGATACTGATTTAACCTTTCTATCCAAAACACTGTCTTCCTAAAGTAGCTCATGGTCTGACAGTCCTGAAAATCCCACAGACAGACTTATTTTAGGTTTCATCTGCCAGCCAATCTAATACAGCCAAGGCAAAGCTGGGCATGGCCCCTGTAACCACAACAGTGGCTAGGAAGTAGGGGAATGGGGTGCTGGAGTGGGTAGAGGAGAATGAGGTAGAAGAAATAATGAGAAACAAAAAGCTCAGTGGAAAAGGAGCACCCTTCTCTATTTCATACTGTACTGCTGAGGTTACAAAATGGTCTTTGCCCACACTGGTAGGCACCTATTGTGACCTCAGCCATCTATATATGCCATACAGCCAACCTCTCCGTGAATGTCAGCTGCTAAGTAAGGATGTAATTTATGTAATTTCATTTAGCAGGCTTTTTACCTGTTCAGGGTTACTCTGCCAAATCTTTCTTAATATTGAATTATATCACCTTGGACAGATTCCAAAACTATTTTTCTCATCTCATTTTATTTTGCCAGACACTACAAACAGTCCAACACACATTAATAAAAACATCCCTCAGTAAAAAAAAAAAAGTACACCTACTTCAAAAAGGCTTGCTTTGGGAAGTTAATTCTAACACTAAAAGATGACTCCAAATCCATCTAAATCAGCTTGTGAAGCAGCCTTCTGTTCAAAGAAATCACAGCTACTTAAGGAATGACTATCTTCAAGAAAGATTATTTCCCAGTATATTAAATCATTTGTGCTTCCAAAATGATTACAGTGAACATTACGTGTTACCACTGAATGTTAACCAGCTCTTAGATACTAATGATAATATATTCTTTTATGTATTATATTATATTGAAACATCAATTCAAAAAATTCTTTCCTAATGTGTCACTTTAACATTATCATTCCCCTACACAGGATCCATCAACTGCTTTCTGCTACTTATAAGATTAAAAAGTCAAATTTCTCAATCAGGCATTCAAAGTCCTATACAATCTGTCCTGGCCAATCATCATTACCAACATCTTCCAAAGCCTTTTGCTCTAGCCAGCTATCAACTTCCTGTTCTTTGAACTCACCTTTATCTCCCTGCATTTTCTCAAGTCAACACACTTCCAAAATCCTACCTGAGGGCTTCCCTAGTAGCTCAGTAGTAAAGAATGTGCCTGCCAATACAGGAGACATGGGTTTGATCCCTGATACAGGAAGATCCCACATGCTGCGGGACAACTAAGCCCGTGCACCGCAACTATTGAGCCTGTGCTCTAGAGCCCAGGAACCGCAACTACGGAAGGCCCTGTGCTCTAGAGCCCATGCTCCACAAGAGAAGCCACCTACTGAGAAGCCCGCACACCACCACTAGAGAGTAGCCCTCGCTCACTGCAACTCGAGAAGAGCCTGCACAGCCAAAAATAAATAAATAAAATGATAAAACAAAAACAACAAAACCCTACCTGAATTCTGCTATCTCCCAATACTCAACTCAAACCTCAAAAAAGCTAGAATCATGTTCCCTAAGAACATTTTAGCAATTGTTACCACAGTGGTTTAGGGGATCATTAAATAAAATCCCTTCCTCCCAGCTACCTATCCTACCCACTTCTGGAATAATTAAGAAATAAGACAGAAAAGCCAAACAGATGGAGATCAAACTGTCAGTTTTATTACAGGTAAAGCCCATGTTTTAAAATGTAACTTAAAGGCATAGCAACAATGTCTTCCTAAAACTTCACTACAGAATCGAACTAATTTACTGGCTCCATCACAGTCATAGTCAGAAAACCACAGGTTTCCCCACAGGGAGGTCTGTTTATGGAAAAGTTAGAGGAACAGGCTACTGGTGGCTGGCTATTCAGCAAAGGGAAGAAGAGAGAGAATGAGAGGTAGGCCTGACTAGTTCCTTGCCCACATTCTCTAATAAGATCAGCTACTCCTCCCCAGAAAAAGACACACCAAGGGAATTACATGGAGTGGTATACCTCTGCAGAGAAACATGAGTCTAGGCTGAAAGAGACTTCAACCCTTCAAAAAACTGCCTATATAACTTTATCAGCAATTTATCAAACAAAGACCTATGCCACTTCTTCTGTAGATGCCTTAAAATGTTATTTTTATGTAAGACTTTTACTGTGTTTACATACTATGTTTATCATCTCCAAGTAGATTTTAAGCTCCTAGAGGGCAGCATGTTAAATGGATTGTCCACAGGCATAGAGGCAGTAAGATTCAGAGTGAGGAGAGCAACACTGTGAGCCAGATGACAAAATCCCTCGTGAATTGAGGGGAGTGGGATGAGAGGAATGTCGGTGCCAGGAGTTTTAGTGGATTATCACAAAGAGGAGTAAAGGACAGTGTGGTATAAACCTCAAAGATAGGTTTTTACATGAAGGTGGTAGAGCAAAGGTATGAAAGTTACAAGAGTAAGAAAACGACAATGCTACTATATACATACATTAAAAAAGTAAAAGCAAAGCAGCTCAATTTTTGTATCATTTTTATGCATAGTAAAACATCCACCCAGTTGTTGGGACACAGAACTCTTGAATGGCAATTAGGAATCACTACAAGCAGATAAAAGGTTTCAATTAATATATAGAACTGGAAAATTATTTCAAGCTATCAAACCTTATAGACCTGAAAACAACAAAAATAACGTGATTAAAACGCAAAGAAGAAATGAACTCAAACACTGAAAAGCAGGCACAAACTGAATTGAACTGAAAAACCACAGACACGTGTACCCCAATGTTCATCGCAGCACTGTTTATAATAGCCAGGACATGGAAGCAACCTAGATGTGCATCAGCAGATGAATGGATAAGAAAGCTGTGGTACATATACACAATGGAGTATTACTCAGCCATTAAAAAGAATACATTTGAATCAGTTCTAATGAGGTGGATGAAACTGGAGCCTATTATACAGAGTGAAGTAAGCCAGAAGGAAAAACATAAATACAGTATACTAACGCATATATATGGAATTTAGAAAGATGGTAACAATAACCTGGTGTACAAGACAGCAAAAGAGACACTGATGTATAGAACAGTCTTATGGACTCTGTGGGAGAGGGTGGGAAGATTTGGGAGAGTGACATTGAAACATGTAGAATATCATGTAAGAAACGAGTTGCCAGTCCAGGTTCGATGCGCGATACTGGATGCTTGGGGCTGGTGCACTGGGACGACCCAGAGGGATGGTGTGGGGAGGGAGGAGGGTTCAGGATGGGGAACACATGTATGCCTGTGGCGGATTCATTTTGATATTTGGCAAAACTAATACAATTCTGTAAAGTTTAAAAATAAAATAAAATTTAAAAAAAAAAAATGAAAAACCATTTCTTAAGATGGCAAACAGACTCGTCCACCTGGCTTTTGCGGACGATGGAGGCAGAGGTGCCCAGGAGAGCACACGGAGAGAAGACAGGAGATTTCAGATGCCGTGGAAGACGAGTTGCAAATGCAAATGTACAGAGACTAGGCAAGGAGCAAGTGAGTGAAGTGCACTGCATGGAGCCACAGGCCCGGAGCAAACACACGCCCCTCCCAGTGATCTGAGAACACTGCCCCAAGGGAACGGCCACCCAGTGCAGCCAGCTCATTCCCCTGAAAAAAGCTACATTCAGATTCTTAATATAGAATATTACCCTTTTATTATTGGCAAGGACTATAAACATTTTCAAAACACTTTAAGGACTAAATAAAACATGTCAGCAAACCAGATTTGAACCACAGATTGCCAGTTTGCCATTGCTGATTTGAGGAATGAACAAAGAAAAAGCCACCAAAGCACCTAAAAAGAGAGACTGAATGATCAGGACAGAACAGTTCACTGAAGCAAAGGCAGAAGGATTTCAATAGTGATAAACAGGAATTTCAACTAAAAATCAAGGCTGAAAAGTATCCAAAGAATTCAATTCACTAGAAAGTTACTGACGAAATAAAGGCCTGGAAGAGACAATAAATGGCAGCTAGCTACTTTGCAGCAAAATACTTCAGTAAAATGTCATTTTTGAGAACCCACAGAATGGATAGTTCAGAAAATCTTGCTAATCTAACAAAATTTTCCACATATCCCTGATTAAAAATAAAATAGACCTTGGCTTTACAAATACTAAAACTAAATAGTTAAGCTTTTCTGAAGAAAAGAAAAGAATAAAATCTGAATAAACAAAGGAACACTCCCCTTCCTTCTCGCAAAATGCGGTCACTGCCCCTTATTAATCTGAAAACAGCATGATTTCATACTGTAGCATGAAGAACTATCCTCCTTTTTTCTCACAGCCACCTCTGGAGATCACTTACCAATATGTTCTGCTTAATGCAGTATCCCTTAGGCCTCAGCAGACTCTGCAGAGACCACAAAGCTCAAATCTCCTAAAGTGCACTGGTTGACTCAGCACACACGGGGCCTCACCAGGGTTCAGCACCTGACACAAGGGCGGACCATCTCACTCCTCCTTACCATGGGGCAGCACACTCTGATGACGCTCCAACCCTAGAATGACAGAGACCCACAAACGATGTGACTTAGGGACACTCAAAGACAACCTGACAACAAGAATCATTAAATAGAAGCAAAGAACAACAACGATAAATTCCAGGTGGGAAGAAATTAATCGTGAGATGCTCTCTGAGAAAATCTGAAAGTGGCAGAGAAATTGAACATGGTCAGCGAAAAAGACAATGGACATATTAAGACAAAGTTGATTTCATGGCCATGTCTCCAATTTCAAGAGAATATGATTTCATATAATTTTTGCTTTCTAATACCTGGTAACTTGTTAATTGTATAACTAAATGAACTTAATCATCATTTGTTCCATTCTCTTTCATATTAATGGTTTTATAAATTGAGAAATCCTTTGTCAGCCACGTACACAATTTGAGATTGGATAACTGGCTGCCGTATGTATCAAAGCAATGGAGGCTATAACACTGGTATAGAGACACTTACAAATAAATTATGGAGTTGGGATGAGAGAAGGTGTAAGCAAACAGTACATGCTAAGGCAGGAAGTCAAACCATAGACCAGAAACACCTGGGGAGGGTGAGAGAGACAGAACCAGGTGAGTGAAAGAGTCTCCTAAAGCACGGAGGCACGTGGCTGTCTGAAAGCCCAGCTACAACTCCTTAATCCAGGTTTTCAACTCAGTACTTCTGAGCATCAGCTGAACTCGAGGACTGTCACAAAACAACGAACACCAGCAGTGAACATGTTCCTCTACAAAAACAACTCACAGCTCTAACATGTCTCCTGAAGTGACAGCCTAGGAAAGGATGCATTGAAATCTTCCCTTTCAACTCTCATCTGGGCTCGAAACACATCACCTTGAAGCGGCACATGAGAGCCTGTCCTACATAGTGCATGGTTTACGACTTGCTGTGTCTAGTTCTCCTACACTCACTCTGCCTCTAATCTAGGCCTTGTTTTTCTTCTTCCCCTCTCCACAAAGTTTTGGCTCTTGCATAGGAAAGTCTACGATGCACTAAATACTCACACGCTGTACTGTGTGGTCCACATGCACAACTGGACCTCACTCATGTCGGGGAGTTTCTCAGTAAGCCAGCCCTGCAGAGCCCTAATTACACTAACAGCCTCCAGGCAGGACCTCTGGCCCTTCAAGCACAGGCTCTGGCAATGTTATGCTGATTTTTATCACATGAAGTGTTATTTTCTTTTCCTGGAGTTTGAGGGCAAGGAGTTAATATAAAGGGCTCATAAACACAGTGAGATTTTCCCAGCAATTTCTCAAGAGTTGAGAACAATGCGAGTCCAATATAACAGTTTATATGAAATACTTTTTTTTCCTTATGCTTCTTGTTAAGAAAATTTGGAACAAGGACATGGTTTGGAAACAACTGTATTTCTTTGCATTAAAATTAAAATGCAATCTAAAAATGATTAAGTTTAAATACATGGACATTAAACTGATTAAGCTCTCGTGACCATGTGTGGTTAAAAATTTTGACTCTAGAGTCTCATCATGGTGCCTGAACAGCATGATCTAGATACTCTTGTGCTGCACAGACCCCTGCATAACATGTCAAAACACATTACAACGTTTGCTTCTCCTTCTAGACCAAGAACTGCTTAAGAACAGAAGCCAACACTTAATGTTCTGCTACACTAAGCCCAACACAGTGCTGGGCACATATTAAATATTAAAGAAACACTTCTGAATGGAAAGACATGATACTCAATCTGAATTCAGAAGACAAATTCTGCTATCTCTGTGCTCAGTCACTCAGTCATAGGCAACTCTGCGACCCCATGGACTATAGCCCACCAGGCTCCTCTGTCCATGAAATTTTCCAGGCAAGAATACTGGAGTGGGTTGCCATTTCCTTCTCCAGGGGATCCTCCTGACCCAGGGATTAAACCCATGTCTCCTGTGTTTCTTGCATTGGCAGGGGGGTTCTTTACCACTGTGCCACCTGGGACACCAAGGAGAGATGTAAATCTCCCTCCCTTTGGCTACTCTCCAAAGGATTCCAAATTAGTAATAACTACTAAGTAAGTTCTTATTGTGATCAGTTGCTCAGTCATGTCCAACTTTATTACCCCACAGACTGTAGCCCACCAGGCTACTCTGTCCTTGGAATTCTCCAGGCAAGAATACTGAAGTGGGTAGACACTCCCTTCTCCAGTGGATCTTCCCAACCCAGGGATCAAACCCGAGTGTTCTGCACTGGAGGCAGATCCTTTACTATCTGAGCCACAGGCAATCATTATTAAGTAGTAATAACTACTAGTAATTAGCCCTAGATGTATGGGCATTTGGTAATGTGATAGAAGGCTGAGTAACCAATGACCTGTTAAAATAGATAACCGAGGAAAGGAATAAGCCCCTAGAGAAGCAAAGAAAATACAAGTACTTTATAGACTCTGAATTTTTGAGCCCTCTTAACATGCTTGAGACTTAAAACAACTACTGTATAAGGAACAGAAATGTCAACCCAGAAAGGAAATGGTCTTGCCAACTACCTTTTTTACTTTCTTTCAAACCCAATAACCTTAGGACCTCCACCAAGAAGAAGCCCGAGATTTCAACATTCAAAAAATTTAATAACTGTATTGAGCCCTAAACAAAAATTTATTCATGTTAACTTCAAAACTGGGTTTGTTTTCACTATGTGCATAATTACTGTCATGAGCAACCTAAAGTAGCTGCTTCTACCCTGTGAACTCTTTTTAACTAAAAGCGTGGAAGAGAGTGATTCTTCATTGCAATACTGAAGCCCACATTCAGCTTAACAGCTCTGAATGGCACTGCTGAAAGGAGCCTTTAAAGCTCATCAAATCTAGGAAATTCCCTGGTGGTCCAGTGGCTAAGAATCTGCGCTTCCACTGCAAGGATCATGGGTTTAATCCCTGGTTGGGGAACTAAGATCCTCCAAGCTGCATGATGTAACCAAAAAAAAAAAAAAATCCTCCTCTACCAGTTCCACTGAGCATCACTTGGCTTGAGGCATAAAGAGAGCTAACGCCAGAGCGAGGCCAGAACAGGTCTTAAAGCCAACTGAGGTCAATGATTCACTACCCCAAACCTTCTCTCTGCAGCTACCAAATGTGTGTTTATTGTGATAAATTGTATCAAAGTATCATGCAAATGCAAACTGAAATGATCAAATATAGTAAAACCTCCCCAAGCAGACTTCTCAGAAAAACTGCATATTCTAGTTGACTTAATTTTCTGGTTACCAAAAATTGGCTTTGATAACCAAACCTCTCAATTATTAGGAAAAAGAACACAAGAAAAGGGGAAAAGCAGAATGAACACTATCTTGCTCTTGACGTGCTATAAAGTAGTGATGGTAAACCACAAACAGCCCAGCCCTACCACTGACTGACTGGCTGTGAGGCAGTGTTCCAGCCAATCTCTCTGGAATTCATTTGCACATCTTTAAAAAGAGCCTCTAGAACACTAAACATGTTTTCTTATCATCTGCAATGTTCTCCAGAAAGCGCCTACATCCATACCTTCCTCCCATAAAAATTTTTAGTATATGATTATCCCAGGTTGAACTAGACCTAAACAGTAAACCGCTTAAAACATCGAATACCTGATCTCCTCTACAAATACTTTTAACTCTAATGAATAATGGTTTGGGTTCATAAAGGAACTATTCAGAGATCTGCCATGGTTTAAAACATTTTAGGCCATACAATGGGGTGGGAGTGGGGGAAGTTGTTCAACTAGATGGAAGAAGCTTTCCAGACCCCTCACTATATCCAAGGAGTTCGAATTTTGTGTGTTACTTATCATGGTTTTGCTGTTCAAATCTGGAAGCTCACTAGGTCTTTCTCCTCAAAAAGAAGACAGCATAACGAACACATATTAGTTCTTTTCACAAGAACCATACTACTGAATCCCTTTATGTATTTGCTATGTTGCTAAGTCACTTCAGTCGTGTCCGACTCTGTGTGACCCCATAGACGGCAGCCCACCAGGCTCCCCTGTCCCTGGGATTCTCCAGGCAAGAACACTGGAGTGGGCTGCCATTTCCTTCTCCAGCGCATGAAAGTGAAAAGGCAAAGTGAAGTCGCTCAGTCGTGTCCGACTCTTCGCAACCCCTTGGACTGCAGCCTACCAGGCTCCTCCGTCCGTGGGATTTTCCAGGCAAGAGTACTGGAGTGGGGTGCCATCGCCTTCTCCGTTTATGTATTTATATGCTACCAAATACAGTCATGAGGTTATCTCCCCCTTTTTTGTTTTTTCTGTATTATAGTGAAATATACATGATATAAAATTTACCATTTTAACCATTTTTTAGTGTAGAATTCAGTGGGAGAAGTTATATTCATACTGTGCAACCATCACCACTATCTACTTCCAAAACTTTTTCACTACCACAAACAGAAATCCTATAACCATTAAGCAATAGTTCCTCATTCTCCTATCCTTTGTTTTTTATAATTATAACCTCAAAAGCCTTAATAACTTTCAAACTATGGTATGCTGCCACCAGGTGGCAAGAGAGTATCATGGCTGCTCAAGATGGGGAATTGTTTCAAAATAATCCAAGTCAGGTTACAGAGGGAGTAAGCAGAAGTGTAGATGAAATAAAATTGTCAGTCTGGTAACTGTTGAAACCAGGTGTTGGTTATACAGGGATTTGTTATACTAGTCTCCAAATCTATACACATTTTAAATTTACTATAATAAATATAAAAAGTGTGCCTATAATATTACAAATATAAAGATTTCACACCTTTTTTAACCCTTGAAAACAAAATATACCTGTTACGTATATTTTTATACATATATATTTCCAAGGTATTTTTAAAACCTGGGAAAATATTTTATACCTAAGTATTGATTATGCATTAATATTAAATCTTATAGTTAAACAGATTTCCAAGGTTACATCTTTATACTAGTTAACAAAAACTTTGTGTTATACCCAACTAAGCCTCATTGCTACAAATGTGAAAAATCAAATGTATTAATATTCAACTTCTACATATATGCAGAAATAAATTCATGAGAAACTACAAATGCAATACTGGACTTTAATCTCAATTAAGAAGGTTTTGTTTCTTTAATAATAAGCACAAATTAAAAGGAGGCTCTTAATCATCTCCAGAGAAATGAAGCTAGGAGGCAAATAAGTCAATTTAAACTTGTACTCATTTTCCTTAATTCTTGCTTTCTTTCCAAAATTGCCAGTTGACCAGATCACAGAAAAGTCAACCCAGTAAATTTTAATTTTTCTAGCATCAGTATAGAGTAGAAGCTACACCTGGTTAAATTTTTTTGATATTTGGCTGATTTAAAATAATTTTTTACAACCATATTTACTGATATTTCAAAATATAATATGCATTCTTCTGCTTTGCAAAACATTAAAACTAATTTAAAAGTTTTCAGGATACACAAGCATCATTAACATCGATTTTCAACTTCTGACGTCTGCTGCTGTAGAATCAAAGAAGAATTAGACATTTCCTTTCCTGAATGCCAGGCTCTTGGGTTTTCCCTTCAATGACCATCCTAAGCTCTGACTTGCAAGGGAAACTGTCTTCCCTTCTGAGCTGAGAGTTTCTCTTGGCCTCTTCCAGTAATTCAGCTCCCTGCCTACTGAACTCGGTGAATCTAACAAATGCCCATTGCTTCTGCTCCTGGCTAGCTCAAATGCCCCACACCTCCATGGGTCCAGAACAGCTATATCCACATTGTGCCAGGTATGAAGACCAACAGACTGGGCTGTTTTGACCATTGTGTTGATCTATTTAATGATGGATGTATTTGAGTATTCTAAGATAAGGGAATCTTAGCAATAAGAGTTCAATCTTCCTGTTTTACAGATGAGTAAAGCCCAGGAAGATGGAGTGACCTAGCCAAGGTCACAGGATTATTTTGAGGCATAAAGACAGTCCAAGTGCTTTCTGCACTACTTACATGAATATTCACATTCTCCAAGATTATCATATGATAAGGTACAAGCTGACAAAACCATTGAGAGGGACAAATTTTACCCAAATTCTTTAAATTCCTTCTAGGAATAAGATAACAAAATCCTAAAACCTGACTTCTGCTGGGGGAACTTGTATTAAGATAAGACCAGCTTGATTACAGGTATTTGCTTTCTCCCAGAACATGGAGGCAATGTACAAACCAAAGAGGAAACTCCTCAGTGGTCTAGTGCTTTAGGATTTGGCATTTTCACTGTCATGGCCCAAAAATAAAACCTCTTTGTCAAACATCGGGAATGGAATACTGTCCTCATTTGGTATTTTGAATACTTAGTATTATGAGAATAAATCTATTATCATGGTTTTATTAAGTTGTGATCACAAACCCTCTTAAGAGTTTCCCAAGAATAAAGAATTATTTTATATTTAACACCTTGGATGCATATGAGAGAGGGATATGTGTGTGTATTAGAGAGTATGTATACATACTCCATCACATACAGATCACATAAAACATTAACTCTTAAATACTCCATGCTGCTTACACAGAAACCCTTTCCTTCCACTACCACTAAGTAAAAATTGTTCACTTTAGAGGTTTGTGAATTTTCGAAATTTTTATTTTCATATTCATCTTCAACTACCATGTAAAATGCGAAGAATGAGTTTTAACTGATTTCAAAGTTCTTTCAAAAGGAAACAGAGAATTATTCAGTCAGGAAATCTGTAAACACAAGATTCTCCAGTGATTGGTAATGTCAGCACAAGTACTCTTTTACACCTGTGTGTTTTAGGCTACTACTATCCAACACTTTAGAGAAAAAATTTTTATCTTCATGCAAAAAAATTTTTTTAAACTTACAAGGAAGAGAAATTCCATTCATTCACTGAAATTGTGTCTCTTAATACATGAAAACTATATTCAAGGCCAAAACCAACGCTTTCAATTAAAGATCACACATGTAATTAAAAAACCATTTTTCTTGTGGTTTCTTAAGATCATGATCAACTGCCTACAAAATGACATTGAAAATTAAACATTGTAATGATGAATAAATACATTAGAAATATCAATTATCCTACGTAAAGACATAGCATAACTATTTGATATAAGCACACACCATTAATTATCTGTACACCTTCTCCACAACTCCATACAGGTGTCTGACAAGCAGAGAAGGGAGTGGAGAGTATTAAACACAGTTTGTTCTTGGCGATTAGCAGAGGGGAAGGAGTGGGATGAAGGGTGAAATGGACAAAGGGTATCCAACTGTATGATGATGGATGGAAACTAAATTTTGGTGCTGAGTATGCTGTAGTATATACATTAGTAGAAATATAATGCTATACACATGAAACTCACATGACATTACAAACCAAAATAAATAAGAGATGACACCTCTAAATAAATAAATAAGGAGGGAAGAAAGGAAGAACAGGTTGTATTAGTTGTAAACCTCATAGTTTACTTCTCCAGCATAAGTGACCACAAGTAGGAAGAAACTAACTTAACTCAAAGCTTAAGGAACCAAACAGAAAATTCAGAGGCAGGAATAAAAAGAACTTTCTTCCATCTCTACTGGTTTAGTCAAATTATCAAGTATAGACACATACTGGAGTACAATTAAATAGAGTAGCAAAAAAGTATGGGGGTCCAAGTGCCTGTCCCACACTACCCACGACGACAAGAACTGGGTTGATTCAGACAGTGAAGTAAATTAAAATGCAGTGGTGGGTGGGTATGTGTGGGTGTGTGTTAGTTGCTTAGTCGTGTCCGACTCTTTGCAACCCCATAGACTGTAGCCCACCAGGTCCCTCGGTCCATGGGATTCTCCAGGCAAGAACATTGGAGTGGGTTGCCATTTCCTTCTCCAAAATGAACTATAGAAAGAAAGAAAGTGAAGTCGCTCAATTGTGTCCAACTCGTTGCGACCCCACGGACTGTAGCCTACCTACCAGGCTTCTCCATCCATGGAATTTTCCAGGCAAGAGTACTGGAGTGGGTTGCCATTTCCTTCTCCAAAATGCAGTGGTAAGAAATAGGTTTTTCCTAGGCCCAGAACACTTAATGGACTGGGAGAGGAACTAACTTAATCAGTGACACGAGCACATATAAAGAAACAAAAGGCCAGCTGAAAGTGGCAATCAGCAATGAGAAACAGATTCTAAAACCACTCTTGTCATGTCCAGCTCTGCCCAGGAGAGACACAGGGAGGAGAGGACACGGACAAATATTCTGGATACCAGAGGCATTTACTGATAAAAGGAAGATTTTCCATCAAGCCTCCTATTACTTAGATGAAATTCTCACAAAAGGAGCTACCTGTTTTTGCTCTACTTCCATTCTGTGCATATTCTATACAGAGAATATGTGCCAATATGTGCTACTAAGTGCCAAGCACTACCTAAGCGCTGGGTACATCATGATGGTGAAAACAGGAGAGAGTAACTCCTCATGCTGCTTACAGCCTCGTAGGGAAAACAATTTCTAAAGGGGCTGGGGGGCAGGATAAGGGGACCTGATACCCTTCATTCCTTCCATTGTTCCCAATGCCAAACTGGTGATCAGCAGGAAGTACTCTGGGATAATATACCAAAGTTAAATCAGTAGAGATAGCCAAATAAGAGGGAGGTCTTGGTCTGTCCTATAAATGTTCATTTTTGAAGAACATGATGATCAAAACTAACTTATTGGATGGATCCAGGAACAAGACAACCCAGGCTTGAACACCAGCTGTCAAAGCTCTCCCCACTCTTGGGGATAGGGGAGAAGGTTATAGAAAGGAAGATCAGAGAATGGGCTTCTGGGAACTCACCTAAGACAAAGTGAAAAATTATTTGCAGCTTCTTCTGAATGCAACTACAATCAAGACCAAACTCTTCTGCTAAAGGACAAACTCACCTCTCCCACCAGACTTAGAGGGACAAGTATCTGGGCCACATAGGTAAACCCATGAACGAGTAATTGTAAATTGTGGTTAAGTGCTATAAAATAAAAAACAGTGTAATGAGAGAGCAGAGAAGCAGAACCTCCTTTGAACAGGGTAGCCAAGGAAGGCTTCAGAGGAAAGCTGAGTGCTAACAGATGAGGAGGAACCAAGCAAAGGGCAGAATGAGAAGTCTATGCGGAGAAAACAGCTTGTGAGAGGGAAAGGAAAAACTGGGTAAGTTCAAGTGCAACAGGAAGCCAATGAACTGTTTTAAGTAACCGTGCGGCCTATTCTTTTAAAAGCTCTCTGGCTGCTGTGCAGAGAAAACGGGAGGAAAGCCAGAGAAGTGTGAAGACCAAATGAAAGGAAAAAGGCGAGATGGACTCAATGGAGAGAAATAGAAAGGTACAAAAAACATTTTGGAGGTGAGTTGAAAAGGACTCAGTGAAGGATGGGGGTGGGGCGGGGGGAAACAAAGGTGCCTGAAATGACTCCTAGGTGCCCAGGTTAAGCAATTGGGTGTCATTATCTGAGAAGGAAAATGGGGGGTCAGGGGAAGATCAGTTCCTCTTCAGTTTTGGCTGGATAATAAGTTTAGATTTTGACATGTAAAATATGAGTTCCTTGTAAAATATAAATTTGGAAATTCTCAGCATATAAATGATATATAAAATCTTTGGGAACAAATGATATCATCAAGAGAGAACAGAAGAGATGAGGGTACAAAACCAAGCCTTAAGCAACTCAAACCTGCAGCGACTGAGGGGAAGGGGCTAACAAAAAATACACACAAAAGTGAGAGGAAAACCATGGCTATCCAAGAAGTCAAGAGATAATGATTCAAGAAAGAGGGAGAATTCTATGGAGAATTCTGATAAGACACACAGTGAGATATGACCTGAATGTCCACTGGTTTATCAACTCACTATCACTGATCTTGGCAAGAGCAGTTTCAGAAAGTAGGAAAAATAGTTACATAGACAAGGGATGACTTCCTAGCTATAACCAAGAAGCAGGCAAACCACCTCACCTCCTGCTCAACCAAAATAGTCTCTTAACTGCTTTTCCTCCTTCAATACTTACCCTCCCTACACTCCTCAACACAGCAGCCAGAAACACAGCTAAAACGAAGGTCAGATCATTCATCATTCCTCTGCTCAGTGATCTCATCTCAATCAGAACAAAAGTCAAAAAGAAAGTCTTTATAATGGCCTAGAAGATCACCATCCTACTTCCTGTCACCCTCCTTCTCTAGCCCCTCTGAATTCCCTTCTGCCCCTTGACAGCAAGCACTCCTCTGGCCTTCATTTGCCAATGCATTTAAACAGCACTCAATCCTTTCCTTCTTTAATCATCTTTCCTTATCCTACTCTATCTTCTTAGAACTTACCATTTCTATGACATATTATGTGTTTACTAATGTCTGTCTCACATTGTCAGAATGCAAGCTTCATTGTAAGAGCAGAGGTTTTAACTGTTTCTGTTCACTACTGTATACCCAGTAAGCAGGCCTGGTACACAGTAGAAACTCATATTTATCTGCTGCATTGTAGCTCAGTCAGTAAAGAATCTGCCTGCAATGCAGGAAACCTGGGTTCGATTCTTGGGTCGGGAAGATCCCCTGGAGAAGGAAATGACAAGCCACTCGGGTATTCTTGCCTGAGAATCCCATGGACAAAGGAGGCTGACAGGCCATACTCCATGAGGCTGCAAGCAGTCAGACACAATTTAGCGACTAAACCGTCACCACCTAGATGTTAAAAAGGCCCTTTCACTTTACAAAGTAATAAACTTGTGCTTTCAGTTTGGATATAAGCCTTTTGTTACTTGGACAGTGTAAGTCTGATCACCTGGAGACATGCCGGAAAAAGCCTCGTTTTTGAGCCCATAAAATTGAATACTAGTCCCTATGCCTTGGGAAACTCACTGTAATATCATCCTGTGGGCCATCCCGGATAGACTCTTCAAGGAGTATTTCCATTTAGATTTGAATATGAACTGTTCTCAATACGAACTTCTGGATAAGGCAAAATAACTGGATATAAACTATTTGTAATAACTCAGAAAAGGGGCCATAGAGGGAAGAGTGGTACTTATGAATGACACAAATATGGAGATACATACATATTATATTTGAACAAAGCCAAGCAGGTATGACGCTCTGGGATTAACTGATTCTTCCAAATAATGGAACCATGCTCTCCAGTCTGTCCATCTGGTTTCTCTATTCATCTCACTGATAACGAAGAAATAGACTATATCATTTTTCTCTGCAAACCTCCTATCTTAGGCTGTTCTCCTTGGAAGGGTAACTGACTAAAATATTACCTTGAAACTCCTGATGAATTAAGAACAAACAAAAAGCTCTGAGTTACAACAAGGAAATGCAAACCTTAAAGCAGAGACATTTCTTTGCCAACAAAGGTCCGTCTAGTCAAGGCTATGGTTTTTCCAGTAGTCATGTATGGATGTGAGAGTTGGACTATAAAGAAAGCTGAGTGCTGAAGAATTGATGCTTTTGAATTGTGGTGTTGGAGAAGACTCTTGAGAGTCCCTTACACTGCAAGGAGATCCAACCAGTCCATCCTAAAGGAAATCAGTCCTGAATATTCATTGGAAGGACCGATGCTGAAGCTGAAACTCCAATACTCTGGCCATCTGATGGGAAGAGCTGACTCATTTGAAAAGACCCTGATGCTGGGAAAGATTGAAGGCGGGAGGAAAAGGGGATGACAGAGAATAAGATGGTTGGATGGCATCACCGACTCAATGGGCATGAGTTTGGGTACACTCCAGGAGTTGTTGATGGACAAAGAGGCCTGGCATGCTGCAGTCCATGGGGGTCACAAAGAGTAGGACACAACTGAGCGACTGAACTGAACTGAACCATACCTTTAAAATGTTTAAATCAGTCATTAAGATCATCACTGCTTCACAGATCACATTCCTGTCATGGCGAAGGGGCTTGTGTAACTCACTGAAGCTATAAGCCATGCCATGCAGGGCCACCCAAGATGGACAGGTCTCAGTGGGGAGTTCTGACAAAACGTGATCCACCAAAGGAGGGAAAGGCAAACCACTCCAGTCTTCTTGTCATGAGAACCCCATAAAAACCATGATAAGGCAAAAAGATACGACAGTGGAAGATGAGCCACCCCCAGATCAGAAGGTGTCCAATATGTTACTGGGGATGAGCAGAAGGCAATTACTAACAGCTCCAGAAAGAATGAAGCAGCTGGGCCAAAGTGGAAACAATGCTCAGCTGTGGATGTGTCTGGTGGTAAAAGTAAAGTCCGATGCTGTAAAGAACAATATCACATAGGAACCTGGAATGTTAGGTCCATGAATGAAGGTAAATTCGATGTGGTCAAGTAGGAGATGGCTAGAGTGAACATCGACATCTTCGGAATCAGACAAAAATGGACCGGAATGGGGCAAATTTAATTCACATGACCCCTTATAGCTACTACTTTGGCAAGAATCCCTTAGAAGAAATGGAATAGCCCTTATAGTCAACAAAAGAGTTCAAAATGCAGTACTTGGATGCATTCTCAAAAATGACTGAATTATCTGGTTGTTTCCAAGGCAAACCATTCAACATCACAGTAATCGAAGTCTATGCCCCAATCACTGATGCCAAAGAAGCTGAAGTTGAACAGTTCTTTGAAGACCTATAAGACCTTCTAGAACTAACACCAAAAAAAGATGTCCTTTCCATCACAAGGGATTGGAATGCAAAATAGGAATTCAAGAGATACCTTGAACAGGCAAGTAACAGGCAAGTTTGGCCCTGGAGTACAAAATGAAGCAGGGCAAAGGTTAACAAAGTTTTGCCAAGAGAACACACTGGTCATAGCAAACATCCTTTTCCATCAACACAAGAAATAACTCTACACACAGACATCACCAAATGGTCAATACCAAAATCAGACTGATTATATTTTTTGCAGCAGAAGATGGAGAAGCTCTATATAGTCAGCAAAAACAAGACCTGGAGTTGACTGTGGCTCAGATCATCAGCTCCTTATTGCAAAATTCAGGCTTAAATCAAAGAAAGTAGAGAAAACCACTAGGCCATTCAGGTATAACCTAAATCAAATCCCTTATAATTGTACAGTGGAGATAACAAATAAATTCAAGGGATTAGAACTGGTAGACAGAATGCCTGAAGAACTATGGACAGAGGTCTGTAACATTCTACAGGAGGCAGTGACCAAAACCATCACAAAGCAAAAGAAATCCAAGAAGGCAAAGTGGTCGCCTGAGGAGGCTTTACACACAGCTGATGAAAGAAGAGGGCAAAAAGCAAGGGAGAAAGAGAAAGATATATCCAACTGAATGCAGAGTTCCACAGAATAGCAAGGCGAGATAAAGGCCTTCTTCAGTGAACAATGCAAAGAAGTAGAGGAAAACAATAGAATGGAAAGGACTAGCGATATATTCAAGAAAATTGGAGATATCAAGGGAACATTTCATGCCAGGATGGGCACAATAAAGGACAGAAACAGCAAGGATCTAACAGAATCAGAAGAGATTAAAAAGGGGTGGCAAGAATACACAGAAGAACTACACACACAAAAAAATCTTAATGACCCAGATAACCACGATGGTGTGGTCACTCACCTAGAGCTTGACATTCTGGAGTCTGAAGTCAAGTGGGCATTAGGAAGCATTACCACAAACAATACTAGTGGAGGTGATGGAATTCCAGCTGAGCCATTTCAAATACTAAAAGATGATGCAGTTAAAGTGCTGCACTTCGTATGTCAGCAAATTTGGAAAACTTAGCAGTGGCCGCAGGTCTGGAAAAGTTCAGTTTTTATTCTAGTCCCAAAGAAGGGCAGTGCCAAAGTATGTTCAAACCACCACACAACTATACTCATTTCACATGCTAATAAGGTTATGCTCAAAATCCTTCAAGCTAGGCTTCAGCAGTATGTGAATCGAGAACTTCCAGATGTACAAGCTGGGTTTTAGAAAAGGCAGAGGAACCAGAGGTCAAATTGCCCACATTTGTTGGATCTTAGAGAAAGAAAGGGAATTACAGAAAAACATCTTCTTCTGCTTCATTGACTACGCCAAGCCTTTGTCTGTGTGGGTCACAACAAACTATGAAAAATTCTTAAAGAGATGGGTTTACCAGACCATCTTACCTGTCTCCTGAGAAACCTGTATGCAGGTTAAGAAGCAACAGTTACAACCTTACAAGGAACAACAGACTAGCTCAAAATTGGGAAAGGAGTATGACAAGGCTGTATATTGCAACCCTGTTTAATTAACTTATATGTCGAGTACATCATGTGAAATGCCAGGCTGGATGAATCACAAGGTGGAATCAAGACTGCCAGGAGAAATATCAACAAACTCAGATATGCAGATGATACCACTCTAATGGCAGAAAAGTGAAGAAGAACTAAAGAGCCTCTTGATGAAAGTTAAAGAGGAGAGTGAAAAAGCTGGCTTAAAACTCAACATTCAGAAAACTAAGATCATAGCATCTGGTCCCATCACTTCATGACAAACAGATGGGGAAAAAATGGAAGTAGTGACAGATTTTATTTTCTTGGGCTCCAAAATCCCTGTGGACAGTGACTACAGCCACGAAATTACAAGACGCTTGCTTCTTGGAAGGAAAGCTATGACAAACCCAGACAGCATATTAAAAAGCAAAGATTAGTTTGCCAATAAGATAGTATAGTCAAAGCTATGGTTTTTCCAGTAGCCATGTACGGATGTTGAGAGTTGGACTATAAAGAAGACTAAGCGCCAAAGAATTGAATGCCTTTGAATTGTGGTGCTGAAGAAGACTCTTGAGAGAACTTTGAACTGCAAGGAGATCAAACCACTCAATCCTAAAGGAAATCAGTCCTGAATATTCATTGGAAGGACTGATGCTGAAGCTGAAGCTCCAATACTTTGGCCACCTGATGCGAAGAACTGACTCATTGGAAAAGACCCTGATGCTGGGAAAGACTGAAGGCAGGAGAAGGGGATGACACAGGATGAGATGGTTGGATGGCATCACCGACTCGATGGACAGGAGTTTGAGCAAACTCCAGGAGATGGTGAAGGACAGGGAAGCCTGGAGTGCTGTAGTCCATGGGGTCACAAAGAGTCAGACACAACTTAAGAGACTGAACAACAACAAAGGTCATCAATTCATGTAATCCTATACATAATCTATGAAAACATGGATCCTGGAAACTACAGTATTCATCCATCAACTGATTTACAGTTATTGTATAGCTAAGAAAGGAAAGCAACAGGAAAACAATTTAAAATTCTATTCTAAATCTGGCTATAATTACACTGAAACATTTAAAAAATCATTCTCAAAAGAAAATATGCGATATATACAAATAAATAAAACTATAGATTATAAAGAAACAGTAAAAGAGTAGAAAAATAAAGATGTACTGAAATGCTTGTATAAAAATTATGAGGACACTAAAGATACTACTAAGCTCTGCCTCTGACAGTTAGAAAAAGTTTAAAAGCTTTTTCTAAAATCTACATGGATCAACAATGTATGAAAAGATGCTCAATATTATTAACCACTAGGGAAATGCAAATCAAAACCATAATGAACTACCAATGCACCCCCAGTAGGATGATTATAATAAAAAAGACATAACAGATTTTGATGAGAGTATGAAGTAGTCAGGACTCTTATACATTGCTGGTAAATGAAATGGTACAACCACCTTGGAAAATAGTTGGCAATTCCTCAAAATGTTAAACATAGTTACAGTATGACCCAGTAATTTCACTCCTAGGTGTGTGTGTGTGTGTGTGTGTGTGTGTGTGTCTGTGTACCTAAAAGAAATGTAAACCATTACCTAGTAATGTAAACACAAAATCTAGTATGCAAATGTTCACAGCAGCATTACTCATAACAGTCCAAAAATGAATGCAACCCAAATGTCCATTAACTGACAAATGGATAAATAACATGTAGTACATACATACAGTGAATATTATTTGGTCATGAAAAGGAATGAAGCATTGATTTATGTTACAATATGGATGAACCTGGAAACACTATGCTAAGTGAAAGAAGCCAGTCATAAAAGACTATATATTGTACGATTCCACTATAAAAAGTCCAGAATAGGCAAATCTATAGAAAAAGAAGATAGCTGTTTCCTAGGCTTAAGGTGGGAGAAAATAAAGAGCAACTGCCAATGGGTACATGGTTTCTTTTTCAGGGAATGAGAAGATTCTAGAATCAGACAATGGTGATGGCTGCACAATTATGAATATACCAAAATATTAGAAGCCATTGAATTGTACAATTAGTATGGGTGAACTGCATGATATATGAGTTATATTTCAACAAGCCTGTTAAATTTTATGAACAATGAGATAGAGAGCCCAATGGAAGGTGCCTGGGGGGTCCCTGTAATAACATTATTTCATGATCTGACTATTGGTTACACAAGTGTATTCACACTGTGATGACTCACTAAGTGGTAAACTTACAAAATGTGCATGATTTATGCATATTATCACATGTCAAATAAAGCTTTTCACAAAAAATAACTAGACCTATAAATACTGACTTGGAAAGAGATCCAAGATATAAAGCAGAAACAAGTTTCAGAACAATATATATATATAGGATGGCCCCATTTTTAAATACATTTACACACATACACATATATGTATGTGCATAGTAAAAACACACACAACGATTATATACAACAAGCCATTCTCATTAATCCCTGAAGAATTCAAGTAAAGGGACTTTATTTTCTCTAATACATATTTCTGTAACATTTGAATTTTTTGCAATCTGCATCTTTATTATTAGAAGACAATACATGTATGGTGGTGGTTTAGTCTCTAAGTTGTATCCGACTCTGAGACCCCATGGATTATAGCCTGCCAGGTTCCTCTATCCATGGGATTTTCCAGGCTAAAATACTGAAGTGGTTGCTATTTCCTTCTCCAGGGGATCCTCCCCATCCTGGGATTGGACCCAGGTCTCCTGCACTGCAGGCAGATTCTTTATTGATTCAGCCACCAAGGAAGCCCATACATTTAAAAAAATATTTTAAGGTATACAAAAAGAATTTAATAAAGAACAGAAATTCCTCAATCAGTATACAAAAATATAGAATAGATCCAAGACTAAAAGTTAATCATTTTTTAAAAAAATAACAGCAACCATTATTTGATTGCTTAGTATATAGTTGGCACATACATCAGCCCATTTTCATTATACCTATATTACACCTATTTTACAGATGAGGAAATACGTCAGGAAATTTTAATCTAATCAAAATAGAACAAAATACAGCTCACAAAATCATTTACAGAGAAAATTTTAAAAAGTAAAAGAAAACAATGAATTCATTCATTCATACTTTTTTAAAGCTTGAAAAGAATTTTTCTTAAAAAACTTTTTATCAAAATTGACTGCCTTCCCACCACACACAGAATAAAACAAAACCCGAAAACTAAATGGAATAAGCTAAAAAAACAAGATAAAAATGGTTACTGCCTCTCCTCCTAAAAGGCTGGTTGTCCATGCTTCTAAACTCTTGATATCAAGGATGGTACAAGGAAGGAAATTTACAAGCCTTTTCTTCCTTGAATATATACCAAAGCCTTAAATATGAACAAGTCAATTGAGTGCTATGAGATCCATTACAGAAATTTACAGATAATGCCATACTAAAAATGGATTACAGAAAAACGAAAATAAAATAAAAATAAAAACGGATTAATGTAATTCAGTACATAAATAAATAAAAAGAAGACATAACCTCTAAAGGTAGATAACAGGTTTGGCAGGCATTTGACAAACTTATAATAAATAAAAATACTATTTCTTTAACTTGCTAGGTTTCAGACCCACAGTCAACCCCACAATGAACAGTGAAACACATCTGAGGCAGCCTCATTAGATAACAATCAAGTACATGACATTTTCTGGATGTTACAGTCTAGCCAGTTGAAATGACAAAGAAAAATAACAGAGGGAAGTATTGAAGAGGAGTCTAAATTAGCAAATTTGCCAATAACAGAGTTGTCCAACTGGAATGCCCAAGAAAAACCTATGAAAAATTATTAAAATGGCTAAAAGAGCTCAAGAAATTGGCAGGTTTTTAAATAAATACACAAAAGTTAACAGCTTTCCCTAATATCAGCAAATCTCAAAAAACATGATGAAAAACACCCCATTGTCAAAAGCAGGAAGAATGTACTATGGAAATGACGTGAATTAAACTACAAAACTCCACTAAGCAACATACTATGGCATTTGACAAACTTAAAAATACTTTTTTTTTAATTGTTGGAAACTTCCTTTCCAACCCCTCCCACAAAAAAGGGCGGGTCAGCATCACCGAGGTGGTGACCAGATAACACACTATCAACATTTGCAGGCGCATCCCTGGAGTAGGTTTGAAGAAGCATGCCCCTCAGGCACTCAAAAGAAATCCAGCAATTTTCCATGAAGGAGATGGGAACCCCAAATGCGTGCATGGATACTAGGCTCAACAAAGCTGTTTAGGTCAAAGGAAGAAAGAACGTCCCATACCCGATCCACGTGCAGTTGTCCAGAAAACGTAATGAAGATTCACCAAACAAGTCTACATGTCAGTACCTATGTGCCTGTTACCACTTTCAAAAATCTACAGACAATGTGGATGAGAACTAACTGCTGGTAGTTCAGTAAAGCTACAGAAGCATCAGAAAAAAAGCGGGGGTGGAAAATCACATTAATGGATGAAAAGGCACAACAGTGTGACAAGATCAATTATTTCCAACTTAATAAATTTAATGCTTTTCCAATGTGTACACCAGTGGAAATTTTGTAGTAACTCTGACAAAAACTTTTAAAAAATATACCTGGATGAGGGAAAAGCATGTAATGAAAGGCAAAGGTCTTTTTCCAAAATAAGAATACTACAAGGAGTTGCCCTACAAAGCCAATACCCATATAAAACCACAATAAGTAAAACATGCAATACTGGTGCCAGAATACTGACAGATCGATAGAAGAGAGTGAGAAACAGATTTAAGTATTAATGAAAATACAGTATACAATTTAAAATGTCACGTTAAATATATAAGGAACTGATTACATTGTGGTACGTCCATTATCAAGTACAACGGAGTACTGCACAGTTATTAAAAATGAGGTAGATGTAGAAAGATAATCACACTATAGTATGATGTTAAAAAAAAAACCCACCAATGTAAAGAACAGGAAGTATAATATGATCCCTTGTGTTTTATTTACTCATTTGTTTGAGAGCCACGCTGTGTATAGCAAATATCTGGAAAGAAACACACATCAAAATCGCACTGATACTACCTCTGGGATTATAGTAAGGAGAGGAATAACAAGGGAGAGTCCATCAGTAATTACCCCAACAGTGAAGAGATGGCAAACTCAAATTAGAATAATCTGAAGGGGGTTTGTTTATAAAAGGAATCATTATGAAGTTGGAAGGTCAGGCCTATAGAAAGCACAGGGAAGGAACAGGAACCTGAACTAGCAATAGCAGAACAATTATTGCTCCGGCCCCAAAACAGACAGGACACAGAGAGCACCAGAACCCAGGTAATACAAGACCAACTATTCTGAGAGGAGAGAGAATAAACATTCTGACCTCATTCTTCTCCTCCTTTTCAATCTCCTCTTAAGGCTGAACCCAACCAGAAACCAGAAGATCTGGGAACTCTCTCCGTGGCAAAGAGCCAGGTGGAAATGGGTGAAGGACAGGCCTGGAGAAGTAAATGCAAGGTATCTGACCCAGATTTATTTTACCTTTCTGTAAAATTAACTACATAAATAGAAGTACAATATCATCATTAACAAATGAAAACCTTACACAGAAAGTTAAAATCCCACCCTCTATTAATCTTGGATCCTTCTCCGAAAGTAATCATCTTTACTCTCATCATTTTGATGGGGTCTGTCACTGACTTTTTTCTAGACAGAGAGACACACACTCACCACAACAAAACATGTAGAATTGTTTTATGAAGCGTTATTTGCTTAACATGAACAGTATTAATTACTCTATTACTTTCTGCAACCTTTTTTCCTTCACCATTTTCAGTTCAGTATAAAATAATACTCAAGAAACCAAGAGGAACAGTTTGAGTCTCCTCAGGGTTATTTATACTCATCCTCAATGGCTCTCAAAATAACCACAAACCCGCTCCAACAGCTGCATTAGCATCACCTAGAAATTTGTTTAAAAGACCCTCCCTAGTTTCTGATTCCAGTGAATCAGGAAGTGGGGTCCAGTAATCTTCCTTTTAACCAGCCCTCCATATGACTACTATGCAGGCTAAAGTTTGAGTTCCACTACTCCACCACCTGTGCCCTTGCTAGGAACTGCTTTTTAACTAGATCCCAGCATGATGCATGGGAGAAGGCAATGGCACCCCACTCTAGTACTCTTGCCTGGAAAACCCCTTGGATGGAGGAGCCTGGTGGGCTGCAGTCATGGGGTTGCTAGGAGTCGGACACGACTGAGCGACTTCACTTTCCCTTTTCACTTTCATGCACTGGAGAAGGAAATGGCAACCCACTCCAGTGTTCTTGCCTGGAGAATCCCGGGGACGGGGGAGCCTGGTGGGCTGCCGTCTATGGGGTCGCACAGAGTCGGACACGACTGACGCGACTTAGCAGCAGCAGCGTGATGCATAAGTAAATTAAAGTGTCCTGAGCCATAAACCTAACCCTCATCCATATTACCTGCACCTATCCACCCACAAGGTATCTATGAGTGGTTTCTGGGGATGGGAAGCAGGGAGGTGAGCAGAAAGAGCAGTGGTTTTTAACCTCTGTGAATTTAAATCTACCACTCCTGTGGGAAAAACATCAGCACAGCATGCTCTAGTTAGGTAGAGCATGTTAATGTTAGCAGTGTCATCTCTGGTGCGTGATGGATAGCACATAACTACCATTAAACCACCCTGGAAATGTATTGCTCTTAAGAATCAATATTATATTGTTAAGTTCTCGTTTTTCTTTTAAAATAAGTGACTGTTAATGTTAATAACATTGTTAATAACATATTAATAATGTTAATAAGTTAATGTTAACCCATAATAAAATTATACGACTAGCTAACCTTTGTTTGTATCACTAATACTATAGTGGGAATCCATCCTTTTAAAACAAAGCACAGGGTGGGGGGATATACCTTTTCTGCTTTAACAAGGATAACGTCATCAACATTTACAAGTTTATCTACCCTCCATTCCATGCTGCAGCCTCCACCTCCACAGAGCTTGTAGGGAAGGAAAATGTCCCCAGAATTCCACCTTAAATTTCCTGCTGCCACCCTCAAACGTTCAGAAATTTTCTTGCAAAACCTGCACCCTAAAGCCCCTACTTCACTCAGCTTCTTCTTTGCTCTTCTCTCATTTTCCTCCATTGAGTCTCAGGTCTGTCCTGAGTCACAGGCAAACATGTTGACTCTCTCAGGAAATCTGCCAAAGTTACTACATATACATTTGTGCTTGAGAATCATTCTGTCTCACTGTTTATGGCAGCCAAACTCGGGCTAACACAATGATCTGCTTTTTTTAAGGCACTTCCAGTTTCACTTCTAGTTCCTACCAGGCTTACGCCCCGCCCCAACGTAGCTCAGTCCCCACCTCGCCAGACCTAGGAAGTCAATTCTGCGGGCTGCAACCCAATTTGACTGGCCTCTCCCTTCTTAAAGAAATCTCAGAATCAAAATTTCTAAAGCCCCTTTTCAATTTGATAACTCTTCGTCCATAGAAAGGAAGTTTCTTGAATTGAATTTGGGCCTTGGGTTTTTAATTACACAGGATCAGGAAAAATAATATAACTATTCCATCAAACAATTCTATTTTGAAAGGAAACATGCTTACATCTCAAAAGTGGTATAAAAAGGTTTTGGTAGGTAAAACTAGTTTGATTTCTACCCCCACCTCACACAGATGTTTGTTGATACCATTTATGTCAACTGAGAGAGAATTCTTTTTTTTTTAAAGACTTTGTTCTACCAAAAGCTAGACTCAAAGTATATACAATATTCTAGAGTCAAATTCTTACTTTAGTTTTAATTTCACGGACATTAATAACTTCATGAATTCCACACAGATTCACTTTAAGAAGGCATATCTTTTGACTTGTTGTCTTTGCTAGTTTTGGGTTTATTTGTTGGTGTTAGTTGCTGTTAAGCACACAATGGTAGCTTTTATTTAAAGTTAAAACTTAAAAATATCATGGAATAGTAATTTCTGTTTTCAACAATATATGCAGTTTTTAAAAGAAACATGGGATGATCAGATCTCAAGATTTCATGACTCATACTCTTCATATATAACAAAGACAGTCAACAATGTCTTTCATTAGAACCCCAAACATACTGTAGCTATGTTCTGACATGTTCTGATAAGTTCTGATGCTAAGTTTCTTAAAGAAACGCAAACCAGAAACAGGGTGGAAATTCCTCAATTATCTGGATTTAATCAGCTTTTATTCTGCCTTAAAATGGCAACCCACTCCAGTATTCTTGCCTAGAGAATTCCATGGCCAGAGGAGCCTGGTGGGCTACAGTCCATGGGGTCACAAAGAGTCAGTCAGACATGACTAAGTGACTTTCAACAACAGGAACACTATCTTACTCCTATGAATTTTCATACTGCTTAGTAATTTGAAAGGAGAATTCATTTTCCTTTCCAGGTATCCATAAATGAAGTAGAAGAAAAAGACTGAGTTGGCAGGGCTCAACTCAAAAACATGCCATGTTCCAAAACTCTGTAACTATCCTACCTGGTTGTGACCTCAGAATCCCACCTTCCCACAGAACATTTTCTAAATGGATGGCCCACCAGTGCCTATTAAGCCCACAATACAGATGAAATAATATTAAAAACACTGTAACTGCTTGAAAAAATTTAATCTCAGATTCCAAGTGTAGGCCACCTAAAGACAATTTTTAACAAGCATACCAACTAAGTTAAGTAGTTCATTTGGGAACCACTATCCTACATTAGGGCTTCCCTCATAGCTCAGTAGGTAAAATGCAGGAGACCAAGGTTCTATTCCTGGGTCCTGTTCCTGGGTCAGGAAGATCCTGTGGGGAAAAAAAAAAAAAGGAAGATCCTGTGGAGAAGGAAATGGCGACCCACTCCAATATTCTTGCCTGGAGAATCCCATGGACAGAGGAGCCTGGCAGGCTACAGTCCCTGGGGTTTCAAGAATTGGACAGGACTTAATCACACCGCACCATCCTACACTATCTTCCCCAAATAATCTATTATGTCAGACAGCATCAACACAGCACCAGGCTCTCCAGCTGACGCCTGAAATATTCATATTTTATACCACTGAATAAAGGGACATGTTTATGCTTTAGCTTGTGACAAATCAAAGTTTATTATGGAAATTAAGAAGGCTAAAAAGAAGTCTAACATCCATTCTTGTACTAATTTCAGAGAGGGAAAATCCCACAAAAAGGTGGGATTCTGAGTAGGGCCAAATTTCTCCATGAGAAGTTTTGTATCTGCTTAAGGGACCAAACAAGCACCAAGTTAAAACCAGTGTTCAGCATCACAGAACATGGGAGATTTTCTAAGAGCAATTTAAACATGCCTGATCTGAAGTAAACCCACTTCAATGCAGGTACTTCTACTCCATGTTATGTGGGAAAAGAAATTAATTATAATAAATAATCCCAACACAAAAATTTAGAACTTAAAAAGGGGGGAGGGGCACATTTCTCAGGAGGCGCAAAGGTAAAACTGGACGGCAAATTCCCTTTAGTGGCCAAGACAGTAATCACCTTTGCTTATATTCAATCTTGTTTCTTCATCTGCACAATAAGGATAATAAAAGCATCAATCTTAGAGGACTGTAGTGAAAATTAAATGAATTAATCCAGGTAAACCACTTAGAACAGAGCCTTGCACATAATAAGCACACAGTAAATGACCACTAGATATTAAAAAACTAGTATGATTTGGAAAAACTGGAGGAAGACAGGCATTCCAAGCTGAGGCAACAAAGGAATAGAGGTGAAAAAGTGATACACAAATATATGGACAACAGGGTATTATACTTCCCTGTAGAATATCCATGAAGAACAGTAGCAACTGGAATAATGAAGACCCAACTATGCTGGCCTCAAATGCCAAACCAAAAAATATTTCTTTTTCTTATAAGGCAGTCACTTAAGTTTGTGATCTGATTAGATCTGTGCTTTAGCAATATTATCATGATTATATCATATCACTATTATTTATGCAAATTTGATGTTCTCTGCCCTTTTATTAGGAGTTAGCAGATCCAAAAAATTTGTTTGGTCAGCTAACACACAGTCAGAGTCTATTGCTAAACTGTTTCATATGTGAATCAAATCTGAAATTCTCACTGTTGTCTGGTATATAGTAGGCATTCAATAAATGTTTTATCATTACTTTTACTGGCCACCAGAGAGCAGTGAAGTAAACCATCAGAGACTATTTGTATATATACTGTAAGAAATATGTATTATCAATGAAGCAAATGAAGTAACTGAGTAACAGTGGTAAAATATAAGTCACTGCTGAGCAATATATGTACCTAAGACAGGCGGGGGGTGGGGGTCGGAGGAAATCAACCTTACATTTCATTAAAAGCAGATAAAATGGAATCCTGTATATTTTCAAATCTCACAAAATTTAGCTGTTAAATGCGTACAGTGTTTTTAAGGATTATTTGGGCAATATCTTTGTATGGACTACCCAGTATTCTTAAGTGATGATAAATTTAAGGCAGAGTTCCTCAAGATGCCTGTACTGCCACGTTCATTGCAGCATTATTCACAATAGCTAAGATAAAGACCCCAAGTGTCTGATGAATGAATGAACAGATGAAGAAGTTGGGTAAATGGATACTATGGAATATTATTCGGCCATGAAGAAAGAAGGAAATCCTTCCATTTGCAAAAACATAGATATAACTGGAGGAAATAATGTAAAGTGAAATAAGCCAAACAGAGAAAGACAAATACTGTAAGATTTCACTTATATGCAGAATAAAAAAAAATTTTGTTTTTAAATTTAAAAAGTTGAACTGATAGAAACAAAGAGTAGAATGGTGGTTACCAGGGCCTTAGGAGTGGAGGAAATGAGATGCTGGCTGAAAGGCACAAGCTTTTAGTTATTAAGATAGGTAAGTTCAAAATAAAATAAGATAGGTAAGTTCTGAGGCTCTAATGTACGGCACGGTGACTACAGTTAATAGTACTATACTGTATGCCTGAAATTTGCTAAGAGAATAGATCTTAAGCATTCTCACCAAAAAAAAAAGGCAGCTATGTGAGGTAATGAATGTGTTAATTAACCTGATCATTGTAATCATTTCACCAGGTAGACAAATATCAAACCATCATGTTGAACAGTTTAAATATGCACAATTTTATTTGTCAATAAAAATGGGGAAGGAGAAGAGAAAGAGAGGAATGGAAGAGGAGAAAGAAAAAGTGTAAGAAACTAGTTAAAGTAATACACTAATAGCTAACATAGTAAAACAGGGTTCTCTAGAAGACTGATTGCCAACAGAGCTCAGAAGCATATCATGACAGGATGGTTGATGTAAGAGGTTACTAAGCACATTTTGTTGTTTAGTCACTTAAGTTGTGTCAGACTCTTTTGCGACCCCATGGACTGTAGCCCACCAGGCCCTCTGTCTGTGAAATTTCCAAGGCAAGAATACTGGAGTGGGTTGCCATCTCCTCCTCCAGGGGATCTTCCCAACAGAAATCGGACCCACATCTCCTGCACTGGCAGGCAATTCTTTACCACTAAGCCACAAAGGAAGACCTACTAAGCACATATCCCTATATTAATTGATTTTTTTTCTGGTGGTGGTAGGGGAAAATCAGCTTCCCAAAATGTCAGTCAGTGCTAACTTTTAAAACTTAAAAGCAAACAGATTAGCAAGAGTCCCCCTGGATAGTAACTAAGTTATCTATTAGGCTTTCCTGGGCAATCAATCATTCTGGCAACACAAACATAAAGCAAAGTAGGCCTGGATTTCTACATACCTTCTTCTAAAGTACTTTTCAGTTACAATTTTAGACTAAAGGGAAAAAAAGTTCTGGCTATCTTGTGCTTTTTAAAGCTTCAAGTATCTTGCAAGTATTAGAATTTAAAACCCTGAAAAGTATTCACTTAAACACATTCCCATCAGCATTACCAACAACGCTCCATTATCCATCATTTGGTACTGTCTCCAGATGATTTTTAACCCCCTCCTGACGTCTCCTTACCAACAAGTACTTGGACACCATCTTTACCCTGCATGTCCCCATTATTTGGTTGTGCTTAGGGAATTGTAATTACAGTGATCCTTCCTTTAAAACATCCTCCAAGCACAAAGCCTTTTTGTATGATTAGGGATGAGGGGGGCACCTTCCAGGCTCCACAACAAAGGGTGGGTGGTGGCAACATAAGAAGCAAGGAAAGAAGAGGAGCTGGGGCCATTCTGGTAGCCCTCGGGTCTGGTTCAATATTGTTTGAGGGATTTTACTCATGGGTGTCCAGCCCAAAGGTTCTGCAAAGCCTCTATACCCCTCCCATGAGGAGAGTAAAGGACAGGGCCTGTCCTGACAGACAGATCAACACCAAGCCCAGAAGGAAGCATGAAAAGCAGGAGAAAAGAAAGCTGTGGCTGAAATATCCTCTTCTGTGCTGTTCTCCGTACTTCAGGTAATGAAGTCTCTGACAGTGACACCATCATCCCATTAATCACTGGTGACCACCGAATAAGTGCTCATTCAAACATGTATTCAGGCATCAACAGAAATCTACACAAGAAGACAAATCTATTAAAATGAAAAAAAAAAAAAAAAAGGTAGCCCAAAAGCCAAACAATAATATTTTTGTTAATCATGAGTCCTATCTCCTAATTGCAAAAGTGATTATGAAATGATGCCCACCCTACTACTTCAGTCTAAGTCTTCAAAACCACTCACTTTCCAGCTCTGTAACAATAACACAGACTTTAACTGAAGATCAGTGAGCACCATCTGCAAACACTGAAATCAAAGGTGCTGAGGCAGAACAGATACTGACAGGTAACTTTCGACTCAAGGAACATCCCAGAAGCACTACAAAATATTCTATTACTTGACTGCTTGTAGCTCTCTCTTCCATGTATGTGTTTCTTCCTCTTTATCACTTCTTTCTTTCTATCAACAGGGTCAAATGGTCATATCAAAACTTATACACTCTCCCTCATTTGTATGCGTATTTTATCACAAAAGCAGACAATGCAGTGATAGCTTTCCATGACTGGAAGGAGCTGCTGTTAAAGGCTAACACAATAATCCCACCATTCTCCTCCATCTGCCCAACATCACTCTGGTTAACTGCCAAAGCAGTCCCTAGAATAGCACTAATATCCATTTAAAATAAAAACAGGGAAAAAAAAACCTGAAACTGCTTCGGGTAAGAATTGTTTATTCTCCTTGTATGGACAGAAGACTACTTTTGTTGAACATTTTCGGTTTTATTTGCATACATTTTAAAAAAAATTTTTTAAGACAGCAGCAAAAGCACAATGGTACCCTCTATCCATTACCCTCAATCACGTTTAAAAATAATAATAAAAACAGCAACAGAAACCATTTCAAATTGTACCTCTCGAGCCCGCAGAACAGCACTCTTCCATGACAACTGCTCTGAAAAACACACTGCCATTATTTGCAGAAGCAGTAGGAAGTCCAGTCTGGTCCTTGGTTCAGCACTCCCCCTTCCTCTCCAAGAAAAAATGAAACAGCAGGAAACGTAAACAACCACTTAATGGAAAATACAAATGGGTAAATATTTTCCAAACTGGCTAAAAAGCCTCAGGTCCTAAGAAATTCAGGAATGCTAGTGTAGAGAGAAATAGGAAGAGAAAAAAATAGCACTGAATTTCCCCCTCAAAATGAGCACTATATGAATGCAAGAGCAAATGTGGCACACAGCTACTTTCTCTCCTTCGCTTACCAGATGCTTCTGTCTTTTCAATGACTTCTCATTGTCTTTCCATAAATAGTGGTATTTTTCAAATTGTTCATTCTGTACACATTTCTCTACACCCATAACAAATTTTACAATTTTGAGCTGAACTCTTTGGTTCAACTGAGCTTGGTAATGAAAAGGCAGGGGTAAGTCCCTTCCCATGAGAAGTTCACAAGAAGAAAACTCGTGCGGAGCGCCAGGACCAACAGTGACCAGCCCTATCCGCAGAGCCTGTGATGAGTATAGACAGGAAACAGCTTGAACAGGAGTCCAAAGCCGCAGGGCCATGCTAGTTCAAAGAGCACCTTTATGAGGATTAGAAAAGGGTATCCAACTAAGGGGACATGGTTCCACACATGTGCATCTTGTAAGTGGAGCACAAAATGGGTTTGCACTCCCACTTGAGAAACAAAACAAGTGTCCTGAGCTGAGCATAAGTTATACAACCCTGTATCAGCAGCCCTACAAAAGTGCACCTGGGGCAAAACTGCACCTCTAAAATAGGTTTCCATAAAGAACTTCACCAATGGCAAACAGGCATTTCACATATTTCATCACCAGAAATCCTTACATGTTAATATAAATTCATTCACAAACATATTAGGACTAGAGGAAAAGGGTCTAGAAAGAAGGAAAAGTAGCAAATTTGGGAGAAAGGAAACTCTTCTGTCTAGAGCAATAATGAGTTGTTCCTAAAGCCCCTAATCTTTGACTACAGGTTCAAATAACTGAACTTCAAATGCACGTTCTAAGTTAAAACACTCAATCACTATCATCTACAGAGAAAGGCAAGATCACATACATTTACCTCTAGGGGCTTACTTTCTCCAATTTGCTAGTTTTCCTTCTCAGTCAGACACTATTTTGCCTCTACACTAACTATAAAACTATATATAGTGATACGTGTGGTTAAAGTTTGTAAAACCCGATAAAGAGCCCTAGTAGGTGGTGGACCTCTTGGATACCTGCATGAAAGTAAGAGGAATAGACAACCCAGATTATGAAGGGTTTAACATCCAATGGCTTCCAACCCTATCACTCTTTTATGCCCTGCAAAAGAGCTAAATATCTCATAGGTCCAAATTAGTCCCAGTCATGCAGGAGCAGCAACAGAAGGCAGTCCAGGGGACAGGCTGGGCAAAGCTGAGAACCACAGCCCAGAGTCAGAAGAAACCTAAGGCAGTGGTCTCAAACTCCAGTGTGCATCAGAATCTACAAGGGAACATGTTCAGAATCAGATTTCTGGGTCCCTCCCTACATCTGATGGATGAAAATGTCCTGGCACGCTCATATTTTGACAAAGCTCAAACTGCTGACCTAGGTCTACCAGAAAGTTTAGAAAGACTGGGAAATCCTCCACGTGCCTTATCAGCTGTTACGAAATAAAAGTCATCCATCACAAAACTAGGCTTTGCAGGTCAAAAAGGGGTGAGAAAAAGATCACCAGCCAGCATGTCTAACCGGCTGTGCAGGGCTGGAGCCTGCAGCCAGACTTTCATTATTATGGCACAAAACCCCTGTGCTATGTAAACAAGAAATTGTTTTGCATGTGAGAAATATTTCAAACATCTGAAAAAAATTTTAAATAACATAATGAATTTCCTTGTATCCTACATTAAAGATAAGCAAATCTTAATTTGCAATTGTCTGATTCAAATTTAATAACAGAATACTAGATATAATTAAAGCCCTCTGTGTGTCCCTGTGTGTACTGACCAATTCCATTCCTCATCCATTCTTACGAGATAACCACTTCTCTGAATTTGGTGTTGCTACCATGAATGTTTTTATACTATTACTACATATGTACACACATACAGGGGACTTCCCAGATGGCTCAGTGATAAAGAATCTGCTTGCCAACGCAAAAGACACGGGTTCAATTCTTGGTTCGGGAAGATCCCCTGTAGGAGGACATGGCCACTCACTCCAGTATTCCTCCCATGAACAGAGCAGCCCGGCAGGCTGCAGTCCATGGGGTCGCAGAGTTGGACACGACTGAGCACACACAGACACAGAAAATATTACTGTGTATGTTTTCAGATTTTATGCAAGTGGAAACATTCTCTAATAACTCTTCTGTTACTTGCTGACCCACCCCATATTATGTTAAGATTCAACCATTTTAATGCATGCAGCTACAGTTTATTTTTCACAGTGCTATAATACTCAATTGTGTGGGACTATCTAATAATTTATGTATTTCCCTGTTGGTGGACATTTAAGCAGCAATGAACATTCTTGTACTTATTTTCTTGGACAAGTGTGCAAAGATTTCTTAAAGTATATACCCAGAAATGGGCATTTTAGGTAAATAAGTTTGTCTGCCCTCCTTCAACCAGACATCATGTTACTCTCCATGATGGCTGTATTTATTTACATTCCCACTAGCAGTATATAGATGATTCCCTCACAATCTCACTAATACTTGATTATCATAGCATTTAATTTTTGCTAATCTGATAAGTGTGAAATGGCATCTCAATGATGTTTCAATTTACATTTCCCTGATTTTAAGTTTTTGACAAGTAAATTTTCATGCTTTTATGTGTATCTGTCAAATAGGTTTTTCTCAGTTTTCTAAAAAAAAATGTAACCATCTTTTCTGAACCAGGGGAGCTGTTCCCAAAGAACCTTGCCAACAGCCACCACAACTGGAAAGCTGAGGTGCAGGACGGCAGCAAGAAAACAGCTGACTTAAACTAGGAATCATCCTGGACAAAGGGCCCTAATTAATGCATTTGCTAATTAGTCTTTCCCTTCTCTCTTTTGTCAAGCCTTACTTCCAAGACAATACTATAGGCCTGCCTTAGAAGCCGACAGAGAATGGGGGTGGGGAGCAGAACAGCTAAAACATTTATGTAAAAGTACTTACAACAGTCTTTATTCAAAGCAAATGAAGTGATTGCCTACCAATACCTATTACTCAACCCTGTAAGACACCATCCTCCTCTAACAGACTCCTTTCAAGCTCTATACCTTTGGCTCCCTCTCTGAAACAGTCCAATCTTTTTCTCGACACTAGACACTGCCTCCCTCCCTTCAGCAACCCTTTTATCTCCCTTCCCCCACAATGACAAAATACCCTCTCCTTTCCCCCATTCCACAGCTTCTATTTTCTCGCTCCACGGGACCCTCCTCTATCTTTGTCACCTCTAGAACCCCAAGTTCCTTTCCAGGATGTATCTCCAATAAAAACAACCCACTCGAAAGAGAAACGGGAATCCCAAGGGGTACACGGCCCTGTTCCATACCAGGCAGGCGGGTGTGACTAGTCCCGACCCTCTCACTTCCTTCCCCCTTTCATGCCCAGGACAGCTGTTCTTTCTCTGAGGGTTACCCAAGTGTGACAGGTCCAGACCACCAGGGAAAACCTCACTTGGTTTTTCTGTAGCAGAAACGCCTTTACGAGGGTCATATATACACTCGTTTGGGGCATGAACGAAACTCGGGCCGTTTCATGGAAAAGACACCTTACGAGCCTCTCCACAAAAGCAAGCAGGCCTCCCTCCTATTAACTCCAGCTGGACTGGTTTACTCTGTGCAGTGGTGGGGAAGGTGGCCTGGCAGAGACCAAATGGTCCCCGCGATTAGAAGTTTCCGAAGCTCTGACCCACTCACTCAAGAAAGCCCTCTTCCCCGAGAGCACCACCTCACAGGAGTCTCTCCTCCTGCGGATCCCCAAATCGACTCCCCAGCACAACACCAAGCCCCCAAATCCGCCGCCGCTCCGCCGTCCCAGCCCGCAACAGATGCTTCCTCCTAAACTAGCCCCAAAACGCCGGGTGGGCGTGCCTGGGGACGGGCCTAGCGCCCCCTCCTCCGCGATCAATCTCAGTTCTTCGGAGCTGGGGGCTCTTCCTCCTTCCAGCGCCCCCTACTCGGGGCCCGGGCCAGCCCAGAGTGGCCCTGGGTCCCAGCCAGGCTACGACTCTCGCCGGCTATGTGACCTTGGGCAAGTCACTTCCCCCAGTAAGCCTCAGTTTCCTCCTCCGCCCAGCGGAGACCTGGAGAGGTCCTGCCCTGCCCACTCTTGGGGGGGCGGGGGGAGGAAGGGGGCGGTTAGCAACTGGGTGGGAAAACGCTTTGTGAGCCGCTCGGCACAGCGAGGACGCAAGACTCCCAGGGGCTCCGGGGCCGGACAAACCTGACCCGGACAACGCTCCACCCCCTCCGTGGGGCCGGGCGGCTGGACCGCACGCCTCTGCCCACCCCCATCCCCGGGATCAACCCACGCCCCTCCCCGCCTGGCCCGCTCCTGGACCCCGTACCTGCTCCCGGGGCTCGGCCGCAGGCGCCGCCACCCTGGGCGCCCGGCCGGAGAGGCCCGTGGCCCGGAGGGCTGAGGCGGCCGGCGGCAGGGGGCTCGAGCCGGGGCGGCGGGGCGCGCAGGCGGCGCGGGGGCCCGAGCTCGGCGGGGCCCGGCCTGGGAGACGACGACTGAGGCTGGAAGTGCGCGGCGGCCGCGGCTGCTGAGGCGGCGGCGGCGGCGACCGCGGCGGCGGCGCTTCCGCTCATGGCGGGGCCGCGGGCAGCGGCTCCGGCTGCGACTCGACTCCGGCGCGGCAGGCACTGGCTGGGCCCCGGCCGGCAGCGGCAGTGGCGGTGGCGGCGACAGAGGCGGCTCCCGGAGGGGGAGGAGGAGGAGCCGGGAAGCGGCAGCGGCGGCGGAGGGGGCGGGGACGCGGAGGGGGGCGGGGACGCAGCGCCGCAGCAGCCAATGGGCGGCGGGCTCCTCCGCAGACCGAGGCTCCGGGGCTGGGCGGGCGGCGCCGTGGGGCATCCTCTGCCGCTGCCGCTCGCTGAGGCGGGGAGGCTGAGGGCCGCCTGCCGGGAGAGCCCAGCTTCGGGGTCTGCTCCGCCCCGGTCCGCCTCCGAGGCGCGGCTGCGGGCCTCCGGGGCCTGGCCTCTAGCGACCCAGGCCCGGGTGCACCTGGGTTCCGTCGCGGCTGCCTCTGGCGCCGGCATTGGCTCCTGCGAGTTTGCCCGGGGCTTGGCCCGGGTAGCTGCTGCCCGCCAGCGCTCCCGCCCGCGGGCTCCCATTCCATGGGTTGTGCCGCCTTGGCCTCCTTCCTCCACCTCTTCCCACACTAGAGCACAGCCTCTTCTCCTCTCCCTCTCTTGGCTGTTTTCTCAAAGTTTTTCCTTTTCAGACACTTAGGACAGAAACTCTCCCTTCTCTTCTTGGGCTGTATCTCAGTGATGAATCAATCCCTGCGGACCCAGAGAGGGTAACAGACGCAGAAACGAAACGGCTGGAGGTGTGCTGCCTTCTTTGAATCTAGAGACCCATCTTGAATTATGAGCAGAAGCCAAAAATCTGGCTCAGCCCTGGCCCCTCGCCCCTTTTCTGACTTTCTCTTCCTCTTTCCTACTTTATACGCCCTTGTTGTTAAAAGACTTGCAGGAAGCTATCCAACTCGGCTGGGCCTAGTCTCAAAAGAAGGAGAGGCTGTGCGGTGCAGAAAGGCTTTTGAGTTGTGCTGAGAGCTTTTTTTATTAGAGAAGAATTCCGCAGATTCATGCCCCTTTGCTCCCTCCTCTTCTTGGATGTGATGTTAGTTACTGAACCCATTTTCCTTTCATGTTTCTCTGACTCTCATATCAAAGCCATAGGGGAGCAAAATAATCTCAGTCATGTACTAGGAGTGCCTCTAAGTACAGCCATGTGGGTGAGGGTGCAACTAAACTGCTGAATAGATCATTTCTGTATTGTCCTCGGCCTTTCCTCACATGCAGCCACCAACTGGGGACTGAGCAGGGAGAGAGAGAGCTGCAAGTTGACAAGGCACAGTGCTACAGTGGCGGCTGGCTGGGTGAAAGAAGTGCAGATGAATCTTTGGCAACAGGCATTTCGAATTCCACCCTAACACTTAATGAAGTGTGTGATCTTTTCATTTATACAATCATGACCAATGCTAAACTCTAAAGACCTAACGATAAAAATACAGTCCAGGCCTTTAAAGAGTCTACAGTCTCCTTGGAGGTTGATGAGACACATTCTTAGAAGTAAAGAATGTAAGGATGAGTAGGAGTTTACCAGGTGGAGCAGATTGGAGGAAAGTGGACTGGGAAGATGTTAAAGTTACAATTAGCTAAAGGACCTAGTATTATCTGAATCCCACCCTTAACTTTCTGGTCATAGAGGAGGCAGGTAACATATTACTAGCTGGGTTTGGTCCCAATGTCTACTGTAGAATGCCCGTAAGCTATTGCATTCTTATCTTTTTTTTTTTTTTAGTTTTTTTTTTTAATGTACTTATTTGGCTGCATCAGGTCTCAGTTATTGCACGTGGGATCTTTGGATCTTTCGTTGTGCCACATGGACTCTCTAGTTGTGAAGTGGGGGCTCAGTGATTGTGGCACCTGGGCTTAGTAGTTGCAAGGCACGTGGGATCTTAGTTACCCAGTCGGGGAACTGATTCTTAGCCAATGGACCTCCAGGGAAGGCCCTCTTATCACCTTTGATAGATCTCAAAGCCTTGCATGAAATTAGGCCTATTTCCACTACAAAGTCCAAGCTCCAGTTGCAACTCTTACAACTTCAGTTGGTCAAATGTTTTGTACACTACCCTAGAACAAAAAATGCAGGAAAGCAGTTTAACCCAGTAATCAAAGGCGCCAATTGAGGCTTCATTGCAGGCCAGGAAGAAACAAGGGAGAGGGCCAGGCTAGGTCCTGGGCCTCCTCATCTTGCCAGTTAAGGGATGCAAAAGAGAGAATGGATGACATCCATGTGTTCTGTGACCTTTATCTCTGAAAATTTCTGTCCTCCAGCAATGACCGGGAAAGGAGATGAGTATGATGTATTCAGGAAACCACAAGTTTAATAGGGCTGGAACACAGCCTGGGTGGAGAGTTGAGAGAGAGATCAGACAAGAGAATTAACAGGAGACCAGAAGACCATAAAAAATCTTGAGTGCATCTGAACTTAACCCAAGTAACTAAAGAGCACTATTGAAGGGTTTAGTGAGAGTGACATGGTCAGATTCAATTTTGGAAAGACTCTGGCTGCTGTGTAGAAAATAGGTTGGAAGGGAATAAGAAGAGAGGTGATAAAACCAACTAAAAAGTTATTGTATCAGACAAAAGATGAAAGTGACCCAAACTGAGGCAGAGATGATAGGAATAGAGAGATATTAAGGTGGTAACGGAGAAGGCAATGGCAACCCACTTCAGTACTCTTGCCTGGAAAATTCCATGGGCGAAGGAGCCTGGTAGGCTGCTGTCCATGGGGTCGCTAAGAGTCGGACACGACTGAGCGACTTCACTTTCACTTTTCACTTTCATGCATTGGAGAAGGCAATGGCAACCCACTCCAGTGTTCTTGCCTGGAGAATCCCAGGGACGGGGGAGCCTGGTGGGCTGCTGTCTATCGGGTCGCACAGAGTCGGACACGACTGAAGCAACTTAGCAATAGCAACAGCAAAGGTGGTAAATTCACCAAGACATAGATAGCTGTTGAAAAAAGTGAAAGACAATCAAAGATGACAGAGATTTTTGGCTTGGGCAACTGGGTGAGAGTGGTGCCATTCCTGAAGGTGGGGAATCCTGAATTGGGAACAGAGAACTATATCTTGGTTAAATCAGTTTATTTTTCTAACCCTCACTCTCCTATTCATATAAGGCAGAAGAGCTGAGGAAATTATCTAAACTCACTACTATTACTAAAGTCCTTCTAAGATTGGTACCCAGAGACTTACAAAGAGAGGCAAGATAGCAGAATTGCCCTTTTCACTTTTTATTTCCATTTTGGTTTATTATGGTAAAAAATATATATATATATGTAACTTTATCATTTTAATAATTTTCAGGTGTATAATTCAGTAGCATTAGCTACTATTAATATCTTAGTTTGAGCTGCCATTACAAAATACCACAGGCTCAGGGCTTCCGTGGTGATCCAGTGGTTAAGAATCCACTTGGAATATGAGGGACACCAGTTCGGTCCCTGGTCCAGGATCACACATGCCTCAGAGCAACTAAGTCCATGAGCCAAAAGTACTGGAGTCCGTGCACCTAGATCTCATGCTCTGCAACAAGAGAAGCCACCACAATGAGAAGCCCAAGCACCGCAACGAAGAGTAGCCCTACTGCCCGCAACTGGAGAAAGCCCAAATGCAGCAACGAAGATCCATCATGGCCAAGAACTAACTAAATAAATCCTCTTTAAAAATCCTTTAAAAATACCATAGACTGGTGGTTTAAACACAAGAAACTTATTTTCTCACAATTCTGGAGGCTAAACATCCATGATCAACATGCCATCATGGTCAGTTTCTGGTGAGAGCTCCCTTCCTAGCTTGTAGATGGCTGACTTCCCACTGTGTCTTTACATAGTGGGGAGAGAAAGAGAGCAAACTCCCTGTTGTCCCTTGTTGTTGTTGTTATTGGTCAGTCGCTCAGTCATGTCCAACTCTTTGCAACCCCATGGACTGTAGCCCACCAGGTCCCTCTGTCCGTGGGATTTCCCAGGCAAGAATACTGGAGTGGGTTGCCATTTCCTCCTCCAGGGGATCTTCCCAACCTAGGGATTGAACCTGCACCTCCTGCATTGGCAGGCGGATTCTTTTATTATTATTATTTTAATTGAAGGATAATTGCTTTACAGAATTTTGTTGTTTTCTGTCAAACATCAAGATGAATCAGCCAAAGGTGTACATATGTCTCCTCCTTCTTGAACCTCCCTCCCATCTCCCTCCCCATCCCACCCCTCTAGGTTGATACAAAGCCCCTGTTTGAGTTCCCTGAGTCACAAAGCAAATTCCCATTGGCTATTTCTTTTACATGTGGTAATATAAGTTTCCATGTTACTGTCTCCATACATCTCACCCTCTCCTCCACGCACCACCCCCTCCCAACCGCCTGACCCTGTGTCCATGAGTCTGTTCTCTGTGTCTATTTCTCCATTGCTGACAGGCAGACTCTTTACTGCTGAGCCACCAGGGAAGCCCCTGTATCCCTTTTTATAAGGGCATTAATCTCATCTTGAGGGTCCTACCTTCAAGACCTCAAAACCTAAAATCTCCCCAAGGCCCCATCTACAAATGCTATAACATTGGGAGGTTAAGGCTTCAATATATGAATGGGGGAATGCATAATTCAGTTCATAGCAACTACATTCACAATATTTTTCAAACATCACCACCATCCATTTCCAGAACTTTTCCATCATCCCAAACAGGATCTCTGCATCCATTAAACAGTAACTCTCCAATTCTCCCTTCCCCCAGTCCCTGCTACCTCTATTCTACTTTCTGTCTCTATGAATTTATCTATTCTAAATACCTCATACAATATTTGTCCTTTGGGGTCTGGTTTATTTCACTTAGTGTAATGTTTCACAGTTAAACCCTGCTATAGGATGTATCAGAATTTCATTTCTTTTTAAAGCTTAATAATACTGTATTGTATGTATACATCACATTTTCTTTATCCATTCATCCATTAGTGGATATTTATGTTGCTTTCACCTTTGGCTATTGTGAATAATATTGCTATGAACATTGATGTACAAGTATTTGCTTGAGTCCCTACTTTCCATTCTGTTGAATTCCACATTAGAGTGGAATTGCTGCATCATACGGTAATTCTATATTTAACTCTTTGAGGAACCACCAAACTGTTTTCTACAGTGGCTACAACATTTTACATTCCCATCAGCCATGCACAAAGTTTCCAATTTCTCTACATCCTCATCGACACTTGTTATTTTCCATTTTTTCTTTCTTATATTAGCCTAGCCATCCTAATGGATGTGAAGTGGTATCTCATTGTGGTTTTGATTTGAATTTCCCATTTCACTTTCAAGGCCACCATGTCTATTACTTGTATTTGTTTTCCAACTTGGTTTGCAAAAGTTTGGGGTGGGGATATCAACAGAGGAGGGAGATGGTAAGAAAATAATGAAAGAGTTATTTCCTGGAAATTATAGACTTCTAATAGTACGTAAAACAAAGAGAAGAGCAAGACAGCCTTGGCTACAATGCAGAATAACACCCTGCAGCCTTAGCAGCTGAAGGATTCCAGATGAATGACAGTGACAGTCATAACCACAGCCAGTAAAGGCAGTGGAAATAGCAATACCAAGTGGAAAGGGCTGGAGCATGAGATGATGAATTTAAACACGAATACCACATGACTATACATGTTCACAGACACATGACAAACACCTGCGAAACACCTCTGAGGTTGCCCTGAAGCACTGGGGATGTGTATTGCAAGGTATGGGCGAGGGCAAAAGAATACATGTCGAGTATTTTTCTCACTGTTATAACACTAATATGCGTTAGTTTCTATTTCCTTAGGCTAGATTTCTAAAAGTAGAATTGCTAGGTCAATGTTTTTAAAATTTTACTTTCCAGAATGATTGTAGTGGCAATTTGTCTATATAGTCTTTTATTTATTTTTACTTAAATGGAGGGGGTTGACTCAATCCTCTTCCTCACTTGCAAAGCCTCTCACATTGCTTTATTTAGTTATTATTCTCTTTTTTCCATATTTTCCAATCTCATCCCCCTTTCTCACCATAGGAAATCGTTCCAGTCTGTCTAGTGTACATCCTTTTGTCTGAAGATGTCTATTTGTAGTGTGTATCATTGTTTTAGACACATATGTTTTTTCCTTATATAAGTAATAGTGTAATTTTTTTCTTTTTTTTTTCTTCCTTGCAGTAACATGTTTTTATGATCTAGTCTACTGCTTATAATTACTGCATTATACTCCATCCACCACATTTTGCCCATAATTTCAGTTATGGGCATGCAAATTATCTCCCAACTCCCCACAACCAAAAACAATACTGCTATGAATATCTTCATATTTTCCTTCCATGCGTGCTCAGTCATGTCTGACTGTTTGTGACCCCATGGACTGTAGTCCACCAGGCTCCTCTGTCCATGGGATTCTCCAGGCAAGAATAATGGACTGGGTTGCCATTTCCTCCTCCAGGGGATCTTCCCGACCCAGGATTTGAACCCACGTCTCCTGCGTCTCCTGCATCTCCTGTGTCCACTGCACTGGCAGACTGATTCTTTACCACTGAGCCACCTGATACCTATATGAATATCGTTACGTGCCATTATTGGGACCTGTGAGAATTTGGGAGGTATTACATATTCAGTAGCAGAATTGAATATTTTATAGTTTTTTTCTCCTTTATATACCTTTGATTTTCATTTTTTGATTATTGATAAATTGTGCATGTGTGTGTGTGTTTTTAACCACTGTGTACTTCCAGGAGTTTTCTTACCACATCCTTAGCCCTACCCTCCATTGCTTCTTTGAAGGCTAATTTACTTTGTAATTGATTGTAACACATTGAATAAATGTGATACGTGAGTCCACACATGAATTCATAATGATACTCAAAGAGAGAAGGAGAGAAAAGAGAAAAACATTCATTTGCCACCAATGGAAATACTATAACACCAACTCCTTTGTCAGGAAATTGATAATTAAAGAGAAGGAATGAAGCATTTAATCTGCCTTTTTTTGGAAGAAATTAGGCTCAGTCCCAATTGATGAGGGAAAACTTCTTTATAGAACAATGTCAACTAATAAATGTAGGACTGATAAAATTAGAAAATCACCATTTTGCAATCTCCAATAAGATAATTGATTCGGGCAAGGATCATCAGTGAATGTGAAACTATTAGAAAAAGGAAAAAAGAAAAAAAACCAATCTACCTTTGCATCAATTTCCTTCCACTCACTTGCCCTAGAACACTTCCAATTTGCCTGCTGCTCCCACCATTCTGTTGAAACTGAAATGCTTGAAGGACAATGGTGACTTCTCAATTGCTAACCACAATGGTCTTTTCTCATCCTCCATGATCTCTTTATGGTATTTGACATTAGAAGCCACCTTTTTCTTGTAACTTTCTCCTTTCATCCACAAAAGCCTGGTTATCTGTTGCTATATAACAAACCCACTTTGTATTAAATGGTTTAAAATAGTAAATTATTATTTCTCATGGTTTTGTGGGTGGACTGGGTTCAGTTGGGTGTTTCTCCCTCGGGATCTCTTTTAAGGTTGCAGTCAGATTCTAGCTAGGGCTAGAGTCATCTGAAAGTTCAACTAGGGTAGATATCCAAGATGGCTTCCTTACTCATCTGGTCCCTAATCTAGATGGCTGAAACAGCTGGGGGTTACCACGGTGTCTCTCTTTCTCGGTGTGGCTTGTCTGGGCTTCCTATTAGCTAGATGGTCTCATGATAGATAGGCTTCTTACATAGTGCCTGACTCCCCCTAGAGTTAAAGTTCCAAGTGTCCCAGGTCAAAACTGCAAGGCTTCTTATGAGACAATTAATGGTTTCTTTCTCATCCGGTATGTATCATCCATTATGTCCAGCACTGGGCTCTTTAGAGGGAAAAGAACTAAAGGGCCTTCCAAAGTGGAGTGTAAAACTCATCCTTATTTTTATTGTTTCGTTTTTAACTATGTGTGTATCTATATCTAACTGCAAAGCAATTTTAAAATACTCACTTTATATCAAGTCTTTCCAAAGCATTTTATAAATTTGTTTTCATAGAACCAAGAAGTCTTTTCTTTAGCATTGTGCTTCTGCAGTTACTTAATAGTTAATTAAATAGCATAATTTCAGTAATAAATATAGTGAACATAAACAGTTTGGGGAACAAAGTACCAGAACAGTCTATTGGCTCTGAGTGTTCAATATACAAGGGCACAAATCAGTGTATTTTATGTAGGGAATGAGAAACATTGGTTAGTCTGGTCAATCAGTTAAAAGGGTTCCTAATTTATCTTTTATTGAACTTTTTGAATTGGAAGTAACAGACACCACTTTTAAGAAACATGTAGAATTTATTGGCTTGAGCTGGGGGCTCAGATGGTGTCACCAGCTCCCAGTATTTCTCCATCTCTCAGCTGTGCTTGCCACCATGTTCAGTTCAGTCAGTTCAGTCCCACAGTCATGTCTGACTATTTGCGACACCATGGACTGCAGCACGCCAGGCTTCCCTGTCCATCACCAACTTCTGGAGCTTGCTCAAACTCATGTCCTTCGAGTTGCTGATGCCGTCCAACCATCACATCCTCTGTCGAGAGCCACCAGTTGGCTTCATGCAAGATTCCATGTGGGGGCAAGATGGTAATGGTGGCTCCTAGTACAGAAGAGAAAACGTGTTTCTCTCAGCAATCCCACCAACACTCACTACTCGTCACTGGCTAAGATTGGGTATGTGCCCACCCCTGAACCAATTTGTGGCCAGGGCAATGTATTAAGGTGATTGCTTAGGTTCTCTAGAAACCCGACCTAACCCCGTGGAATAAGAAAAATTGCCTTCAGATGTTCCAGCATGCAACTATAGAAATCCATCCCTGCAGGAATGATTGAAGGAAGGACGATGTGTTGCTTGAGGGCAAGTATAGCTTCTTGTTCCTCCCTGTATTCCCTCCCAACTAACCAACACCTTGCCTGTTCTCCTGAATACAGCAGTCATTACTTATGGTGAACTAAAAATTGCATTCATCCTTCTCTTCATTTACTGTTCATCTTAAGGCAATTTACAGAAGACTTGCCCTTGGTGTGCAAAATGCCAATCCCCATTTGCCTGAATTTTGTTATCTTTTGATCTCTTATGCTGTCAAAAGGTCTCAAGCATAGGTTTGAACGGAGTTTGGATTGAAAGACCCACAGAACTGAGCTCCTTATAGAATGCTCTGAGTAAAGTCTTTCCTCTCCAGCTCAGGTCTTGCCTGTTGCTTTATAACGCTGGTGAGGCAGTTTTAATTTTACCTTCTGGATTTATACTAGAGCCACTTTTAGGGACTCTCCTTGGGTCTTTCCAGTAGTCCTCCTCTCTCCCTTCCCCCTTCCCTTGGTCCCTCCCTTCCCTGCAGCCACAGCTGCCTGGCTCCAGGGCACTCAGAAGGCACTGTTGCCTAGGCAACGCAGGAGGGGGCTTCAATCTCCTGTCTCCCCAGAGGGGCTGGGCTGGCCCTGAGCCAGAAAGAAGCAGGGGGCAGGGGACCCAACTGGCCCTGCACAGAGTGTGTTGGGAAGTAAACAGACCATTGGTGTGCTGCTACCAGAAGAGATGGGGAATGTCATGGGTGTGATTGTATTATACAAGCAAACCGCCGATGATGCTATGGCTGACTGAGAGAACAGGAATGCGACAGGAAAAAAGAAGGCCTGACACATCTTGGCCTGATGCAGTATCAGGGGGTAAAATGGCTGAGGCTTGCAATAGTTTACTGGAGCTGTGGTAAAAAGTATTACAAACAGAAAAGTATTGTCTCACTGTTCTGGAGGCTAGAAGTCCCAAATCAAGGTATTAGATGGACCACTCTCCCTGCAAAACCTGTAAGGGCACCCTTTCTTGTATTTTCCTAGTTCCTGATGTATGAGTGCATGCTAAGTTGCTTCAGTTTTGTCTGATTCTTTTCAACCCTACGGACTGTAACCTGCCAGGCTCCTCTGACCATGGGATTCTCCAGGCAAGAGTACTGGAGTGGGTTGCCATGCCTTCCTCCAGGGGATTTTCCCAACCTAGGTATCGAACCTGAATCTCTTGTGTCTCCTGCATTGGCAGGCAGGTTCTTTACATCTAGCGCCACCTTTCCTGGCAATCTTTGGCATTCCTTGGCTTGCAGCTCAATAACTCCAATGTCTGCCTTCGTGGTCATATGGGATTCTCCCTGACTGTCTCTTCATGTGGCCATCTTCTCACAGGGACATCAGTTATATTGAGCTAGGAGTCCACTCTACTTCTCTATGACTTCATCGCAACGAATTACATCTGCAACAATGCTATTCCCAAACAAAGTCACATTCTGAGGTTTGGGGGGTTACGATTACATACATTTTCTTAGGGGACACAATTTAACCTCTCATGACTTCCCCAGACAGGTATAAATGATGGGCTTAGAAGTTCCTGTCTTATAAAACAAAGGCCTAGAAAGGTTATTTGACTGAGCTAAGGAAGAGGTGGAACATCAGGCTGAGGAACTTGGCTTTTATTTGGCAGAGAGGAATCACGAAGGGTTTCAGAGCAAGTAGCAGTGTAAGCACCTGTGTGACTACCTATGAGACTCGAGATTTTGAGTCCTTAGTTCCTTTTTTTTTTAGTACCAGTGGAATGAGCCCCTTCTTTCTTCAGTGCATAGTCATATTCCCTGTCTAAGTCTCAACCTAATTACGTAGCTGAAGCATGGGTAAGCCTCCAAGGTGAATAGCACAGTTTGACATGTGCACTTTTGGTCTTCTTCCCTGGTGGCTCAGCCTGCAATGCAGGAGATTGGGGTTCGATCCCTGGGTTGGGAAGATCCCCTGGAGAAGGGTAAGGCTAAGCTACCCACTCCAGTATTCTGGCCTGAAGAATTCCATGGGCTTCCCTGGTGGCTCAGAGGTTAAAGCGTCTGCCTGCAATGCAGGAGACCTAAGTTCGATCCCTGGGTCGGGAAGATCCCCTGGAGAAGGAAATGGCAACCCACTCCAGTATTCTTGCCTGGAGAATCCCATGGACGGAGGAGCCTGGTGGGCTATAGTCCATGGGGTCGCAAAGGGTCGGACACGACTGAGCGACTTCACTTTCACTTTCACTATGCAGTACATGGGGTTACAGAGAGTCGGACATGACTGAGTGACTTTCACTCGGCACAATTCAGAAATAAGAGTGCAATTTGCCAACCATGCCAGCCTTGATTGTCTGATAGTCAAATGAAGATAATAAGAGTATCTATTTCATAACATATATCATGCGTGCGTGCACGCTGAGTTGCTTCATTCGTGTCTAACTCTATTCAACCCTATGGACTGTAGCCCGCTAAGATGCTCTGTCCATGGGATTTTCCAGGCAAGAGTACTGGAGTGGGTTGCCGTGCCCTGCTACAAGGGATTTCCCGGCCCAGGGATCAAATCTGAGTCTTCTGTGTCTCTTGCATTGTAGGTGGATTCTTTACCCAGTGAGCCACCTGCGAAGCCCAATATAGATATTTACATATATTTGTAATCATATCTTAGAAGAATGCCTGGCAAAGTAAGAACTCAATAAATGTTCACAATTATGCAAAAATGGACAGTTCATTTGGTGAAGAAAGGCAGGAAAACAGTTTTTAGTAGTGCTGGTTGTAGACTTTAGACCCTGCAACTACCATTCCTTCTCTCTTCTAGGAATAACAGTCTCCCATGTCTACACAGCACTTTTCAGTTCTCAAAGTACTCTGCATTCATTCTCCTCCTGTGTAATCTTTGTGACAATCTTGTGAGACAATCAGGGCTTTTGTTGTTGTCTCCATTTTGCAGATGAGAAACTGAGACCAAGATGGAATAAATCAACTGCTTTTAACTTTTTTTCTTCTGGGACATTTTGAGAGATGCTGCTTTCAGGTGCACACTTTCCACTGTAATTCTTGCCATATCTTTATCCCTTTCTTGCCTATTGTTACACAGCCTTAAAAGAAGGGTAATAAGAACTATATGCAATTCGTGTGGAACTATATCTTTGATACATTATTGATGAAAAAATCAGATTGCAAATATGGTACTTACTGTAATAGTCTATGTATGTTTACACGTGTATCAAGTTATCAGTGAGTCCATATAGGAGAGAGTTCACGGTGGTTAATTCTGTAATTGAGGAGTAAAATATGGGCAGAGTGGATGGAGGGAGCATTCACTTTTACTTTATATAATTTTTAAATAATTTTGTATTATTTTTATAATGAAAACATAATTTCATTTTGAAAATATTCAGTATGCAAAGCAACATTATTACACGGATACCTTGAAACTGCTCTAATTTTCTTCAAGGAAATCATTCATGAATATGCATAGGCTATCTCTGGAAGGGTATTTAAAAAACTGATGACAGTAGTTGTCTCTCAAGAGGAGGAATGAGGGACCAGTGTTTGGACTCAGGGATGAGAGGAAAATGGACTTTTTACTGTATACTCTTCTATAAAATTTAATTTGTTTTTTAACCAAATGCATGTATTATGAATTCAAATGAATTAAGAGAAAATTACTAAAAGCTTCAGTGATTTATAATTACCAATGAATAATTTGTAACTCACCTCAGGACCAATTACCACACACCAGTGCTTCCTCCTGGGTTAGATACTGAGCAGAGTGTTAAGATCCAAACTCAGGGCTCCTGACTGTCTATATACCAGGAGGAGAGGGGGACAACAGAGGATGAGATGGTTGGATGACATCACTGACTCAATGGACATGAGTTTGAGCAGTCTCCAGGAGTTGGTGATGGACAGGGAAGCCTGGTGTGCTACAGTCCATGGGTCGCAAAGACTCGGACACGACTGAGCGACTAAACTGAACTGGTTGCTTTAAGGGCTGCACCCTGTCATTCCTCAAACCCCTAAGGCCCAACCCCAGGCTCCAGAAACCATGGCAGTAACATCACAATTATCATGCAGAAGAGTCAGGACTGTGAAGTTAACTCCCCAACTAGTCTTTAACCAATCACAATTCTATATTGTTTCTTTTTTTCCCGATGAGAAATAACTCACATGGGATAAAATGTGCACGTATTAAATGTTCGTCTCAGTGAATTTTTAAATACGTTCAACTGTGTACCATCCCAGTTCAAAATAAACACCATACCACCTTTCTAGAAGGCGCCTCCTGCTCATACCACCCCCTAAATGTAACCCCTATTCTGGCTCCTAGCCACCATAGATTAATTTTGTCTGTTTTTGAACTTCACACAAATGGACTCATAAAATTTCTACTCTTTGGTGTCTAGCTTCTTTTGCTTAACACTGTTTTGTGAGACCTGTCCACATGGTGGGTAGCAGCTGTTTGTTCATTCCAGGAATGAAAGTCTGAACCACAGGATATACACACACCTAACTTTATATATACTGACAAACAGCTGTTTGGTGTTGTTGTACAGTTTATACTCCTACCAGTAATATGAGAATGTTTTAGGTGTTCCACATCCTCCCCAACACTTGATATCATCAGTTCTTTAAATATAAGCTATTTTGAAGGGGGTCACTGACTCTATCTTGATCTCGCCTCACCCTCCCAGCCTCAGTTCTCTGGTTCCCTTTCTGCTCAGTCACCTGGTCTAACCACCCCTCAGTGGACTTTTCTGACTCCTGATCAATGCGTCCAGGCCTTCTTTCCTGGAGAGAGCCCTCTCCTGCTATAACCCCTGCTATGGGTTGAATCACAGTGGTTACCACAAACAAATCTGATCTCTGCTAAAGGCTGAGACCTAATTCTGGTACAGACTGAGCCCTAAAGTTGATCACAGACAGGTCTCTTCCCTAATCACTGACTATACACATAGCCCAGCACAGACTGAGCCCTAATCACAACTACATGGTGAATCCTGATACCAATCACAGTCTGAGCCATGACCCCAGTAGCAGACCAACATCTAATGTCAGATGTAGCCTGAGCCCTGAACCTACTCAGACTAACCTGATCCAAACTCAGACTGATAAATAAAAATAGATCAAGCACAGCATTAGAACTTACAGTTGACATTTGAACAACAGAGGTTTGAGCTGCACAGATCTAACAGCATATTTTTTCTCAAATACTGTAGAATCCACTGTTTGTTGAATGCATGATTAGTTGAATCAGATTCACTGTTTGTTGAATGAGTGGTTAGTTGAATCAGTTGTGGAACCACAGATATGAAGTAATTGGGAGTATGAAGGAGCCCCTGGTATGAAGGAACCCCAGGTAAGGAGCACTGACTATAAATTATAGAGGGATTTTCAATTGTGGTGGTTGGGCAGTCCTAACTCCTGTGTTGTTCCCGGGTCAACTGTATTAGAGAAAGTGAAATTATAAGAAAAAAATGCATTGTGAAATGGGTTACAATTTCTATGGTCTCTTCTTGGTTCACCTCAAATTTTAACTGTAACTAAATTCTGCTAAGTTAGGGAAAAAGACTATAACCAACCTCACCCTGATGTGTTGTAACGAACAGGCTGGAGGCGGGGGAGTGTGGCTCAAGGAAGCCTAAAGCTGAGCTAGCCCTGCAGATGGTGGTGGAAAGACCGGCAACCTTCTTCCTGTCCTCACAAGATGGCAGGTTTATTTTAAGGCTGTTTTTAACAGCTTAAAAAAACGGATTCAAAGAACACTGGGGGAAGCCTCTGATTTTTGGGCTTCTGCCATGGTACCGTTTTTTTTTTTTTTTTTTTTTTTTAAACAATGGTATTTGACTCCTAGTGAGATTTGTTCCTTCATTGCATTCTGATCATATTGCTTTTCACATTCCCCTCCCTGCAGTGGCTGTTGGAAAGGAAAAAGGAACCAGAACTTTCAAGAATGAATGCTTAGAGGTTCTGTTTGCTGTTTGTCTGCTAAAAACAAGAAGCTAGGAACATAAGCAGCAGGCTAAGAACATAATTTTCACTTCTCATGCCCTTGAGAAAAATTTTGATTTCACCCTTAACACTAGGCGAAGTACCCTTAACGGACTGTGTTCTGTAAAGGATGGGTGATAAGTCTGCAAAGTGGACTTTCACAAATGTTTTTTCTCCTGGACAAAAATCCTAATTGGTTTGAGATTTATGATTTTTTACACATAAACTGGATAAGGAGTCTTGTGGTACTACAGACAGGCACTGGGCTGGGAGTCAGGAAACCTAAGCGGTTCCGCCACCATTGGTGACGTGGTGCAAATCCCTTTCTCTCCCTAAGCTTCCTCTTGCCATCAATAATAATAAAGTTTAAATGAAGCTGTTTGTAATATCTTTTATATACCTCATCGATTTAATCCTTACGACAATCTTATAGAGATGAGAACTCTCTACAGTTCCTCTCTATGTAAAATTATTCTCATTTTACAAATGAGGTAGCAGGGGTTTAACAGGAATTAAGACTTGCCCAATATAACACAGAAGTCAAGTAGTTTTATTATTTAGTCAGGCAGTTTGTTGTTATTTATCATTAATTTGCTCATTGACAAACATCTATTAAGCACCTTTATGTGCCAGATACTGTTTTAAACTCAAGGAAAGGGGGCATTTTCAGACCTAATATGAACTTGTTGGGTTTTCTATAAGGGTTAATATGTTAGCTAAAGGTGGGTATGAATAGAGAATTTACTTTCTCCTTCTCTTAGGACCAATTTGGGCTAACTTTATAGCTCTATCCCCCTGGAAATGTAATAAAGGTGAAATGTCAGCTATAGTATTAGGCAGCATTGATTATGGTAAAAATAACCCCTGGTTGGTAAAATGCATCTGGGCCAGCATATATAAGTACCTGATGCGAAGCCAAGGCTTTGGGCCTCCCTAAGCACAGTGACTCCTGTAACTAGGTTCATCTCCTACAGAGAACCTGAAGGTTATGCCTGTGGGACACAAGATATTGATTCCTATTTGGGACAGGGTATTTCTTTTTTAAAAAAAATAGATTATCTATTTATTTATTATTTTTGGCTGCACTGGGTCTTTTTGCTGCGCCTAGGCTTTCTCTAGTTGCAGCGAGCAGGGGCTACTCTTTACTTGTGTGTGTGTTTCTCATTGCAGTGGCTCCTCTTGTTGCAGAGCACGGGCTCTGGGGCATGTGGGCATCAGTAGTTGAGTCACCTGAGCTCAGCAGTTACATCTCTTGGGCTCCAGAGCACAGGTGCAGTAGTTGTGATGCATAGGCTTAGTTGCCTGCAGAATGTGGAATCTTCCCAGAGCCCTGCAATGGCAGGCAGACTCTTAACCACTGGATTACCAGGGAAGTCCAGGGGCAAGGGCCTTTCTAAGCTAAAGTTGTCACAACATTCACTGATGTGATTTTTATCTCCTTTGGCCTGGGGAGCTGGATTACTGGACAACTACAGCAACTCCTGAGGAAGAGAAGTACCAGGTGCTGCCTTATCAGCATGCTGTTTCTTATCCAGGCCCATTGTAAATTAATCTGATGCCAAGTGAGTGTAACTGAGTGAAGCTAAATTTCCAGTCGAGCCCAAAGAGCATCTGATGATGGGACATTTCAGGAACAAAACCAGGTCATGGAGATAGGAGTCCAGTCTTGTTTTTTTTCTGACTCTAGAGCCATGGTTCTCAATCTTGACCACGTTCTAGACTCAGAAAAAATTATTTATTTATTTATTTTTGGCTGTGCTGGATCTTTGTTGCTGTGTGGGCTTTTTTCTCGTTGTGGTGAGTGGGGGCTACTCTCTAGTGTGGGCTTCTCATTGTGGTGGCTTCTCTTGTTGCACAGCATGGGCTCTAGGGCAAGCAGACTTTAGTAATTGTGGCACGTGGGCTCACTAGTTGTGGCTCCTGGGCTCTAGAGCACAGGCTCAGCAGTTGTGGCACACAGGCTTAGTTGCTCTGCAGCATGTGGGATCTTCCCAGATCAGGGATCAAACCCATGTCTCCCGAATTGACAGGTGGATTCTTTACTACTGAGCCACCAGAGAAGCCTTAGATTCAAATTGAAATCTTTGAATCACTTGCCACAGTGGACACAGCAATGGAAAAGAGCAAAACAGTTACACACACGACACAGATGAATCTCTCTGACATAATGGTGAAGCAGAAAAGCACCTACAGGCTAATTCCACTGATCTGAAGTTCAAAAGCTGGCAAAACTACCCAGAATAGTGCCAATTGTTGAAGAGTGGGTATTGATTAGAAGAAAGTACAAAGGAGCCTATTTGTGCTCATGCTCAGCTGTGTCCAATTCTTTGTGTCCCTATGGACTGTAGCCTGCTAGTCTCCTCTGTCTGTGGGATTTCCCAGCAAGAATCCTGGAATGGGTTTCCATTTCCTCTTCCAGGGGATATTCCCCACCCAAGGGTCAAACCCTCATCTCCTATGTCTCCTGCATTGCAGGTGGATTCTTTACTGCTGAGCCACCAGGGAAGCCCACAGAGGAAACTTCTAGGGAACAATAAATATTCTATGTCTTGGTCTGTGGTGGTTACATGAGTGAGTGTATATATTCATAAAATATGTGAAGCAAAGTTAACCCAGGAATTATGAAGCAGAATGGTAAGCTGGACTCAAAGCTGGGTGGGATGTTTAATGGGAGATCAGGCAAATTTGAGGCCTTGAGGCTGTATCTTCTAGAAAAGCTCCCACTGATTCTGCAGGGTAGAGAATGCAAGCCCCATGATACAGTGTGTGAATAGTATTTTGATCAGAGAGACCCAAGGCTTTGAAGAGAGGAGAAATAGGGGTACATGACCTGGATGACCAACTCCCAGGGAAACAGGAAAGCAGCATCTGGGTCTGGAACCAAAAGGCAAACCTCCACCATGCCAGGCACTATTTGTAGAAAACACAGGGAGATAATAGCTTATGAATATCAAGTAACAGCTTTTGGGATGGTGTTTTACTTTTCATGTGTCTCTCTTTTTCCCCCATCTATTTTGTAAGAGTTTTAATTGCAAGGAAATTTAATAGCATAATTTATAAGGCCTCATGTCAGTCTGTTTGGAGCCTAGACAGTACCTGAAATTAAGTTCTGGCCATTGTTGTAATGGATTCATTCATTCCTGGCTTCAGGCTGGGACAAAACTGCCATAAAACCAAACTGAGGGACTTGCATAGTGGCCCATTTGTTGAGACTCTGAGCTCCCAATGCAGGGACCCAGATTCAATCCCTGATTAAGCCACAACTAAAGATCCCTCATGCTGCAACAAAGAAACCACATACCACACGCAATGAAGACCTAGAGCAGCCAAAAACAAACAAATAAAAATTCAAACAAAACAAAAAAGGTAAAGAATTGCTAAAAATTATATTTAAAAAAAATTAAAAGGGAGAATCCAGGAGTCATGTCTTATGAGAAATGGTCCTGGCAAAGTAAAGATATAGGGGAAGAGGACAGGACATGAGAAGTGTCTCCAGATATCTAAATGCTTGCCATGAAAGGAAAGGTCAACCTGCTCAGGATGACTCAGAGAGGAACCAGGACGAGTGAGTGGAAATTCTGAGAAATAGAGTGCAGTGAGGAGAACCTTCTGTGAAGAATTAGAGGCCTCACAATTTTCCCCAAGTGAAATTTATTCATGCACATTTTCATTTACTGTGCTAGGCTCTGGGATACAGGGAACATGACCCCCAAGGTCCCTTATCGAGTTTACTAAATGTGTCAGAGACTGAAGATTGCCTATCTAATATTTCCTCTCCTCTTCTCCCTTACTGACAAAATTCTAATTTTGTTATGGACTTTAATATGTCCACCCAAAATATTACATTGTCCAATCTCTCTTGTAGCTAGGGATGACCAGTGAGATGTGAATGGAAGTTGCAGGTGAACTTCTAGGATATCACCTTAAAAGAGGCTCAATTAGATAACAGGGCAATAACATCATCACCCTCTTCTTTTTTTTCTGCCTAGAAAATGGCTAAAGTTTGAACAGCCATATTGGGTCCTGAGTTCCCCTTCAGAATTGAATCCAGTAAGGACAGTTGAAGAGAAAGACATAAAGATCTTGGGTTTCTAATGACTGTGAAGTCTCCATATCAGCTCTGTATAGACTGTCTCTCTACTTCTCTTACAAACTTCTACCTTGTTTTTAAGTTATTTATTTAGGTTTTCTGTTGTATGCAGCCAGTTCTACTGATACACTAAGAAAAACTTTTTTAAAAACCAAAATTGTATAAAAGGATAACTGAGATCCCTTTTAGTTCAAACAGCTGTATATTATGACTTTTATTCTCTGAGGTCCCAATATGGTGTCACCTTTCTATATGAAACTTTTCCAGATTCTTTAAGAAGGTTAAATCTCTCCCTCTTTGGTTCTCCTGCAGCACTTTGTTTATTCTGCTAGGATAACACTTACCTAACTGAGTCTTATAGCAGGCCCCTGACACACACCTTTATGATTCCTGCTCGTTATTAACTGTATAAGGCAGAGTATGAGGAGAATGTTTAAATGGGGAGGGCATTTGTGTTGCTGTCCAAGGTCCTGAACCTTCGAGCACACTAGGACACGGTTGTTTTTTCCAGTCTCTGAGACACTAATTCTATCTGACCAACTCACTAAACAATTCTGATGAAGCAAGAAAGAAGCAACAGCAAGAAATGAAACAGGGCAAAAAGAGAAAGAAAGAAATGGACAGAGAACAGAGGTTGCTCAGAACATTGCTAATGAAAGAAAGCCAGAGACCAAACACAGAAAATTTTTTTTTCCTTTTGACAATTTCAAATAATGTTATCAGAGTTTACAAATATTGATAGTTAAGAAGAGTTATAAATATGTGTTCTAAGTGATGCAAAGTTGTGCAAGTATTGATATGAAGAACTATATTTATGCAGACAGGGAAGCAGAACTTCACCTAGGTGGAGATGGCAGGAGGGATGATCTTCACTATATTTACACCATGTGTTCATGCTTCTTCTTTTCAACCTTGATAAATACTTTGTGGTTTTTAAAGATAGTGCCACACAGGAAGTTGGACCATGACTTATGTTTTACAGTTCCTATGATTGATTAATATTTTTTTCATGGTCTACCATATTTTTATTGGTTATTAGCAATGTTATCTCTCACCCAAACTTGGAGAATGGGATATTCTGCCCAGATTCCCTCCTCCTTGCAACTCATCCCAGTTACTTACCCTCTGTTTGGCTTGGCTAGCCAACTGAGTCCCTCTTATACAATATTTTTACAGTGCTCTTGATTTAAATTCATCCTAGGTGTTTAAAAATGCATTATCTCAGATAATCCTTTCAACAGCCCATAATATCAGAATAATTATTCTCAATACTATTAAATTCATGTCATGGATCTTTGAGGCTGTTTGTGAATTGAATAGCTGAAACAAAGAATAGTAAATCACAAGTGTCAAGGGTCTGTTCTAATTTACCTGTCTCCCAAAATAGCCTATGAAACCTTTAAAGTTGTGAACCATTTCTTATTCATCATCATATTTTCAACAATATCTAGCATGGTTTCTGACACATAGTAGGGGTTCAAAAATATTTCTGTAATAGATGAAAGAATTAGTGGAAATATATAAGCATTAGCATTGCATTTAAATCATTTAAATAGGGTGCATTTATGAATAATAGCAGAGAAGGCAATGGAACCCCACTCCAGTACTCTTGCCTGGAAAATTCCATTGACAGAGGAGCCTGGTAGACTGCAGTCCATGGGGTCGCTAGGAGTCAGACACGACTGAGCGGCTTCACTTTCACGCACTGGAGAAGGAAATGGCAACCCATAAATAATAGGTCAAAGATATATTGGGGAAAAGAAAGATACGTAAGGTAAATCTCAAAATAGCCTTAACTATGGTGAAGTATTGGGAGAAGGCAATGGCATCCCACTCCAGTACTCTTGCCTGGAAAATCCCATGGATGGAGGAGCCTGGAAGGCTGCAGTCAAGGGGGTCGCTAAAAGTCGGACATGGCTGAGAGACTTCACTTTTACTTTTCACTTTCATGCATTGTAGAAGGAAATGGCAACCCACTCCAGTGTTCTTGCCTGGAGAATCCCAGGGACGGGGGAGCCTGGTGGGCTGCTGTCTATGGGGTCGCACAGAGTCAGACACAACTGAAGTGACTTAGCAGCAGCAGCAGCATGGTGAAGTATTAGAAAAACATCCTACATGATATTTCCACTGTATGAAACAATGCATCATTGAAAATTAAGACAGGAAACAGGAATAGTGAAAAAATTCCCTTCCCATCTAGGTGTCACTTCCCTATTGAACCAAAATGATTTAGAGAAATAAATCTGAGAAATAAAAGGGTATTCTGAGACTACTTTTTCTCAGAATATTCTGAGTAAGGGTATTTCTCTTATTCTGAGAAATAAAAGGGTAAGCCCTTCATCCCCATCTCCTTGCTTTCCCTCAAATTTCTCCCCTCTCTCCTTTCCCTTCTGTTCCCATATTCAAACATTTACTGAGATCCTGCCACATTAATGTACTGTGAGGATTCCAACCCTTGCCTTCAAAGAGTTTACTCTAGTCAAGAGGGGGAAAAGTTCACAACCATAGTGATAGTATCTGATTCTGAACAATAATGTCAAATCCACAGTTTTGCCTGGAGCTGCCCTCTTGCCCAACATGAACCCTATCTTGGAAGATTTACCTGATCTTACCTCCAGAGCAAAGGACAAAGAAAATTCTTTTCCTCAGTATCTATTAATAAGTACTCATTTGTATCTGAATGGATTACAATAATAGCAAGACTTTCCTTTGGGATTAAAAGCCACAGAATGATATCCAAAATGACTAGAACTACTCAAAAAAGGATCATAGTGACTAAAAGAGGATTTTATAGCTCTTCCAATTCAACCGTCTTATTTTTTATATCTGGAAGCTGTAGTCTGGAGAGGTGGGAGGATTGCCCACAGTCACACAGCAAATCAGTGGCAGTGTACAGCTGGAGCACAGGTTTACAGGCTCCCACCAAATACTCCCTTTATTTTCCACTATTTTTAAAGTTCCCATCATTTCATGGGAAATAGATGGGGAAACAGTGCAAACAGTGTCAGACTTTATTTTTCTGGGCTCCAAAATCACTATAGATGGTGACTGCAGCCATGAAATTAAAAGACGTTTACTCCTTGGAAGGAAAGTTATGACCAACCTAGATAGCATATTCAAAAGCAGAGACATTACTTTGCCAACAAAGGTACGTCTAGTCAAGGCTATGCTTTTTCCTGTGGTCATGTATGGATGTGAAAGTTGGACTGTGAAGAAAGCTGAGCACCAAAGAATTGATGCTTTTGAACTGTGGTGTTAGAGAAGACTCTTGAGAGTCCCTTGGGCTGCAAAGAGATCCAACCAGTCCATCCTAAAGGAGACCAGTCCTGGGTGTTCATTGGAAGGACTGATGCTGAGGCTGAAACTCCAATACTTTGGCCACCTCATTCGAAGAGTTGACTCATTGGAAAAGACACTGATGCTGGGAGGGATTGAGGGCAGGAGGAGAAGGGGATGACAGAGGATGAGATGGCTGGATGGCATCACCGACTCAATGCACATGAGTTTGGGTGGACTCCAGGTGTTGGTGATGGACAGGGAGGCTTGGTGTGCTGCGATTCATGGGGTTACAAAGAGTTGGACACGACTGAGTGACTGAACTGAACTGAACTGAAGGTTTACTCAGGGTTAATGTGTACAGCCACAGGCTGTGCCCTGAACAGCTCTGACATGACCATGATGCAAATGGCAACAGCCCTGTTTTCACCAATGTGCTCCTGAGATTATTTGAAGTAGTTCAAGACAAATATTTAAAGATACTAATAGTTATGCCTTTATTTTAATGTTTAGGAAACATAAAACGCACTTTGATTTTATGGATGGGGATATTATGTAGTAATCTAAAGCTTCCTTTAAAATTTAAGTTGAGGAATTTCCCTGGTGTTTCAGTGTCTGAGACTCTGGCTCCCAATGCAGGGGGCTCAGGTTTGATCCCTGGTCAGGGACCTAGACTCCATCAGTTCAGTTCAGTTCATTTCAGTTCAGTTGCTCAGTGGTGTCCGACTCTTTGTGATCCCATGAATCGCAGCACACCAGGCCTCCCTGTCCATCACCCTCTCCCGGAGTTCACTGAGACTCACGTCCATCGAGTCAGTGATGCCATCCAGCCATCTCATCCTCTGGCGTCCCCTTCTCCTCCTGCCCTCAATCCCTCCCAGCATCAGAGTCTTTTCCAATGAGTCAACTCTTTGCATGAGGTGGCCAAAATATTGGAGTTTCAGCTTTAGCATCATTCCTTCCAAAGAATACCGAGGACTGATCTCCTTTAGAATGGACTGGTTGGATCTCCTTGCAGTCCAAGGGACTCTCAAGAGTCTTCTCTAACACCCCATATGCCACAACTAAGAATTCTCATGCCACAATGAAGATTGAAGATCTCACATGCTGCAACTAAGAACTGGCACATCCAAATAAATAAAATAAATAAATATTAACAAACAAATATTAACAAAAAATTTAAGTTTAAAGGTGAACGAATTAAAATATTTTTTAAAAGATGTGCGACTGGTATAAGAATGTGATAAAAATCATGAAAGAAGTATACAAATTACCAACGTTTAGGAAACACTGTGTTTATTTTATCATGCTACATCCCTCCAAGATAAAATAAAGTACTTTTACAAATCTACCTCCTCAGGACATGGTGAGAAGTTGAGTTTTTGATGTGAAAGTGATGATGGAACGTTTGGACATATGTACCTTTAGTAGAAACAGGTTAAAAGCAGTTGGGAGAAGATATTCTATTCAAGAAGGTTAGAGGGCAACTAGAAAGGAGAGCTCAGTCTGAGTTTTGGTGTGTTTTGGAAACGATTATATTTTCAAATATAATGGATTAGCAAAGGGTTAGGTAGAAACCTTGTGACTTATTTCCTATAACTGAATATGAATATTTATCAGAGGAGATAGGTTCAAATACTACTTCTGTGACTTCCGAGCTTGTTCCCCTTGCTTAACCCCTTTGAGTTTATTAAAAAAAAATAGGGGGAAGGGGGGCTGTGTTGTGAGGAAGAACCATGAGAATATAAAAATGCCTTGAAAGGGAGATTGAGAGAAAGACTGAAAGAGACAGGAAGAAAAAGTAAATGATGAAAGAGAAGAAGCCAGGTTGGATGGACTGTCGGAAGAATGGGAGCTGGTGAAATTATCTCAGACTTTATGTGCTGAAATAGTCATTCTTGTCACAAGCTGCTAAATTTTTTTCTTATGAAAACATTTCTAAGGTGGCAGATGAATATATTTTTAAATTTTTTTCTTGAAACATAACACTCCAACAGGATGTGTTAGAGAAATGCCAAGAAAAGAAGACAGAAGGAGGTAAAGTCCTTGGATGAGAGGAAGATAAAATGATTTATGCATGGACCTATGGAGGCAGAAGTCTTACCTCCTCCTCGAGCCTTCCTGATCTCCTGGGCAGAACTATTTCCTCTTGGACTCCCACTAGACTTGCACACTTTCTACTAGGGTTGGTACAATGGTTTAGGAGGTTCTCTGTTTGTCTGTCATTCCCATTAGGTAATACAGGCATGGCTTATTTTATTGCACTTCACTTTATTGTGATTTGCAGATACTGAGGTTTTCTTTTTCTTTTTTTCTTTTTTTTTCTTACAAATTGAAGGCTTGTGGCAACTGTACATTGAGCAAATCTATTGGGGCCATTTTTCGAACAGCTAAGTTAGTATCTGTTTTGGTAATTCTTATAATACTTCAAAATTTTTCATTATTATTATACTTATTATGCCGACTTGTGATCAGTGATCTTTGATGTTACTGATGTAAATTTTCAGGGATGCTGCGAACTGGGTCCATATTTAAGCCACTTGAGTACTGGGACTACATCTTATTTACCTTCTGTATTCTAAGTTACTCTCACTCTTCTGTATTCTAAGTTACATTTCCATGGTGGCTCAGAAGTAAAGAATCCACCTGTCAATGCAAGAGGTACTAGATTGGTCCCTGGGTTGTGAAGATCCCCTGGAGAAGGAAATGGCAACCCACTCCAGTATTCTTGACTGGGAAATCCCATGGATATAGATACTGGTGGGCTATTAGTCCATGCAGTCGCAAAGAGTCTGGACATGACTTAGTGACTCAGAAACAGCAACAACCCACAGAATCTGGCACATGTGTATTGCTTGACTAATGTTTGTTGAATGAATAAGCCTAGGTCAAGGGACTTGACACCATGTGTGTTGAAAGACGAATGGCAGCCCAGAGGATATTTAACCTGGAGAAGAGATAACTCAGGGGATATACTCATTATTTTCCAATATTTGTAGCACTAACTTGGGGAAGAGTATTTGAAATAGGCTGTGTGGTCCTGATGGCACAGCTAGGACTAAGAAAGCAACCTCGACTCATTATAAGGAATTCTAGCCTTCAGAACTGACCAAAAATGCCATTGCTTATCTCACTGGAGCAAGGGCTCATTGCTACAGACTAGATATCTCTTTTCAATGTTTTAGATACTGGATTAGATATTCTCTGTAGTCTACCTGTCTTCTACTCTTTTTTTTCTTTTTTTTGCTTGTTAGCTTTCTTGCTGATTTAAAAACATCTTCCCACTGGGCACCTCTATCTAGCCTTGGAAATATAGACCTTAGAGTTTGAAGGAACCTCATAATTCATTTGATCTAATCCTTTCTTTGTACCATTCTACATATGAGAAAACCAAGACCAAGTCAAATGACTGGATTATGGTGGAAGATAGCCTTAGAACCCAATTCTGTTGGGTTTTCTTCATTCCTTACCAAAATATGGTGCCACTGTGTCTGAGCAGCAGGACTCTTTTCCCTTTCCTTGTAGTTTGTCAGTGGGTTGCTGTTGTTCAGTTGCTCAGTTGTGTCTGACTCTGTGACTCCATGGGCTGCAGCACGCTAGGTACTTATTTCCCATTCTCCCACTTCAGAATAAAAATTGGAAGATTGCATAATTAATGCACACTTATCCTGAAATAAGACAAAGACAAATGCTATATATGCACTTATATATGGAATTTAAAAAATACAGCAAACAAGTGAATATAACAAAAAAAGAAGAAGACTCACAGACATGGAGAACAAACTAGTGGTTAGCGTGGGGAGGGATGTGTGCTAAGTTGGTTTAGACGTGTCCAACTCTTTGCGACCCTATGGACCATATCCTGCCAGGCACCTCTGTCCATGGGATTTTCCAGGCAAGAATACTGGAGTGCGTTGCCATGCCCTCCTCCAGGGGATCTTCCCGACCCAGGGATGGAACTGAATCTCTTGCATTTCCTGTATTGGCAGATGGGTTCTTTACTACTAGCGCCACCTGGGAAGCCCATGGAGATGGGTAGAAAGGGGCAATGTAGGGGTAAGGGAGTGGGAGGTACAAAGTACTGAATGTAAAATAGGCTCAAGGATGTAACGTACAACACAGGGAATATAGCCAATATTTTGTAGTAGTTGTAAATAGAAAGTAAGCTTGCAAAGTTGTAAAAAAAACAAAAAAAGAAAAAAGAAAAAATACAGCCATCATAACGAAAATATCATCATTCTTTTCATAAACTATTAAGTGGTTAAGTGGACATGGGATTGAAACTTGAGGGTCAGAGAGACCTGGGTTCTATTGATAGTTACTCTACATTTCTAGTACTGTGACACCGGATAAGTTAATTAGCCCTCTGACCCCCAATTTCCTTATTTCTAATATGAGAATAACTATACCCCTCCCCAGGGGAGTGGTAATACTTAAGTAAAATGGCAATATAGAACTCTGAGCACAGAATCATAGTAAGTCTGGAAGATCCCCTGGAGGAGGGCGTGGCAACTCACTCTAGTATTCTTGCCTGGAGAACCGTGTGGAGAGAGGAGCCTGGTGGGTTATAGTCCATAGTGTTACCAAGAGTTGGACACAACTGAAGTGACTGAGCCTGAGCACACATATATACTTAAACACAGTCCTTGTCCTTTTCTTTCCAGTCTCTTACCAGACATAAAAAGAGATAATTGAATGAAACTTCCCAACATTCCAGCCTCTTCCCTTTCTATTGGTAATAATCTGGTTCAATCCCAACGTCTGTCTCTGTGAAAGCTGTCCCTGCACTTCACTGACATTGCATGGTCGCTTTATGAGCTTGTTCTTTCATCTATAAATGAAGGCAGAAGAGAATATCTTAATTTCACAATATAAAAAAAAAAGGATTTTTGAAAATTGGACTGGCCTGCTATCTAAGGTTCCTCCCTGCTCTGACAACATTTGAGCCTGAAAATCTACACCTCCCTCCCTTTCTCCCACTCCCATTCTTTTTCTCCATTCTTACTCTCTTCTCTAGCCTGAGGACACAGAACTCAGCTAGAGTGCACCATGCTGGTGGAAGGATTAAGAAATGGATTTCACCTCTGGACTACCAATAGGATCCAGTCCCAGAAATCACTGTAGTTGGAAGTGGAGAGAAGCCTAGAACAGATCTGATTGTCTCCCTTAGCTGGAGTACAGCCTATCTTTTAAATTTGAGTGCTCTGCTTCATGATTTCACTATATTATTCTTATCTAGATTCACAGTTCCTTTAGGGAAATCCAGGGTTCAGTTAGAAAAGTACAGACTTAAAGTACACAAACTGGGTAATAAAGAAACCAAGTTTCTACAGAAACTTTGCAACAAACCCTGTCCTCATTCTGGTCTCCATTTTTTCTCAAGAGCCAAGTGGCTTTAGCTTTTCTTATCAATGACACTAACTTTATTTTGTTCTTTGGCCTATTTTAATAGGGGACATAAGGTAGTTACCCTAAAGATTTATATTCAAATGTTTCAAAGAACACAAAATTTAAAAATCAGGAATATATAAAAGGCATTTCTAGCTTCTCTGGGAAAAATTACACAAAGTCCAGTAACAATGAGACCACATTTTCTCAGGATAAAATTGACCAAGACTAATCAGAAGTTCCCTCCTAGGGGCATAAAATCTCCATCTGATCAGTCTCTGTTCCTCCTTTAGATGACTTGACTCCCATGGTCAATGTCAATTTTATACTGTTAACCATGGCCCACTTCACTAGCACCTGATCCCCATAGACATGTGAGTTTATGACTCCAGGAACAGATTATAATGGCAATTCTCTATGTATGAATCAATAATCATATGAAATTATTTGAAGTCAATTAGAAAAAATTTAAATGCAGTGAATGAGTGATTCTCTGTGATCATTCTGCAGTGATTACAGAATGTCTGGACCTGGCATATTATAGGCATTCAATAAAGAGTAGTTGCGATTAGTATAATAATATCAAAAGTGTTATGAGACATCCCTGGTAGTTCAGAGGTTAGGACTTGGTGCTCACAGTGCTGTGACCTGGATTCAATCCCTCGTCAAGGAACTAAGATCCTGCAAGCAGTGTGGTGTCACCAAAAAAAGGAAAAAAAAAAGTATTATTACTTATAATAATTACTTATAATAATAATACTTACTTATAATAATTATAATTATACTTACTTATAATAATAATACTTATAATAATTATAATTACTTATTATTACTTATAATGTATCTTAAGTTTTGAGGACAAAATTAGGTTAGTGATGCATTAAAGAAATGCAACTTCTGAAAAGCATTGAAAAGTAGTATAAATCTCTGCAGAATATCCTTGAAAACAGAGAGGAGCTATATCACAAAACATACAGCTATTTTCTGAAAATCCTTCTTACAAAGCTCTGCTCCTACAGTTCCACTCTTTAGGGTGACAGTTCATTTGACAGTCTCCATCTCTTCACATCCTCAGCCTCTACTGATTTCCCTCCTCCTCCTTCCCTGCTCCCATTCTTTCTCCTGAAAAGCAGTCTAGTCTACTCTCAGCTTCTGTTACTCTCCTGGTGAGAGGGTAAAGAGAGAAGGCAGAAGCATTTGTAAATACTGACATTCAATATTCTCTTCTTTCATCCTCATCTCAATTATTAATGTTTATCAGATGGCTCCTGAGAAACTGCAGAAATCATTAATTCTTTATCAAATATCCCAGAAAAGAGTTCTTAAGATTTAGACAGAGGTGGGTTGTTAAGACGCATGATAGAAGCCTGTATAAAGTGCGTCACGAGTATAGAGAAGAGGGCATAAGTGATGTCAATTGGTGAACTCCAGACAATGCCCTCCTCCCTCCCACAACTCTGCTCCCCCAACACATCACTTCCCAACATTCATAATGAGCTCAGCAAAAAGGAGCGGGAATTTCAGGCTCAGAACATCATCCCAAGATGGCTTCCAAGAGGAGGGAGGGGCTCTAATGAACTACAGCTGAATTCTGCCATCCAGAAACTTCTTCAATACTTTCCCTTCCATTTCACAAGTCTTGCATCCCTCTCCCTTCACACTTGGTTTGTTGGGATTTCTTTGCAAATAGGCTGAAAGTGTTCTCAGCAAGAAAGAAACTACTTTTTACTTTATCTCTGCCTAGGAGTCTTTGGGGAGTGCAGGCTTGGGCTGAGTCTCAGGAGACAAGAGTCTTTTGAGAAGGACACTGGAGAGTCTTGTAACAATTCTCTGTTTGAAATACAAGGATTACTTCCTTTCCATGTGAATTTGTGCTCATTGCTCTCTTTCTCTGATTCTCAGCTTTCTCTTCAACAAAATGAAACTACAGTCCTATCTCTGAATGCCTCAGAAAACTGTTGGAAAAGTAAGCTATGAAGTGAGGCGTTAATAGGGTAGTTATTGTCTCCTTGCTCTAATCCTGCTTTGCCATGCACAGTTACCGAAAGTGACATTTCTTCTTGCAGTGATACTTGAAGACTCCTCCCCTCTGTCATTATTTGGGGTGGAGGTTGGTGGAGGTGGGCGGGGGCGGTGTTGGCAATCTTTCCAAGTGAAAGTAGTCTCTCCCTCGGATGTTGCTATTATGAGACCTAGGTCTGGTTTTTCAGAAAGACCCTTAGATGAAGTCTCTGCTTTTTGACTTAAGAACCCTGGGAATCTCCAGCATTCATTCATTTGGCTAGAAGGCAGTCATCATTCATCCAGCGCACTCTCTTTGAGCCTTTCATCTGTCTGCTGTGTTGGGACAGAGTTAAATGACCAAGTTCAAGGCTCAGGATTCTAGGAGCTCACAGCCCATCAGAGAGGCAGCTGAGTAACCAGACAGCCAGCAAAGCATGAGATAAGGTCAATGGTAATAGATTTTTTGTGAAATGGCAGTCAAGATGTTGGCCTGGAGGCTGGAGGCCTCATTTTTTAAAAATGTCTGACTAATTCCATGGCCAGATATTAACAAAGTCATTTGACCTCAAATATAAACTATATTCTCCAAGCTAGACTTTATTAATAATAAAAATGACATTTTAATCTCAATCAGCCAGTCCCTCTGTCTACATCTCAAATAGTTCTGAACTGCGCAGGGAAAAGGGGAGAGTCACTATTGACCTCCCAATAGTAGTGACATTTTCCTTGATTTTTGAAGACTGAATAGAAGATTGCCAAGTAAAGATGTGGGAGAGGGCATTACAGGTATTAATAGAAGAAGAAGCATAATCAAAATTATGGAAGCATTAAAGAACCTGGTGCACCAGGGAAGTGCATGGCAGGAAATTTAGGCTGAAATTTATGGCTGAAAAGTGTCAGGAAATGAGGCTGTTGAGCCATAGTATTGGGTCTAGATCAATGCTAAACATCTGTGTCTTGAAAGCAGGCCATCATCATATTCTCCATTGACTGTCTGCTGCCTAGAGCAGTGTCTGCTGAGGGAAGGAATACAGATTGTTTTCTCCTATGTTTAATGAATTTGCATATTTCCATAAGAAGTGGTGGGAAACATTCCCTGTGGATGATGTGCTGTGTGCTGTGCTAAGTAGTTTCAGTTGTGTCCTACTCTGTGACCCTATGGGCTACAGCCCAGCCAGGGTCCTCTGTCCATGGGATTCTCTAGGCAAGAATACTGGAGTGGGTAGCCATTCCCTTCTCCAGGAGATCTTCCCGAACCAGGGATCAAACCTGTGTCTCCTGCATTAGCAAATGGTTCTTTACCACTTAGCGCCACCTGGCCTGTGGATGATGGGTGCGTTCGGTTCTTCAGCCTTTCCTTTTCTGCTGTGAGCTAGCCCATATAATTTTTTCTTAAGTTATCCAGAACTGATTTCTGTTGTTGGCAACCAAAAAATCCTGCCTGGTTCAGCTCCCTCAACATCTCTTCCATGAAGTACATCAAGGATGTCCAAAGCACTTTCAATAGTGGGCCATAAGTTCAGAAATCCCTGGGCCTGTGCCAGTGGCATTTGAATTAATCAACATAGAGGATAAAGAGGGTCCATATGTGTGCTAGACGAAAGTTAAGTGTGTGTGTTTAAGTCAAGTGTGTGCAACATATGAATGAGCAGAAACATTAAACATAACCTTTAGGAAAAGACAACAGGCAAGTGCAAACAAAAAAGAAAGCAGAATATGCATAATTCATATTACAAAATAAATTCAAGGAAAGCAAAATCTATTTAGATATTTACCAAAGGGAGAGCACTACATAACAAAGCTTATGGGAATGGGCCCAATCTCTACTTACAGGAAGATTAACAATCTTAAATTTCCTTATTATAGGAATAAGAAGGAGATAGCTGAACTGAGCAATCAAGTTAAGAAACTCGACGAAGAGAAGGGAATAGACAGAATAAGAAAGGTGTTTGACTGCAGTCAGGTCCATGGTAAGGGGCAGGATAAGGAAGAAGGGCCTCTCAAATGCATAAATCATATAGCCAGAGGGGTTCAAGACAACCAAAAGAGCAGTGTCACAGAAGCAAGGGAAACGTAGTTTTAGTGAAGAAGCAATGAGTTGCAAGAAGGAGAGAAACCAGCAGCATCAAACGTGAAAAAGAGATCCAATAATAATATTACTTAAACTTCTACAGAATTTGGCAATTACCAGTAAGAGTTTGTGAGAGTTTCTTCTAGCTTCTCACAGAAATAAAAGACTTGAGGAATTTAAAAAGACATGAAGTTAGTGGTCATTCTTCACACTTGCCATCCAGCATTTTATTAGCCTTCTTACAGTAAGTGGACTCCAATTTTGTTACAGATGACACAGCCCTTCTTATTGGAGCCATGTGATTCGGATGAAGGTGGCATGTCTAGGACTGAAGTGGGTTGGATAAGCTAATATCACTCCCATCCCTCTTCTCCCTTACCTACCCCCTACCCTATACTCACTTCCCTGATTACTTTTACAGCAAGTAGTGGCAATGTGGTGTGAGACACAAAGGAGTCATAATGTCTAGTCAGACATGATGACTAGAGCTGGGGCATCTATCTTTTGAGAAAAAGTAGAAAGATCAAGCTCTACCAGCCCTGAATCATTACCCACTGGATGGACACAAGTAGCTGTATGACTCTAGGCTTTTTATTTTTAATCTTTGGGTCACGCCACATGGCTTACAGGATCTTAGTTCCCCAACCAAATATCGAACCCATGCCCCCTGCACTGGCAATACAGAGTCTTAGCCACTGGAGCACCAGGGAAGTCATGACTCTAGGGTTTTTATGACGTGAGAAATATAAACTCCTGATGTCTGAGAAGTAAAACCTCACTTTTCAGTGGGTGGTGTATCAGTGACATTGCAAGAGGAGAGTGTGCAATGAGATAAATAGATGGACGCAGCCCTCTTTGGAAAAAACAGTCTGCTGCAGACTCTATCAGTTTCATGTTACAAAAAACCCAAGATTAACTGGCTTAAACAAAGAAGAGATGTATTGACTCACATATGTGAAAACTCCAGGGGTAAGGATGATTTAATCTCTGTTGCAGAAGACGTGTGACTTTGGGTGATGCTGACCTTGCCCCTAGCTCCAGAGGTGGATGTGTGATTTAAGTCTGAGCTGGTTCATACAGAACATTTCCTTGACAACGGTAAATTGTTGAGGGATGGGCACAAGCCAAGTCCTTAGGACAATTAGAGCCAAAGAAACTCAATTTCCTGGGTATTTGTGTGAAATATCAGAAAAGCAGACTTTTCTTTTCCTGAAGTAGTTGAGCAAGAGAGGATATGTGGATGGAGGATATGTGGCAACATCTTGTCATTATGAGGGGGAGCTTCTGAGACAAAAGCTAGTACAGAAGATGCTAAGCCCAGAGATGAAGAAAGAGAAACCAGGTTCCGATGACAGCTTAAGATTTAGTCAAGCCTTATCTGGAGTCAGGCCCACCCCTGGAGTTTTCACATATGTGACTCAATAAATTTCTACATTGCTTAAGCCAGTTAGTCTTGGATTTTCTACAACACAAAAGCTAAAGAGTGTAGCAGATTGTTTTTCTCAAAGATGGCTGCATCATTGTATTTATATCCTATTGTACATTCTCTGAATGCAATGTGACTGTGTCTGTGTTCCTGTTCCTTGAGTCTGGGTGGGGCTTCTGACTGCCCTAACCAGTGGAGTTTGGCATGGTGATGTTGTGTGAAATCCTATGTTAAGGTATAAAAAGGAAATTCCCCTTCTCTTTCTCTGCCTCTGCAACTCACCCAACTATATTGTAAGAGAACCTAAGCCACTTGGAGAGGCCATGTGTAGATATTCTTGCCAACAATCCCAGCTAAGGTCTCAGCTGACAGTCAGATTGAATCACTAGACATGAGTGAATGTGCCTTCAACTGATTCCAGCCTCTAGTCTTCAAGTCTTCTAGCTGCAACTCAAGACATCAAAGGGCAGAGACAAGCCACTCTGGTGGTGCCCTGTCTGATATCCTGACCCACAAAAAACATGAAAGATAATAAATGATTATCATGGTTTTAACGAAACTGAGTTTGGGGTAATTTGTTCTACTGTGCTAGATAAACTATTACAGACTCCTAATTAATAGGGTTAGCATTCTATGAGAGTGGTTTAAGAATAGTGGAAAGAGAAATAAGATTGCTGAGTGTGAGGAATGAATTGGAGATGAGGAAAATGGAGTCAGAGTATAAGCTTCTCGGGAAAATTTCCATGAAAGCATCTCCCTGGTACTAAGAAAGGATTAGACAAGTCTGAATCCAAAGCAAACAGCAGCCTTCATGCTTTTGCTCATCATCAGGAGACTAAGGTTATGAGTTTGATAGAATCCAGGAGGAGGAACTTCAGCTAATAAGTTTCATGAATTCCTCTGAATTCAAAAAGGCATTAAGAAGAAATGAAAGGTGAATCAGTGAAAACTTCAAGAAGAAGACACTTATTTGAGAAGCTCTCTGCTCAAAATCTCCAGCAGACTCCATCATCTATGGTTAAGATCAAGTTCTTCAGCCTGGCATTCAATGGCCATTTCTGTTTCTCAGCCTCTCCTTTACACACCCCAACCTCCAGCAGAACTGCACAATGGCACTACTTGATATTCTCTGATTGCCCCTTCACTTTGCCACCTCTGGGTTCTTGCCCTTATGCTGAGGAAGATTTGGGACCCCAGCCTTGGCCAGAGTGTTGTTCAGAGCCTGTGCCCATCCTCACCTCAGCTAAGGTCTAGAAGCCTCCTGAAGAGAGGAATCAATGATATGTGGTCTTAGGGACTCCAGCCTTCTTCTTACATGATTTTTCACTTGAGGTACAATGAATATACAATAAAATGCATGTATCTCAAGTGTACAGTTCTATGAGTTTTAACAATTGTATTCACATGGTAACCACTAGTCCAATGAAGCTTTAGAATTTTTCTATCACTCCAAAAATTTCCCTCATTCTCCTGCCCCTTTCCAGTCAATCCTGTGCACCTCCCATCTCCCAGAAAACAACTGCTTTGGTTTCTATTACCACAGATTAGTTTTTCCTCTCTTTGAACCTCATGTAAATAGAATCACACAGTACACATTCTGTGTCATGCTTCTTTCACTCAACATAATGTTTCTGAGTTTCACCTGTGTTTTTCGTGCATTAATTTTTCATTCTTTCCTATTGCTGTGTAGTATTCCATTGTACAAATATAGCACAATTTGTTTATCCATTTTCCTGTTGGTGGATATCAGAGTTGCTTGCAGTTATGGACTATCATGAATAAAATTACCATGAACATTCTTGAATATTTCTAGTGAATATTTATTCTGGTTTCTTAGGAGTGAAATTGCTGGGTCATGGGATAAGTGAGGGTTTAAGTTTATAAGGAACTGCTAAGCAGTTTATCTAAGTAGTCGTGACATTTTATGCTCTCATCACCATTGTATGAGAGTTCCAGTTGCTCTGTCTTTGCCAATAATTAGCACTGTTAGTCTTTTGGTATTGTTAGTAGTTGTGAAATTATATCTCATTTTGGCTTTAAAATGTATTTCCCTGATGACTAAAAATGTTGGGAAACTTCTTACGTACTTATTCACATACCCTCTTTTGTGAAGTGTCTGTTCAAGTCTTCTGCTATTTTTTAAATTGATTTGTACATGCAGAATTCTTTGTTGCCAAGGTTACGCATAATCCAGAAGCCCGCCTGGAGTTCACCTGGAGCTGGCACACAGGTTCAAGGCCAGAAAGGTAAGTGTTTATAATCAAAGAATCTGAGTCTACTTAGGAGTTAGACTACACAGGATCATGTAAGCATTGTAACTTGTGTCTTTTGATATCAGACATGACACAGTGCATCTGGTAAAAGAGAAGAAATTCTGAATATTATGCTATAGTAATGGTTCCCAACATTGGATACAAATTCTCCAAAATTTGGAAGCGTCTTCATCCCAAGATTCTGGTTCAATGACGGTGGTGTAGCCATAGAATTTGGAGCTGTAAAAGTTTTCTAGGTGACTAAAATGCAACTAAGGTTGAGAATCGCTTTTCTAAAAGGAATGACATTCATTCACTATGGGACATCTTATATGTTACTTTGCTAAACCATCAAGCTCATTTAAACAGACTATTAGGTGTCTTTTGCACGTAGGTAAGTTATTCAGAGAAGCTGGAGATGTCTATTCATTTATCAATGTCGAGTATCAAACTGCAGATCATGGTCAGTTACTTTTCTTTCCTTGCTTCGTAATTCTCTCAAAAATGCATCTCATCTATAATAATCATGCTTGGAATAAAGTGAGGATTTAGCCCTCAGTTCTAGATGCATTCTCCACCCAACAGTTAAAGTGAAATGAAAGAGTCAGCTTTATTTCCTGTCCTAAACTGGTGAACGACAGGGAAACCTGGCGTGCTGCAGTCCACGGGGTCGCAAAGAGTTGGATACGACTGAGCAACTGACCAACAATAAAGCTGAAGTGGACACATCCTGTTCCTGAGTCCAAGCTCACTCTGCTCGTCGCACAACAGGCTGATGAATCCAGGAGATGAGTGTTGAGGCAAGGAATATGACTTTATTTGGAAAACTGGCGGACCAAGTAGATAGCAGACTAATGTCTCAGAGTAATTAACCATCTTGTCAGGGGCTGGATGCCAGGTTCTTTTATACAGTCAGAGAGAGAAAAGCAATGAAGAACTAAAGTCAAAAGGTAGAATAGAGAGGAAGGGGCAGTGGGGAAGTAAAGTGAAAGGGTCTTCAGTCTTCCAAAATTTCTCTGGGAATGGCCAGTCTTTGGAAGGGGGGTGTTAATCTCTTCTTTCTGTTGTAGCTGTTCACAGGTGGGCAGGGTCAGATTATCTCTCTGTGAGCTGAACCAAAACACTTTACAGTCAGGCAGAGGGGCAGGGTCCTCTGAAGCAGGCTATTATATATGATTATAATAACAAAAACAATGAAAAGCAAGTCAAAGAAACAATTTTGGACATGAAGTCAGAACTGGCTTCTTCTCTGCAACAATCCCATGTATTTGTAACTTACTATCAAGTTCAAGTTCCATCCCTAAAAAAACCAGATTTCAAATTTGGGAAACGTTGTACAGAAGTTATGATTTAAGGTTAGTGGTCAGCAAATTATGGCCAGTAGGCCAAGTTCTTCCCATGGCCTAAATCCAATCCAATGCCTGTTTTTGTAAAGTCTGTGAGCTAAGAATGATTTTTACAATTTTAAATTATAAAAATAACTCAAAATGAGACTACTAAGGAGACATGACTTTGATTTCTGATCCGGGAAGATCCCACATGCTGCAGAGCAACTAAGCCTGTGCACCACAGGTACTGAGCTTGTGCTCCAGAGCCCAGGAGCTGCAACTACTGAGCCCACGTGGTGCAGCAACTACCGAAGCTCGAGTACCCTAGAGCCCATGCTCCGCAACAAGAGGCCAGTGCAATGAGAAACCTGGGTAGTACAGCTAGAGCGTAGCCCCTGGTCTCGCAACTAGAGAAAAGCCTGTGCAGCAACGAAGACCCAGCGCAGCCAAAAATAAATAAAATTATATTAAAAGAGAATTAATCAAGTTCCATGGAGTTTTTTGAAATGTAAAATCACAACTGTTCATCTATGTAGTGTTAATGGCTGCTTTTGCGCTCCAATAGCAGAGTTGAGTAATTACAACAGAAACTGTGTAGCCCACAGAGCCTAAATATTTATTATCTGGCCTTTTACAGAAGAAATCTACTGATTCTTGGTCTAGATAAAGATTCTCTGGATGGGAGAGGAGGACAGCTGGAGAAGTGAGAAAAGTATAGACTTTTTGGGTCTTTCACAAAGAGTGACCCCAGTCTCCCTACCTCCCCGCTAGACCAAACCTGGGGAGGTAAGGAGTAAAGAGTAGCAAATAACAGACCTTTCAGTTTGGGTAATCTGAATGCAGAGGGTTGATCCCATTACTGGTTAGAGCCCCAGAAAGGGGTGAAACTAGAAAATAAGTCACCGCATAGTAAGTCCAGGCCCCTGGTTCTCAAAGCCTTATCTTCATACGGGTAGCATCAACATCCCCTGGAAGCTTGTTCAAATTGTAAATTCTTCAGCCTTACTCTAGACCCACTGACTCAGAAGCCCTTCTGGTGGTGCTAAAGCACCAAAGAATTTGAGAAGCTAGGTAGGCAGGGCTTCAGCCAGCAGCTCAAAGTCCCTGTGACTCTGCGTGGCTTTGAGATGCTGACTGATCCCCATTAACCTGAGAGGGGCACAGAGGTAGCTGAAGGAGAGCTGAGTTTAAAGTCACATGCTCGGGGTCAAAGGAAGATGTGATAACAAACATGGGACAAGGACTGAAGCTCAGCTGGGGAGAAACACATATCAGTGATGGCAACATTTAGAAAAGGAAAGATGCAGGATTCCCAGGTGACAGAGTGGCTTTTGCCAAACAACAGAAAAAAACAGAACTTAGGTCCAGAAAAAATAAATTCCTTTTTTTCTCTAAGCCTTATGGAGGTATAACTGACAAATAAAAATTATATATATTTAAGGTGTATAATGTGATAATTTGATTTATGTATTCATTGTTAAACAATTACCACAGTTAAGCTAATTAACCCATTCATCACCTCACATAGTTACCTTTTTTTGTTCTGGTAAGAACACTTAAGAGCTACTCAACAAACTTCAAATATACAATATAGTATTATAGTGCATGTGTGCGAGTGACTGCACTTTCACTTTTCACTTTCATGCATTGGAGAAGACAATGGCAACCCACTCCTGTATTCTTGCCTGGAGAATCCCAGGGACAGGGGAGCCTAGTGGGCTGCCGTCTATGGGGTCGCACAGAGTCAGACACGACTGAATCAATTTAGCAGCAGCAGCGTGCTAAGTTGCTTCAGTTGTGTCCAACTTTTCGTAACTCTATGAACTGTAGCCCACCAGGATTCTCCAGGCAAGAATAGTGGAGTTGGTTGCCAAGCCCTCCTCATAGTATTATAGTATTATTAGCTATAGTCACCATGTTATACAGTAGACTGCCATAACTTACTCATCTTACTCATCAGTTATGAAGGTTTGTACCCTTTGACCAATATCTTCCCTTTTTCTCTACCCCCAGCCCCTGGCAGCAGCCATTCAACTCTCTGCTTCTCTGAGTTGAACTTTTTAGATTTCAGTAGAAATGAGGTCATACAGTACTTGTCTTTCTGTGTCTGGCTTTTTTCACTAGGCATATGTCTTCCAGGTTCATCCATGTTGTCGCAAATGGCAGGATTTCTTTCTTTTTATGGATGAATAATACTTACTTTTATAGAGCTGACTTGAACAATGCAGATGTTAAGGACACCAACCCTCTTGTTGTTGAGAACATGCATATAGCTTTATAGTCAGCCCTCCTTGTGAGAGTCCATTCGGATTCAACCAACCACATATCAGGTAGTACTGTGATTGTAGTTGCTTAGTTGCTCAGTTGTGTCCAACTCCTTAGCAACCTCTTTAGTGACCCCATTGACCGTAGCCCACCAGGCTCCTCTGTCCTTGGAATTTCCCAGGCAAGAATAATAGAGTGTGTTGCCATTTCCTTCCCAACCCAGGGATTGAACCCATCTCTCCTGAATTGGCAGGTGGATTCTTTTACCACTGAGCCACCAGGAAAGTCCAGTACTATGGAACATATTTATTAAAAAAAAAGAATCTAAGTTTAAGGGTTAACTTATATGTATAAATAAACATAGGTATATGTATATATCTCACATTTTATTTATTCATTTGTCTGTTGACCTGTTTCTTTTTAAAAATCACCAAAGAAAAAGAATAAGAAAAATCCTAAATATTAAAACTGGTTCCATATCTTGCTTATTGTGAATAATGCTACAATGAACACAGGACTGTAGAAACCACTTTTAGATCCTGATTTCAATTTTTTGACTATATACTCAGAAGTGGGATTACTGGATCATATGGTAAAATTAATTAATTTTTTTGGCCATCACATACAGCTTGAAGGATCTTAGTTTCCGCTATTGATTGAACCTGGGCCCCTGCAGTGAAAGTGCGGAGTCCCAACCACTGGACTGCCAGAGAATTCTCAATTTTTAATGCTTTAAGGAACTTCCTAATGACTGTGCTAATTTACATTCCCACCAACGGTATACAAGTTTTCTCTTTTTTCCACACCCTCACTTCACTTTCAGTTCAGTCGCTCAGTCGTGTCTGACTCTTTGTGACCCCATGGACTGCAGCACGCCAGGCCTCCCTGTTGCCATCCTAACAGGGGTGAGGTGGTATCTCACTGAGGTTTTGACTTGCGTTTCCCTGACGATTAGTGAGATTGAGTACCTTTTCATTGACCTATTAGCCCTTTGTATGTCTTTGGAATAAAGTTTCATTTCTTGAAACGTAAATTTGAGAACTGAGGTTTCTACTTGCCATATCCTTAATAAACGTTGTTTGGTTGTTTAGGGGAAATGTGGGGATATGAGGACTACTCTGGGGGAAAGTTCAAGATCCTATGCAGTCAGCTGGTAGTGAACTGTTTTGGAACTTGGATCCCAGACTCTGAATTGAAAACAAGACCTTGCTATTTGTAGCACCTATACTGCGAGAAGGGAGGGAAGAAGGGAATGCTTACCAGACAGAGGTTAGGACTATGAAGTTTTAATTCCCTAACCCACTAAAATAGAGACTCCTCTTTTATCCAGCAGTAAAACCTCAGATTCTCTTCCAAAAAGCACCTTGTGATTGTAGTATCAAACTGCAGGAGGACCCTTGTGACATAAGCAGGGCATATGAGGCATTATGACTCTCTGTGGTGGACATATAGCCAAAAGTCAGCCAATTTCAAAAATTGTCATGTTAGCCATTTTCAAAAAGACGATTTGATTACAAACACTATAGATACTTGGTCCTATTTCTTATTAAAAATCACAAGAGAAAAATAATAAGAAAGATCCTATATATTAAAGAGATTTAAGAAACTTGCCACCAATTACAAAGCATAGATCTTTATACTTTGAATTCTGATTTGAACAAACTGGTAAAAATGAGACAATTGAGGGAATGCACACTCTGAATATTTGATTATATTAAGTAAGTTTTATAAACATTTTTACATGTAGAATAGCATTGTGGTTATGGTTTAAAAATAATTCTCATTTTTAGAGACATCTAAAATATTTATATGAAAAGATATAATATCCGGGCAAGGGTACTAGGCAGGCATACAGATGAAACCAGACTGACCATGAGGTGATAAGTGTTGTAGCTTGTTGATGAGTGTATGGGTTCATTATACTATTCTGGTCCATTGTTGCATATATTTCAAATTTTCCAATATAAATAGTCTAGCTTTGTTTTTTAAAAAGCATTTTTGAAAGAGTAGCAATAACATTAACTTGAAAGAAGTCACAGTCATTTGCCCCCCCCAAAAAAAAATATTTAGAATTTCTATAAAAGCATTACAGTATTTGTGCAGGTGAGTAAAACATTAGAGATATTTTTGACACTGGAGTTTTGCCAGCCTGATATTTTCCAATGTTTCATTAGGGAGGGGCTGCTTTCCCATCATTTTCTCCTCTCTTGGGACAGATCAATCCACAGATTCATATCTGTGCGTTCACTGGGCTGTGGGTGTGTCTTTCTAGGGATGACTGCTGTTCACCATCACTGTAAGATGGGGAAGGTGAGTGAGGGGGAAGGAAGACCTTCCACGTAGGCAGCAGCAAACTAACATCACAAGTGAGGTAAAGACTGCAAGGAATCCTGTAGGCAGGATTCTCTCTGAGGTTTCCCAGTTCACACAGCTAGTCCTCGAATTATTTATCTGCATATCCACACAATTCTCCAAGAACACTTCACAGTGGCTATTTCTTAGTTAGTTGTGGATGTCACTTCTCTTTCCAGGTGAAAGCTACTACAGAGCAGTGAAAACTGAGGAATTCCCTTTCTGGCTATCATAGTCCCGGACGGTACTGTGAGACTGGAGACTCCTGGAGAGGACTCAGGAGTACTTAGTTCTCAGAGCTTTTTGATGTGGCTTTGGCTTCTCAGCTCTTAGTACTTTTGATATGGCTGTGGCTTGTCTCCTCTCCAGGCAGGCTTGCAAAGAGATGTGCATATCCACATGGGTGGTCTGGTACAAAGGACAGTCATGGGAGTGGCCAAAAGAATTTCATAAGGTGGAACAAATCCCCTTGGCAGGTCTTTCTCAAGAATTCCAGTTGTGTACCTGGTTTCCCACTCTGGAATGAATCTATTGATATGGAGTCCAATCTTGACCTGGAAACCTCCCAATATATTATATGCCTCCTAATAATATATATATATTTTATTTTATAACATATAATATATTGTATGTTGGAAAATTTTTACCCGTACCTTTTTATTAAAGTAATAGTATTTGCTTTTCAGCAGGGGAGGCCTCAAGCCATTGAGAATAGCTATTTCTTGCTGCCTAACACCCCAAAACTCAATGATTAAAACAATAATATATTATTCTGAGGTCTGAGAACACAGTCCACCAGAGGATTAGCAATGACACTTTCCCACTCCTTTCCTCACCTTTACACTTTTAAATCTTCTCATCCCCACCTTGCTTTGTCCAGACTCCCTTTTCTAGCCTCAGCTGCTTTGAGCAGATGACTCTCAAAGACTGTTTTATTTGTCTACAAAATGGACACATTAATCCCTACCCATTTCATAGCGAAGGTCCAGGAGGATGAGGACATGCTCTGAATATCGCCAAGGGCTGGGCGAGGTGGCGTCGAGGTAGTGGAAGACACTATAGGGACCTGCTCAAGGCCACCTCAAGGTGGCGAGTGATCAGGTCTCCACCTCCCATCCCTGGGTTCTGGCCAGGAACTGTGAGTGAGTCAGTGTGAGTGTGTGAGGGTATGAGTGAGTGTAAGTGGAGATCTCCCTCCAAGGGACTCTTGGAGGGGAAGAAAACCCTCCTCTGCTTCCAATTGTAAGACTTCCAGTTTATTAAATTAAAAAGTAAAAAAAAAAAAAATTATTCTCATGAGTCTATGGGTCGGGAATTAAGTCCAGGCTTGGCTGGGTGGTGCTTCTGTTCTTCATGACAATAGCTGGGTCACTCAGGCACATTCAGCTGGCAGTTGGGCAGCTGAAGCAGCTTCAGTGTTCCTCCACACAGTCTTTCTCCAGGTTTCCTTGGGTTTCCTGTGAGAAAAGGTTTCTTCACAGGATGGTGGTCTCAGGTGAATCTCATTCTTACATGGTGGCTGGCTTATAAGAGGGCATCAAGCCAGTTCTGTTAAAGTATTGGCCCAGTGACACACTTCTGCCATATTCTTTTGGCCAAAGCAAGTCTGAAGGCCAGCCTAGATTCAAGGGGTGAGGAAGCAGAATTTACCTTTTGATAGAGGAATGGCATGCATGGACAGGGAGGAAAGGAATGAATGAAAGCCATGTTCAGAGAGCATCTACCAGTCACTCCTCTGACCACAACAATTCATATCTCTCCCACATGTAAAACAGACTCACACCCTCCCCGCAAAGTCTCATTCCATTAAGGCCTTGTTTTGAAGTCTAGGAGCTTATCCTTTAAATTAGGTCTAGCTGTGAGATGTGAAACACAGAGTGGTGAGGTGGGGATAAGAGGGATAAGATAACATTAGACCCCATCCTTCATAGAGCCAGGGATCACTACATAGCAGTTGCTGGTTCCCATCAATCCTGAAATTCAGCCAGGACACACATCTCCAGATTCCCCAGAACACAATCTCTCTCATTCTCTCTATATATACATACAGATAGAGAGATACAGCGGAGAAGGCAATGGCACCCCACTCCAGTACTCTTGCCTGGAAAATCCCATGGACGAAGGAGCCTGGTAGGCTTCGGTCTGTGGGGTCGCTAAGAGTCGGACACGACTGAGCAACTTCCCTTTCACTTTTCACTTCCATGCACTGGAGAAGGAAATGGCAACCCACTCCAGTGTTCTTGCCTGGAGAATCCCAGGGACAGGGGAGCCTGGTGGGCTGCCGTCTATGTGGTCACACAGAGTCGGACACGGCTGAAGTGACTTAGCAGCAGAGAGATACAGAAAGAAAAAAAAAATTATATATATATACATATATATAATGTATATGTATATGTAATGTATATATACATATATATGTGTATATATATATAATATGGAAAGAGAGTGATTTATTCTGAGGAATTGGCTCATGCAATTATGGTGGCTGAGAAGGCACATAATCTGCACTCTGCAAACTGGAGACCTAGGAAAGCCAGGGGTATAATTTAGTCAGAGTCCCAAAGCCTGAGAAGTGAGCTGATGGTGTAAATCCTAGTCCAGGGGTAGAAGATGAGATGAGACATCTCAGCAGTTCAAGCAGTGATGCAGGAAATAATGGGCAAATTCGTTTTCCCGCGGCCTTTGTTCTGTCTAGGCTTTCAGAGGATTGGATGGTGCCCACGCAAATCAGGGGAGTTGGGGGGGAGGGCTAATCTGCTTTGAGTCCACCAATTCAAATGCTAACTCATCCAGACACATCCAGAAATAACATTTAATCTGGGCACCCTGTGGCTCATCAAGTTGACACATAAAATTAGCCATCCCACATGGTATGGATGTACCACAGATTATTTAACCATTCATCTGTTGAAAGACACTTGGGCAGTTTCCAATTTAGGGCTATTGTGAATAAAGCTGCTATGAACATTTGAACATTCATGGACATGATTTTGTGTGAAAATAAATAATCGTTTCTCTGAGATAAATGCCTAAGAGTGAAATTGCTGGGTCACATGTTAAGTCCATTTTTGATTTTAAAAGACACTGTCCAACTATTTTTCAAAGCAGCTGCATCATTTCACATTCTCACCAGCAATGTATGAGTGAGTGATCCATTTTCTCTGTATCCTCACCATCACTTATTTTAAATTTTAGCCATTTTTAATATTTTGGCAGTCAAAATTTCTCCACAAATTTCTGAAATGTTTCTTAGGTAGCACTGCTTCCAATGAGAATAGCTAGGTCACTGGTTCTCAAACTAGACTGCCCACTGGGATTGTCTAGGGAACTTGTGCTTGGGTCCTTCCCTCAGAGACTAATTCCATCTGGAATTTTTAAAGTTCCCCAGGGGATTTCAACACACAGAAAAATTCATGAAACATTGATGTTATTCTCATAACTTAGTCATTTTAATCCTAAAATTTCAAGATTCTGTGAATGAGATAAATTTAAGGATTGAGGTAATTGTCTCTTGAATAAAGAAAGATTGAAAAGCCGGAGCTGCATTATATTCCCAGCAGAGTGTCAGGAGAAAGCAAGCATAGGGGGGAGTAAAAATAACTGTGGTCCAACAAGCCCTATTATAAGAAAAAAACTTCAAAAACAGACATATAAAAGACCAAAACCCAAATCAAATTATATAAAAACAAACTACAAAAGCCCGGGAAACATTTCAATTCCTAGAATTATGGTGTAGTGGTAGAAAGAGAAAGGGTTTTGGAGTTAGAAGTCCTGGTTTTTCCCACTTAGAACCTGTGAGATCTTGGATGAATCACTTGCTCTCTCTAAATTTTAACTCACCGCTGAAATCTATAGCAAAAAGGTTACTTTAGAGGTTTTTTGCAAAGGTTAAATATACTGATATGTGCTGTATTTTTAACCATAACACACTGAAATTGTGACATATTTATTTTTTATAAGAAAATTAGAAACATTTGTTATCTGAGCAGCATCTGGCTCACCCCAACAAATATTTAATGAGCATCTTTGATGTAATACTTGCTATACAGTACACATTTTCTTTTTATAATTTCTTAGTTTTTATATTTTTACCTGGAAATCTCAAACACATACAAGTAGAAAGAAGAATGTAATTTGATGCTTCTTAAGCATTAAGTGTCCCTATGGTTCACCTGGAGAGCTTGTTAAACTGCAATTCTGACTCAGCGATCTGGAGTGGGGCCTGAGACTCTGCATTTTACAAAGCTTCCCTGTGACTGACATGTTGCTGACCGCAACTACCGTATGTTTGCACTGCCCTAAGGAAACACCATAGACTGGGTGGCGTAAACAACAGACACTTATTTCTCATAGTTTTGGAGGCTAGTCTGTCAGATCAAGGCACCAGCATCGTCAGGCTCTGGTGAGGGCCCTCTTCCTGGTTTGCAGACGGCTGCCTTCTTTCTGTACCCTCACTAGAGGGAGATCTGGTGTTTCTTCCTGTTCTTGAAAGAGCACTAATGCCATCATAGGAGCTCCATCCTCATGATCCCCTAATACTTCTTCATTATTACATCATAAAGCTTAGGGCTTCAACATAAGAATATTGGGGAGACACAGATATACAGCCCATAACACAAGGATATAATGAACCCCCAGGTATTCTGCTTAACTTCAATAGCAATTAACTCATGTTCAATTTTGTTTTCACTTCCTCATCCATCTCTTCTTCCCCTTGCCCTCTACAGATTATTCTGAAGTATATACAGACATTCTATCATTACACCTATATTTCATTATGTATCTTCTAAAAAGATATTAAAATACTCCCTTTGAAAAAATATAACTACCAAATCAATACTCTCCCCCCCCAAAAAAATTAACAGTGATTACTTAATATCACCCGAAATCCACTCAGCATTCATATCTCCCTTAGTGCTTCTTTACTGTGACATGTTAAGTTTGTCTCTTCAGTCTCTTTTAATTGGAAGATTCCTCTTCCAGTCTTGCTCTTTCCTCACTTTTTTTTTCCTTTAAAGAAACCAAGGTGTTTGTCCCATAGAGATTTCCATACTCCAGTTTTGCTGCTCTGCATCCTCATGAGGTTGATTAACATGGCTCTTTCTTTCCTGTATTTTCTGTGAATTGGGAGTTGGATCTAGAGCCTGATTTGGACTCAGGTTTGCTTTTTTGGCAAGGCTGCTTCAGAGGTGGCGCTGTGCGCTTCATCAGGAGATCCATAATGTCTGGCTGTCCTTCTGTTCCAAACCTTTCAAAAGGAGTCGGCTCTTCAAATAATGAAACCATGATTGGGGCATGCTGCCACCAGGTGGTAGCAGCACGCATAGCCGCAGAACAAGAGACACTTTTAGGCAGAGATCCCAGAGGCAGGACATGATTTCCTCCTTTTGAACCTACATTAAATCACTGGGATTTTTAAACATGACACTTTTAAACATGATATTAATGCTTTATCTTTGTAGCATGTTTATAGCATGTCATAATAGCTACACTTCATTGAACCCAAGAACCTTACATCTACGATCTCATTTAATTTTCACAACGGCCAGGAAAGTCCATCATTGTGTCAGTAGCAAAACAGTGGTGAGGCTGGGATTTGATGTCTACACTGTTCTCTTTAACATTTATGTACCTTGCCACATTCTCTTTTGGTTTGTGCTGAAGTCACCTGTACTTGCTGTCCTCTCCCTTCCCCAACTTACAGCTCTGCTAATTCTTTTCCAGCTCCCCTCCCAACCTCTCCTCCATTCTCTCTCCACCCATCCCTGCCCCAGGAAGCTGGTTTCTGTGGATTTTATCCCCAGGCTGCCTTTCCTGCTGGGTTCCAATTGAATTCACCCCAATTTATACTTTGTGCTTCTCCCCCACCTCACGGTTTCCAAGGGCTGCTTCCCTCAACTACAACTTCTGCACCATGTGGCCCCTCTTCCATGGCTTTTCACCCAACTTCAGTTAATACAATCTTCTTCTCCTGCTCTTTAGGCTTCAGCTTCTCACTATTCTATTTGCTGGGTCTCAGCTTCCCCTTTAATATGCTTACTCCACCTACCTCAGTAAAGAGCATCTTCATTACAACCCCCCAGCTGGCGGGCCTGTGCTTCCTGCTGGGACTGTCTCATATTCATTGACATCCTCACCTTTCATTTTCTTCTCGGTTCCTTCAGTGAGGCAAGCTCCCTAGCGCTTCTCTGAAAGGTTACCACCATTTCCACCTTCCCTAAGGAAGGTTAACTCTCCATTCCCATCTTATTTTTATCTCCCAGCAGCTTTTGATGCACTCCTTGAAGCACTTCCTCCCCAGGCTTCCCAGTCACCATATGCTTGTCCTCGTACCTTCTCAGCCACTTCTTGTCTTTCTGACCACATCGTGGTGGCATGTCCTGGTGTGCAATCCACAAGCCTCTTCTCCATCTCCACTGTCTTCCTACTCATCTCATCTAGCTCTGGAGCTTAAATACCACCTCTGCACAATGACTCTCCAGCCTGTGTGTAGTCTCAACCTATCTCCCGAGCTCCAGAATCACGTATCTAGCTGCCTACTTGTCGTTCTAAAATTAACAAGCCTCAGATAGAATTCTTGATTCCAGACCTCCTCCCACCCCGCCCCTATATATAACCATCTCAGTTGATGGTATCACGATTCACCCAGTTGCTCAGCTCAAAAACCTTGGAGTTATCCTTGATTCTTCTTGTTTCCTCATTCTTCAAAAAGTTTCCTCTTTCAAAATATAGAAAGTGAAAGTGAAGTCACTCAGTCGTGTCTGACTCTTTGCGATCCCATGGACTATAGCCTACCAGGGTCCTCTGTCCATGGGATTTTCCAGGAATACTGGAGTGGGTTGCCATTTCCTTCTCCAGGAGATCTTCCCAACCCAGGGACTGAACCCGGGTCTCCCTCATTGTAGGCAGACACTTTATTGTCTGAGCCACCAGGGAAGTCCTTCAAAATATAGCCAGCGTCCCAAAATCAGAAGGCAGCTGTGCAGGCGATCAACTGGAAGGGGTAAGAGTTTAAGCAGTAAGACCTATCAAGAAAGACCACTACTGCTGTCCAAGTGGATGATAGTGGCTTGGATCTGAGCAACAGTAATGGATGGTGAAAAGCTTTTGGGACACTGGATATATTCAAAATATATCCAGTTGATTGCCTGCACAGCTGCCTTCTGATTTTTTAAAAATTGTAAATCAGGTCATATCACTCTCCAAGCATGACTTTACATCACACTTGCAGTGAAGTCTGAAGTACTTCACTGGACTTCAGGGCCTTATGCAATCTGGTGGCCCCACCTCACTACCTAATTGCCAGCTTCTCTGCTCTTGTTCTCTCTAGCCACACGGGCCTTTGAACATGCTGAGCTTGGTCCTGCTCGGAGCCTGTCTCTGTTGTTCCCCCTGTGTGGAATGTTCTTTCCCATCTTCATATGGCTCTATTTCTTCCCCTTCTCACCTCCACTCTCTTGTCATCTCCTCAGAGGGGACTTTCTGGATGGCCTTATCAAAAGCAGCAGCTCTCTGTTTTGCTACACACATTTGTCTCTTTTATTTTTTAGATTCCACATGTGATACCACACAGTGTTTCTCTGACTTATTTCACTAAGTATAATATTCTCTAGGTCTATCCACACTGCTGCAAATGGCAGAATTTCATTATTACTTTACAGCTAATATTCAATTGTATATGCATATAGCACATCTTTTTTTTTCGGCCACACTGTGAGGCATGTAGGATCTTAGTTCCCTGACCAGGGATCACACCTGCACCCCTAGTACTGGAAGCTAGGAATCTTAACCACTAGACCACCAGGTAAGTCCCCACCATATCTTCTTTATCCATTTGTCTGTTGATGGACGCTTGGGTTGCTTCCATTCCTTGGCTATAGCAAACAGTGCTGCTGTATATGGCAAAACAGAAACAGGTTCAAGATATAGAAAATAAACCAGTGACTACCAGTGGAGAGCAGGAAGGAGGGAGGGGCAAGATAGGGATGTGAGATGAAGAGACACAAACTACTATTACAAAACAGATGAGCAACAAGGATATTCTGTATAGCACAGGGAATTATAGCTGTTATCTTATAATAACTTTTAATGGAGTATAATCTGTGAAAATACTAAATCACTATGTTGAACACCTGAAACTAACATTGTAAATCAACTATATCTCAATAAAAACAAAAGAGCAATTCTCTCTTTGCATCACTTTCTATTCCCTCTCCCTACTTAGTCTTCTTAGTCAGCAAATGTCACAATCTGAAATGAAATCATTTATGTGTTCTCTGCAGTATTTGTTGAGTGTGTTAATGAGTGAGCAGTTTCACTTTCACCCCTGTCTCTGTACACAGCAAGCACTCGGCACACGCCTGGCCTACTGCAGAATCTTAGAGTCCAGGCCCTGATTCGGAAGGCTCCAGGCCTGGTGCAGCCCCTTCTGGACTTGGAGGTTGATGGTATGCGAGCTCACTAGGATCCCCTGACGGCTCTGCATGGCCTTCTCAAAGGCAGGGTGAGTATCATGACTACAGGATTGGAGGTTTAGAAAGACTGTCAATGAGCCTTCTTACTGCAGCCATGGACGTTTCTTAGTCACAGCCCTTCTCTCTGTCCTTCAGTTCAGATCTACATACATCCCAGAGGAGGCAGAGTGAAGGAAGCTCTGCTGTGATGAGCTCATGACAAGGAGGGGTCCACAATGACTGTTGCAGAGGACTGAGTGCACAATAGAGGCCAAGAAGACAGGCCAAAGTGCCTCAGCTGCAGCCCATCTGGTCCCAGTGTACTGACCCGAATCTTTCTGCCCTTGGATCTGCTGCCTCACCTGAACCTGGAAATATTCCTCAGAATGAACAGGTTGGGCTTTCCACACTACAGCCCAGTTTCAGGGATTCTGGGAATCTTGGCTGGCATGAATAGTTTCTGAGTGGAGAGTTAAAGCTATTTTGAGAAGGCTGCTCTGTGGGCTCTGGTTACTGAAGATGACCCTCCGGATGATCTGTTCTTCTGATGGCCATGATCGCAGGCACACATAGTGCTGCAGCTGAACTGGAGTTGGGAGACAATGCAAGATCACTCTTTCCTTGGTAGGTGTAGATGTTCATTCATTTACATGTCATTTAAAATGCACTGAGGTTTTTCAAAAAATTATTTTAAAAATTGAAGTACAGTTGTTTTACAATGTTAATTTCTATTGTACAGCAAAGTGACTTCAGGTATACACATGTATATATATTCTTTTTATATTCTCTTCCATTATGATTTATGTATTGAATTGTTACGAGCCAACTCTGCAGATGGTGACTACAGCCATGAAATTAAAAGATTCTTGCTCCTTGGAAGAAAAGCTATGGCCAACCTAGACAGCATATTAAAAAGCAGAGACATTACTTTACCAATAAAGGTCCATCTGGTCAAAGCTATGGTTTTTCCAGTAGTCATGTGTGGATGTGAGAGTTGTAGCACCGAAGAATTGATGCTTTTGAACTGTGGTGTTGGAGAAGACTCTTGAGAGTTCCTTGGACAGCAAGGAGATCCAACCAGTCAATCCTATAGGAAATCAGTCCTGAATATTCACTGCAAGGACTGATGCTGAAGCTGAAACTCCAATACTTTGGCTACCTGATGCAAAGAACCTACTCATTGAAAAGACCCTGATGCTGGGAAAGATCAGAGGTGGGAGGAGAAGGGGGTGACAGAGGATGAGATGGTTGGATGGCAACACCGATGCGATGGACATGAGTTTGAGTAAGCTCTGGGAGCTGGTGATAGACAGGGAAGCCTGGAATGCTGAAGTCCATGGGGTTGCAAAGAGTCGGACACAACTGAGCAACTGAACTGAACGTTTTTGTGATGTTTAACAATATTCCTTTCTCCATGTGGTTTACTATTCTCCCCTCAACTCATCCCCCCAACACCCTCCTTCACTCAAAGTGCTGCCCTTTTTTGTTGTTTATGTCTCTAGGGAAGGAATGTGATAGATATGAAGGAAAAATCAAAGGAGTCTCTTGCTTTTGTGTCCAAAAATGTGTGCCTTTCCATAAAGAAGACTTCAAGAATTGATAAAACCTCTGCAGGAGACAGCAGGGCTTTGCAAACCTCTCCCTCAAACAGAGACGAGGTTTCCCTAAGGCTGGAAGAAAGAAAAGACAAAGGGGAAGTCCTGATGACTCAGATCTTGGTGGCATTCCAAGAGACAAGACCTGCCTTCTGGACAGAGCCCCAAGAGGCAAAGCTGAAGTCTGGGAGGAGGGAGCAGCCTGATTCCCGTACTGTTAGATGGCACAAAGGGGAAAAGAGCTTCTGGGGTGAAGGTCCTGGCTCTCAGGAAGGAGAACAGTAGTGACAGTCACTTGGCATGGCTGTCACTATGATGACCAAGGCTGTCATGGCTGTCATAGTGACCAAAGGTCAGATGCTCACCTCCATCATCTTGATGGGATGGGGAGAAACTGAAGGGTGGATTCTAAAAGACTATGTTTCTGCTACTTTGGCAGAATGGAGATTTAAATTCAAAACTTAAAGTTATTAGAAAATATTAGCTATATTCCATGTTGCTATACAATATACCCTTGTAGCCAATTTTATACATAGTAGTTTGTACCTCTTAATCCCCTACCCCTATCTTCCATCTCCTCACTGGTAACCACTAGTTTGCTCTTTTTATCTGTGAGTTTGCTTCTTGTTATATCCACTGATTTTATTTTTTAGATTCCATATACAAGCGATGTCATACAGTATTTGCCCTTCTCTGTCTGACTTATTTCACTAAGTATAATACTCTCTAGGTCCATTATGTTGTTGCAAATGGCAACTTTTCATTCTTTTTTATGGCTCAGTAATATTCTACCATATATATATTATATATATCACATCTTTATCCATTCATCTGTTGATGGACATCTAGGTTGCTTCCATATATTGGCTATGGTAAATAATGCTGCTATGAACACTGGGGTTCATGTACCTTTTTGAAGTAATGTTTTAATTTGCTTTGGATATATACCCAGGAGTGGAAATGCTAGATCATATGTAGTTCTACTTTGAGTTTTTGAGGAGTCTCCATACTGTTTTCCACAATGGCTGCACCAAGTTACATTCCCACCAACAGTATACAAGGGTTTCCTTTTCTCTGCATCCTCACCAACATTTGCTATTTGTGGGTTTTTTGGCAGATAGCCATTCTGACAGGTGTGAGGTGATATCTCACTGTGGTTTTGATTTGCATTTCTCTGATGATTACCAATGTTGAACATTTTTTCACGTGCTTATTGACCATCTGTATGTCTTCTTTGAAAAAAATGTCTATTCAAGTGTTCTGCCTATGTTTTTAATCAGGTTGTTTTTTTGATACTGAGTTGTATGAGTAATTTATATATTTTGGATCTTAACCCTTTATTGATCATATCATTTACAAATATTTTCCCCCATTCAGTAAGCTGTCTTTTTGCTTTGTTGATAGATTTTTTTTTTTTTTTTTGCTGTGCAAAGATTTTAATTAAGTCTCATTCATTTATTTTTACTTTTGTTTCTCCTCTCCCACTTTTGTCACTGACTACTTACATTTCCTGGATTAGTGTTTCTCTGATCATTGTGACTGTCTTAGTTGGCTGGTTTCTGTTCTCCTGGTAAAGATTTGAGGAAATTATCTTTATTTTGTTGGCAACACACACAATTTAATGCCTTGAGTGGGCAAGATTTCTAAATTTTGGTGATTTTCATAAATCCTATTCATTCCAATCAGAGCAAGAGTTCCTGCCCAGGTTCCCAGGTTCTGGGAGTGCAGACTATTCAGAGAGGATAATCTAGCTCTGAAACCACTGTTCACATACAGGGATTTTTCTGTTATTTCATACAGAACATTATTCATAAACATTAAAAAAAATTTTTTTTAAACATGTACTAAGTCGCTTTAGTCATGACCCTATGGACTGTAGCCCACCAGGCTCCTCTGTCTGTGGGATTCTCTAGGCAAGAATACTGGAGTGCGTTGCCATGCCCTCCTCCAAGGGATCTTCCTGACCTAGGGACTGAACCATGTCTCTTACGTCTCCTGCCTTGGCATACAGGTTCTTTATCATTAGCACCACCTGGGAAGCCCCTATAATTTTTTTTTAAAATAAAATTATTTAAAAAATAATTTTCTTTATTTTTGGCTGTGCTGGGTCTTGTTGCTTCTCAGGCTTTTCTCTAGTTGTGGTCATCGGGGGTTACTGTGCAGTGCACAGACTTCTCATTGCAGTGGCTTCTCTTGTTGCAGATTATGGGCTCTAGGTGCACAGGCTTCAACAGTCATGGTGCATGGGCTTAGTTGTACTGTGGCATGTGGGATCTTCCTGGACCAAGGATCAAACCTGTATCTCCTACACTGGTAGGCAGATTCTTTACCACTGAACTACCAGGGAGCTAGTCTTTACCACTGAGCCACCAGGGAGCTACTCTTTACCACCGAGCCACCAGGGAGCTAATAGCCCCAAACTGTGATCATCCCAGATGTCCTTCAACAGGTGAATGGTTAAATAGATTGTGGCACATCCAATCATGGAATGTTACCTGGCAATAAAAAGGAATGTACCACTGATACATGTGACAGCTTGGATGAATTTGTTTTGCAAAATGTTACCACTGTGTGTGACATACCACTGTGCGTTACCAGTGTGTGTGGCAATGTGTGTGACATAATAAGAAATATATATTTGGTGTCTGCTTTCCTCACTTCCTCTTTTCCTGGCACACAGCTCTTAATAGCCTTGTAATCTCTGAAGTGGTAAGTGTATTTTTGTATGTTAATGAGATGACTTGTGGCTGGAGGCACCTAAAAAGCTCTTAAGGATGGGGGACTGGTTTCCTCTTGGAAAATCAACCACGTGATAAGAGGGTTGGGTTTGAACCCCACTCTCCTAACACCCAGGGAAGGGACAAGAAGCTGGAGGTTGGGCTAATCATTAGTGGTCAATAATTTAATAAATCATATCTACATAGAAAAGCCTCTATCAAAAACCCTAGCTGAAGCATTCACAGAAGCTGCTGAACACATCAAGGTGCCAGGAGGCTGATGGTCCTGGAGGGGCCATGGAAGCTCCGTGTCTCTTCCCACAGATTGTGCTCCATGTATCTCTTACCCTAATTCCATTTTTTGGAGAGAACATTAACACTATAACGTATAACTTTCCAGACATTTTTCTATACTTACACATTTCTCTAAATACAAACGGCACTGTACAATTTGTTTAAGTAAGCAGCTTATTTTGTTTACTTAAAAAACAGACATCATTTCATGGCACTTAGGGTTGCCAGATAGAGCAAATAAAAATACAAAATGCTCAGTTAAATTTGAATTCTGGATAAATAATGGATTTTTTAAAGTGTAAATATGTCTCCAGTAAGTTGCAATTTTATCTAGTGACCCTAATGGCAATATACTTACCGAATTCTTTTGAAAAACTGGTTACGTAGTATCCCACCAATACTTTGCCTATTGACGAAGGTGCTCTTTAGGTCAGAGTGTTCATTATCATTCTCAGTAATTCATAAAGTCTCTTGTATTTGTATGGCACCTGACGTTCAAACTTCTCTCAAATTTCATTCAGCAAAAATTAACTGAGAATTATAGCCGAAAAATCCTGGGCTTTGGATTCCTGACTCTTTCCTATCAGATATCTAAACTTCTTGAACCTTAGTGTCCTCATTTGTAAAATGGGAATAAGAATACCTATTCTGTAGGATTGGGCTTCCCTGGTGGCTCAGAGGGTAAAGCATCTGCCTATAATGCGGGACACCCAGGTTCGATCTCTAGGTCAGGAAGATCCCCTGGAGAAGGAAATGGCAACCCACTCTGGTACTCTTGCCTGGACAATCCCATGGTCTGAGAAGCCTGGTAGGCTACAGTCCATGGGGTTGCAAAGAGTCGGACACAACTGAGCAACTTCACTTCGTAACTTCACTTCATTCTGCAGGATTAGAAATAATGTATATACAACCTATAGTACACTGTCTAGCAGAGAATGGAATTCAAGAGCTAAAAAAATTGTAGGGACTTCCTTGGTAGTCCAGTGGTTAAGAATTCGCCTGCCAATGCAGGGGACACAAGTTCGATCCCCGGTCCAGGAAGATCCCACATGCCACAAAGCAACTAAGCCCATGCACCACAGCTACTAAAGCCTGTGCTCTAGAGCTCGGGTTCTACAAGAGAAGCCACCCCATTGAGAAGCTGGAGCACCACAAAGAAGAGTAACTCCTACTTGCCGCAACTAGAGAAAGCCTATGTGCAGCAATGGAGACCCAATGCAGCCAAATCAATCAATAAGTATGTACATTAAATCTTTTTTTAATATTAAAAGAAAGTGATAAAACATTTTTAATTACAGTAATTTTAAGACCCTGTGGTAAGTGCTAAGGGATGAACAGAATTAAGAAACATATTCCTGGGATTTCCCTGGTGGTCCAGTGCTAAGACCCTGTGCTGCCAATGCAGGGGGGGCCCAGGTTTGATCCTTGGTCAGGAAACTAGATCCTATACGCTGCAACTAAGAGTTTGCATGCTGTGACTAAAGATCCTGCATGCCAACTAAAAGATCCTGCATGAAAAAAAAAAATCCTGCATGTTGCAGATGAAGATTGAAGATCTGGAGTGCTGCAACTAGGACCTGGTGCAGCCAAATAAATAAATATATAATAAGAAAAAAAAGAAGCACTGTTGACATTTTGGGGTCACTTATAATTTTGAAATAATTTCAAAGTTATTAGAAAGTTGCAAGAATAGAACAGAGCAAGGAATTCCCATATACCCTTTCCCCAGATTCACTAATTCTACATTTTGTCCTGTCACCACCATCATCTTCCCACCATGCTTTCCTATGAACAAAGACATTCTCATATACACCCACAATTTATCAAAATTAGGAAATTTAACAAACTCCCAAAGTAGTTTTCACATTCAAATTCCTGAAGTATTTTTAATAGGTTTTTTGGAGCTATCTCCTCTTCCAGCAGAATGATGGCCCCAAACTGAATTTTGTGTGGTTTCCCATTTTCTCTTGGATTGGATATAAGAATCAAGGCATGATTTGTAGCCTGAGGTGTGCTAACCTCAACCACTTCAGAAGAGAAACAGCACTGTAATGAATGGACCTTTGCTTCCATTGAAGTCCCCACTGATGACTCAGCCACAAATGGTGCTGACAATCAGGCATTCATTCCACCACCAGGGAAGCACAGCTCTTGCCGTGCCTCCAGGCACGGATACTCTAATGTGGGCAGAGTGGCTGCCTGGGCTTTCTCTGAAATGTACAACTGCTCATCTCTCTTTCCTGGTTAGCACCCCTCCAGACTCAAGCACGGCACACAAGGCCGGCCCTTCACCAAGAGTTCCCTGATTACTGGCTCTTCCTCTCCTGCCACACCCGTTTCCTGTACTCCATCCAACATAACTTTCTTCCAGGAGACTTGTGTTTTCTTGCCTCTGTGCTTCTGCACACAGAATTCCCCACCTGGGGAATACTCTTCCCTCCTCAAAGTTTTCTATTTTTTCCCCCAAGACCTAACTCCAGTACAAAATATTTCAGTCCCTTGGTTAGAAATAATTGCTCCCCATTTTGAGTTTGAACCAGCATGAATGAGTGCACTTGTATTAATAGTTAGTGTTTCTATCTGGTCCTTTGTTAGAGGTGGTTGCTCTATGAATCTGGCAATTCTGTGTTTGAGCTTCCTTGTGCAGAAGCCATCTGTCTTTTCTTCTTTCCTCACGCATTGCCCTGAACAGGGTGAGGCATAGGGCAGACTCTGGTGACTGATTATAGAATGAACAGCATGAATTACCCCATGTGGGAGGGACAGGCATTTGGTTATAGAGATGATGCATATACATGCATATTAATCATTCAAAAAATTGTAGAGGGTTTTATTATTGCTGCTAATGGTATTATTATTGGTAGAGATGTTATACTCCAAATAGCCTGACCCACCCGTTTAGTGGCTCAAGAAACAGGGAGCAGCAAAATCATATCCAATCTCCTTACTGTCCATTTGAGGAAACAGGTTGACAGAGGGGCAGACACTTCTTTCAGGCCAGGTCCCACAGCTCAGGCCCTGCCTCCCTGCACCGAACCCTTTCCTCTTGCAGCATAATTACTCTCCTTAATTCAGCAACACTAAAATGCTTTTGAATATGCACACTCAATATGATTTTGAAAAACTTTTAAGTAGATATCTAATTTTTCACACCATACTTTTAATTATAACCTCCTTTACTTATGTAGAAATTTAAGTTAAAAATGGTTATTTTCCTTAGTACTCGTAACCATATGACGCAGACAGGTTAGACTATATTAACCCCATTTTACAGTTAAGAATGGGAACATTCTCATATTTAGTGTAAGATCCAGGATATAAACCCTGGACTTTCATGCTTGCAACTGCTCTTTTCCCATGACTTTTTGATACATCATTTTTAAAGTAACCTGATTTCACAATGCTTCACAGTATAAGAGTAACATCTATAACATGTAATCCTGGCAGGTTAACTCTTGGGCAACCAACATAATTACCTTATAATCAGACACATTTTAAGGCACTGTTAATACCTCCAACCTTTGTTTGCTGACCAGGCCCACCTGTGAACAACTAACACAGCCCCTCTGGAGGCTGATGGGAACCCAGAAATACTTGACTTTACTGCCTTGCCTATCAGTATAAAAGAAACCTGAATTCTAACTCAGGCAAGACAATTTTTGGGGGGTACAAGCTCACCATCTTCTTGGTTTATTGGCTTTCTGAATAAAGTCCCCATTCCTTGTCCCAGCAACTCATCTCTCCATTTATTGACCTGTCAGGTAGCTAGCAGTATGACTTTGTACTAAAACGTTTGAGGGCTCCATGAACCCAAACTGCAGCAGAGCTAATCTTAAAGGACCAGGGGACACAGTAGTTAAGCATGTTTTCAGCTCTTAAGCTTGGCCTGGCACACCCTCGCCACCTACTTAGATGGCAAGTTGAAGCAACTGAGTGACAGGAACAGAGGCAAGGCCCGTTTAGGGATGGACACCAATGACAAACACAAGCACGATCAGACCCCCTTTTTAGGTCTAACATCTCCACGAGTGTTGGTCGACCTGCAGGGTAGAGGGCAATACTTCTGGATTCTAGAATATACAAGAAAAGGGTCCAGTTGTGCTGCTTGTCTGGGGCCTGAAAGACCAACTGGTACTAATTTCATCCATGCCAAACCAAGAAAATGACTCACTCTTTCCTGTCTTGGGTTTTAAGAAACCATCAGGAAAACCAGAAAATTCCATCTTGAAGCCCAGCAGAACGAAATGGTGGGCATTTTCCTGAGTCATAGATGGCACAGGGACTCAGTAATCTACCATGGCATTCTTATAGGTTCAAGTACGCCCCCTGGGGTTGGTCCACTGCTGTCTTGTATTCATGCTTAGGTATTCATTCATTAACCCCAGGACAGAAGATGTGACAAAGCATCCCTCCTCCATGGCATGAGTCTTTGGCTGGTCTCAGAGGTGGAAAGTGACCAACTCAGAAAACACACAGGAATTTTTCCTTGGAACTGTGGTGCCAATATCACCATCTTTTCCCTGAACTTTCCCCTTCCAGATTCTGAAGATAGAGGAGAAAATAAACTCTGAAGATACTGGGTAACAATTTCAGAAAACAAAAACAAATGCTTCCAAATGCACTGTGCTTTCAGATATTCTGGGTTTAGTTCAGCTGCTGGTTCAGCTGACTGATGTGTTCACTTCCATAGATGAGTTTCCGAACAGACTTCAGATTTAGAAATCCCCAGGCCACATGAGGTTCCACAATAGGAAGTGTTTTTATGGTTTTATACTTTCACAAAGACATCACTGAAAATCTTACTCAGGCTGTCTTTCAATGGTCCACCGCACCAGTAAGCTCACCCCATTAATCCTCTAGATGACTACAACAAAGGCCAAAGAATGTTTACCTGGCACTTTCAGGCCAAGAGGTTTCACTTTCAGTTGTCTGTGGTCGGTGCACCCTGTCACACAGTTTTCGGCTAGGAATCATGCAGGAACCATTTTAGTCGCTAAAATTTGACCTCTTTCCCATTCCTCTGTTCCTTCTTTTGCAAAAGCTTTGCCTGGATGGCTCCGAGGACCTGATAAAACTTTCACTTTTTCAGGAGGTTTTCTAGAACCAAAGGGATCTTCTCTCTTAGCTCCTCCTCCGCCATCTTCCCAAGTCTGCGACTACTGCTCATGCGCAGGTGGGGAAGAGAGGAACCGCTCTATGTTTGCTGGACCATAGAAGTGTCTGTTCTGGCTCTTGGCTGGATGACCAGGACCCTCCGTGCCCTCTTAGCAGCGCTGAATCGCTGTGATCTTGCTAACCCTAATTCCTGGCGAAAGTTGCATAAAGCTGTCTTTACAAGGCTTCCAAACTTTTTAGAGCTGTGTCATCTTTAAAACCTAGCCCTTTAGGTTTCAACTGTATTGTCATAATGGCTGGGGCGAGGCTGTAAACACCGAAAAGCGCATGCTCTCCTCATGATTTTGCATAGTCCACAAAAATTTTAATTTTTGGATTAATTGTATTTATGTATTTTAGAACAACTGTTCACTATAAACCTCAGAAAGTGAAGCAGTAACTCCTTTGAAGATACCCAAGATTGGAAATACCAGATTATTTGATACATACTATTATTTTAAAAAATAAAATATATGATTTCTTTTTTAACTTGCTTATTTTCCCTCTTTTCCCTTTAACTCATGTTTCAGTTTCACACCTGTTATCTTAGTGTATTTTTTTTTTTTTTTGCTTGAAAATCCTTCACTGTAATATGCTGTGCTGTTAGTCGCTCCGTGTCCGACTCTTTGTGACCCTGTAGACTGCAGCCCACCAGGCTCCTCTGTCCATGGGATTTGGCCAAGCAAGAATACTGGAGTGGGTTGCCATACCCTGCTCCAGGGATCTTTCCAACCCAGGGATCGAACCCAGGTCTCCCGCATTGCAGACAGATTCTTTACCGTCTGAGCCACCAGGGAAACCCCTAAAAACATGTGTGTAAATTTACACTTAATACTTTTTCTTTCCTCTTGCTATAATTTTTTTTTAATGTCAGGATCGAGTTATCATTACAATTGTAAATCATACATCGGGTGAAAGTCACATAAATAATGACCAAACGGTAAAACGTATTAGGAAGACTTTACAGTGATGCTAGATTGGTGTCTCTGGTACCTTGAGTTATCTAATGGCTCCTGGGGATTTCATTCTTCGTGACAACACAGTTTATAGTAAGATGTGGAGAGGGCAGAGGTATACTTGTTTTTCGCTGGATGACAGAAGGGCCATGAGGCAAGAGGAGGACGAAAATGAAAACCTTCACTACTAGTGACTTCTCTGCAGATTAATTTTAGGAAAGAGAACTTAAGAAAGTTTAAATATGTGGAAACTCTGTACGTCCACGCCACCAGGCAAATCTTCCCGTGCCCTCAGTCACACTCCAGGTTGACTACCGAGACTTGAAGTCCCCTGTCGGCCGGCGAGCGACCCCGCCGCGCCTCGCAGGGACCGCACGGTCCCCGATGAGCCCCGCCCCCGCCGCACCCCCGCCCCTTCCGGCGCGCGAGGTTTGATTCCCTTGGCGGGCGGAAGCGGCCAGAACCTGACCATCCCAAAGATTCTTAGGAACTTTCTGCACTCGTCGCTTTCTTCGGGATTGCAGTCCAGTGCGTCTGTCTTTCTGCCTGGTTCAGTCCCTCCCAGCCCTCCGCCCTCAGGTCAGTCTGTCCCGCGTGGGTGAGGGCCGAGGTCCCGGCAGTGCGCAGTGCGGGGGACAGCGGCTTAGGCCCAGTGTGCTGCTGGCTCACCGGAGTTTTGCGGAACTTCCTGGAGCCCCTGTCTTACGAGTTCGGCTCTCTGGACGAGATAATTAACCTTTCCGACCCGCGTTTTTCTCCGCTGTAAGTGGGGATAGTGATCGTACCCGCCTCCGGGTTATCGATGAGGTGCAGTGGAAGCGCTTGCCACCTAGGAGGCAGGGATAGATGTGAATTCCCATTCCACGTTTGCACGACCTTGGCGGTCTCCGAGAAACACATTCAAAGAAGAATTTCAAGTTGTTTCTGTTCGTACAACTCAATTTACTGGGGCAGTTCAGTGAAAAAGGAAATGTGTTATGTCTTATCACCCCTCTTTCAGAGTCCAAAGGCTTCCTCTTCCTTCACCTTCTCAAAGTAGTGGCTTAAGAGACTTACACTAAAAGGGGAGTATACACCGAATGCTATAGCAGTAAAAGAAGTGGCCCTCACCGAAAGACGAGTAGGGAAAGGGAGACTTCAACGGAGGGCGTCCCAGGGGAGTGATCCGGCCTCTCTCATTCCTAGGATGAGTAACTATTGAGCTTCACCATCGCTATTTCTCTTTGGTAATGGAAAGGGAAAGGGGGAAGGTAGGGCAGCATCACAGGTGCCTGGAGTTTTGCTAAGAGACTAGTGTTCCTCACTTTTTTGTTCATATTTTGGTTTCTATTTCTGTGCTGTGTGGGATAAATCAGAAACGCCCTCACTGCACCTTCATGGGCTTGTCTCACCAGTGGATCTATCCTTTCAGTATATCTGCTGTGGACCAAGGAGATGATCAGATCAATCTCTTACTGCCTTTGGGAATGAATGTCTCTGTTGGTGCTCCCAGAAGCCTCTGCAAGGGAGCAGAACTGGATGTTAATTAAATGTATTACAAGGTCACATTGTAAGACATTCTGTATGCTGCTTCTCATTTGAAATATCCTCAGCATCAGTGTCTTACCAAGCTCACTAGATAACGTAAATGTACTACACAGCAGGAAGTAGCATTGCCCAAAGAAGACTATGCTGGTAAGACAATGCCCCCAATTTGTTGCTATCCTATAAAATTTACTGATAAACTTCCTCCCACTATCTAGGCAATTCCTTGTTTCCTCAGAAAAGTTCAGGACCACAGTTTGATATAGCTCCAGTTCTATTTAGTCACATTCAGAAGGACAATCAGGTGTCTGATTGGGGTCTAGTTTCCTTCTTCTTTATCCACAGATGGGAGGTTCCCTTCCACATTTAACTAATCATATACCTCTTTTAGCAGCAGCTGGATAACTCCAGTCACATGTCCTTATTCTATATTTCCCAACTCTAGAGGATAAACAGGAGACTTAAGAATATTTAGAACCAATTCTACTTCCGCAAGCCAAGTAAAATCTGCTATCATTATAGCAGTTTGCAGTATAAATACTAGTTTTCTTATACAGTAGCAAAAATAATGTTACCTGAATTAAATAGATATAATTTAGGCCCACATTAGTTTTACTTCTCTGAAGACATGGTATGTTTAGAGGGAAGGGAGTAGATAAGAAAATGGAAGGAAGAAAAAAAGGGGAGGTATGTGATTCAGTCTTACACTGATGCAGGTCTCTGCTAGTTGACTGGAGGCCATAACCTGAAAGTTCAAAACTCATTTGGGAAAAATCCATCAAGACATTGATTAAGATGCTCTTACATCCCTTATCTGGGAAAGTCAATTCCAACATCATACCAATTGCTTTCTTTTTCTGAGTGTGGCAATTTAAAATAGCCCAGTCTTTGGTATGGGATTTAGGCGTGTACATGGTGGCAATTACAGTCTTATATTTCCTAAGACCTGTTTCTTTTCCTTTGTCTATTTTCATCACATGGTCTTTTGTTAGTCTGTTTTTTGACTGGGCCACGTGGCTTGCAGAATCTCAGTTGCCCATCAGAGATTGAACCTGGTCCACAGCAGTGGAAGGCTGGAATCCTTACCACTAGGCCACTGGGGAACTTTTTCCATTTCATGGTTTTTAAGCTTTGTAATATCTGTTTGTGTTTCCTCTTTAACCCCTGAGTTCTGAATACCCCAATATTCCATTAGTTGGGGCTCTGCTCTGTAAGGAATGTGATAGCCTACTTTTATATCAGACAACTTTCTAAACAGATTTATAGCCTGACATCCCTCCATTTCCAATATCCTTCTCACTCTCTTCTCCCTCATTAGGATCCCAAGGATTTCTTAGCCTTGTATTGACCTCTATATTTTACTGCTATTTTAACCTGTTTTAAAAATTCTTAGTCCCGTAATTCCTGTCTTTGGGGGTGTGGTTCCACTTTATTCCCAGTTTGTTCCTGTGACAAATGCCCTTTAAAAGGTTTCTAAATTAGTACTGCTGTTAAAGATATTTCTCATCCTGTATCTCAGGTGCCCAGGAAGAATAAATATGTCCTCTGTACTGTCTCCTTGCCTAGAACAACTTTTGCCACTCAAGTGGAAGTGGAAATATTTCATTTTATCTCACCAGCTTTCTATTAGCATCAGGACCTGACTTTCCTTCTTTTGTTTGCCTACGCTATTTGTGCAGATTCAGCTAGATTAAAAGTTCAGCCTGCTTATTAAGTTGGTCCAATGCCAGTTCTTCCTAGAAAATGACTAATATTGTTTATTGGATCTTGGTCTTTTTTCCATTATCTTTATCTTTCTTGCTATTTCAACTTTGACATTGCTATTAAAACCATTTTTTAGGCTGATTGTTTTCTTGAGTTTTGATATTTTTCCCTCCAAAACTTCCACTCTAGGGTTCATTTCACTGACCAAATTTTTGAAGGCTTTTTACTTGCTAAATAACCTACCTTTTATCTCCAAGTAAAATGACTCATGGTACTCTTTCTACCCCCTTGTGATGTCTATGTCAGAAGCTTTCTCTATCTCCTTTATACTTTAATAAAACTTTATTACACAGAAGCTCTGAGCGATCAAGCCTCGTCTCTGGCCCCGGATTGAATTCTTCTCCTCCGGAGGCCAAGAATCCCGGCGTCTTTGCATGGTTCAGCAACAACCTTTCATCTTGGGGGCTTGTCCGGGATTCTTCAGGACAAGATGGGAGCTAACAATTTCAGCCTCACTCCTTTGAACTATATCCTGAAAAACTGGGATAGATTTGATCCCCAGGGCTTAAAGAATACACACATGGTCTTCCTATGTGATACTGCATGGCCATGGTATCCATTGGAAGATGGCGAACGGTGGCCGGTTGGAGGGTTTCTTAAGTATAATACTGTTTACAATTAGACCAGTTCTGTAGAAAACAAGGGAAATGGGTAGAAGTAGGCTTCCCCGGTGGCTCAGAGGTTAAAACGTCTGCCTGCAATGTGGGAGACCTGGGTTCGATCCCTGGGTCAGAAAGATCCCTTGGAGAAGAAAATGGCAACCCACTCCAGTATTCTTGCCTGGAGAATCCCATGGATGGAGGAGCCTGGTAGGCTACAGTCCACAGGGTCGCAAAGAGTCGGACATGACTGAGCTACTTAACCAACTAACTTTTTGAACCACAAACCATTAGGAACACATCTGTAATTTAAAAACATTAGGTGTCTTTAGCTTGCTGCAGCAAGAGGAAGCCTGCTCCCTAGGGTCTTGGGCATCTCAATAAGAGTGAGTTGAAAGGGGCTTATATGGTTTGGGCTTTGTGCTGGGGAAACGACCACTTTTGGAATGGATTCTATCAAAGAGCAGGAGCATTTCAGCTTTTGTCTATCTGAGGAAGAAGAAAGTGGGAGCAATGAGGTAGTACTAAGGGTGTCATTGATGAGAAAGCAGCAGTCTATCAAATAAAAGAACATTACCATTTTAACTGCTTCAGGGACTTCGCTGGTGGTCCAGTGGTTAAGACTGTGCTACCAATGCAGGGGGCCTGGGTTTGATCCCTGGTCAGGAAACTAGATCCCACATGCTGCAACTAAGAATTGGCATGCTGCAACAACTAAAGATCCTGCAAGCAACTAAGACCCAGAGCAGCCAAATAAATAAATAAAAATTAATGTTAAAAGAAAATAATTTTAACTGCTTCACATAGAAACATTCCTTACATGGTTATGGACAGGCCCCGTGGGAAACATTGTTCCAGTTTTGATGAGAACATCCCAGTCTGATTATTTTTATGATTAATGGTTTCTTTGTCTATTTAAAGGACCCTTCTCTATCCTGAAATGATAACAATATTCTATTAAAAGTTTTTAAAGATTTACCTTTCAAATCTTTCAAATAAAGATTTGTCTTTATTTGCTCTGGAATTGATTTTTATGTATGGAGTGAGAGGAAGCTAGTTTTGTCTTGTCTTGTTTTTTCCTATGGCTAATCAGTTTTCTCAACATGATTTATATGCCTGAGACTTATTTATATTTGTAGTTAAAAGAGTGAAGGAGATAATCTCTTAGTAGTTCCCTTTTTGATTGTGTACTGTTCTTTGTCTTACAGGTTCTTTTTATAGTTTTGAGTAAACTTCCAGGAGGACTATGAAAGATTATGATGAACTTCTCAAATACTATGAATTATATGAAACTATTGGGACAGGTAATTAATTTTTTCTTGAAGCAAATAGGTCATCCATTTGAGAGTAGAGTGAAATGGGGCAGCCATGAGCTATTCTTCTTTTTTTAGAATTTACTTATTTTTATGGAATCTCCATACCGTCTTCCGTAATGGCTATATCAATTTACATTCCTACCAACAGTGCAAGAGTGTTCCTTTTTCTCCACACCCTCTCCAGCAAACAGCAAAATTCTGTAAAACAATTATCCTTCAATAAAAAATAAAACAGAAGCAATATATTATAAAAAATTCAGTAAAGACTCTAAAAATGAAAAAAAATTTACTTATTTTTGGTTGAAGGATAATTGCTTTACAATATTGTGTTGGTTTCTGCCAAACCATGAGCTTTTTAGCCTAACTTATATAGTTTTAAAATTTTTGAACGGATTTTAGTAAGAAAAAGTGGAGCAAGAGAGAGGTGAGTTGTAGGAAAGGTCTTATAGTTCATTTTATTAAGAATAAAAGTCACTAGAGAGTTCTGAGCCAAGGAGTGATCCGACCTTTTGGTTTTAAGGATCACTCTGGCTACTTGATTGTGAAAAAAATGGCTGGGAGAGGGCAAAGGCAGAAGCAGATAGATGTTAGGAAGTTACTGCAGTAATTTAGGTGAGTGATCCCGGAGATGATGGTGACATGGATGGTGATAGGATTGAAGGTAGTGGGATTCTGTGTATAGAAAGCGGTGGGCTTCTGTATACAGACACACATATATGTACATGTAAATATAATTTATTGAGGCATAATACATAGTAAAATAAGCAAAGTGTAATACATTTGGTGGCGTTTTGGCTCACATATGCGCATATGTTCAGATCAGGACATAGAACGTTTCCATTCAGTGCCTGCCTCCTTTCCCCTAAGATAAACTTTAATAAAATTTTTGAAGATGAAGCCAGTGGGCTGTGTTGATGGGTTGGGTATGGGGTGTGAGACAAAAGGGAAGGGCTAAAAAATGGCTTCCAGGCTTTTGGCCTGATCTGGGAAGATGAGTTTGCCATTTACTGAGATGGGGAGCACCATGAGAGGGACTTCTGGGAACTTCTTTTTAGAGGTACTATGTTTGTTTCTTTCAGATACCTGAATGTAGATATTTACCCAGGTTTTGAGCCAATTTTGAAATATAATTGCTTATTTTTTCAGTTTTAAAACTGAATGGAAGTTTCATATTATTTGTCTTTTGTCTCTGCAACTTTATATTGTCTTTTGACAATGTTAATTAAAAGGTTTAATTGCAATGTTAATTATAAAACAAATTTCTAAAGAATTATAAAATACATTTCTACTTCTTCCTAATTGCAAAATTAAAGATATCCTATAATGGCAAAAGGGAATCTTTAGCCAGTCATTGGATAAGGAAAGGTTGGGATCATGGCTAATGCTTTGGAAGCAATATGAAAAAAAGGGCCACAAATTTCAGGAAAATATAGCTCAAGAGAGCTTTATAAAGTACTTGGAAAGGTATTTGTGCTTGAGTTCTCAGTTTGCTCTGCTGATGATATTTAAGTTAGTTTGCTTGTCTCTTTATAATACATTTTCCTATACTTAGGTGGCTTTGCAAAGGTCAAACTTGCCTGCCATATCCTCACTGGAGAAATGGTAGCTATAAAAATCATGGATAAAAATGCACTAGGGGTAAGTTTAACATTATTTTAAAAATATTTATAGATCAGTTTTGTGAATTATAACCTGAATTTTTTCTAATGTTCTAGTTATTGCTCTTTTATTAAAATAACATTTCCACAGCCAGTTATGTATAAATCTGTAGTTTTAAAAGGGCTTCCCTGGTGGCTCCACTGAGATAAAGAATGTCTCAGATAAAGAATATTGGCAGGCAGATAATCTGCCTGCCAATGCAGGAGACCCAGGAGATGCAAGTTCGATCCCTGGGTTGGGAAGATCCCCTGGAGAAGGAAATGGCAACCCATTCCAGTACTCTTGCCTGAAAAATTCCATGGATAGAGGAGACTGGCAGAGTTTAATATGACTTGTTACTTTATTTTTAAGGATGTAAGTGCTGATTAACATATATAAATAAGTTGAAGAGAATGTTGTGTTACAGTTGGAGAAGGAAATGGCAATCTACTCCAGTGTTCTTGCCTAGAGAATCCCAGGGACGGGGGAGCCTGGTGGGCTGCCGTCTCAGAGGTCACACAGAGTTGGACACGACTGAAGCGATTTAGCAGCAGCAGCAGCAGCAGCAGCAGTATCACTCAATTCTCTGAACTCCTTCTGAAATATATGCCAAAATCACAAAGTGATCTGTATCAGAATTATTTTAAATAACCTGTCAACTGATAATTCAGCTCTCCCTCAGTATTTTTGTTTTCAGTGCTCAATATTATGTTTATTAAACTAATAAAAAGATATTAAGAATGATTTTTCCTGATCATTTAAACATTGGTTACAAAATTGATTAATTTAATTCCCTTAAGCAATTTAAACTTCAGTTATAACTTTAGTGTACCTTATTTACTTGACCCAGCAAATACCTTAATAGCAGATAAAATGTGAATTGTTATTATTAAGATATAACATACTAGTACTCAAAACTTATTCTAAAGCATCAATATGATGATATTAATTCATTAATTCTAAACTGGTTTTTGTATTTCCTATTGTAATTATGCTTATTTTAGTTACTTCCTAGGACTTTAAAATTATTTTGATTACTTTCAGGGTTTTAATCATCAGATTCCCACATTCACCCAAAAAAGAAGAAAAAAAGATCATCATATCAGCATAGTTAAAGTTACAACTTCTTGGTTAAGATCTAATATCAGGTTGCATGGCCTGATATTAAGTTAATTGGATCTTAAACCACTGATCATTAGACTGAGTCCCTTTTTATAATAAAATATTACTTGTTTACTGCATGGATATCTGGATTTTTATCTTTACTGTGAACTTTAAAATTTTTTCAACTTGTCTATCCACCTCCCAGCCAACTTCTTATTTTGAAAAATTTCAAGCTCCTTGAAAAGTTGGAAGACTGAGATAGTGAATACCTTTTACTACATTCACCAATTTTTAGCTCAGCAGGTTTCTTTTTTAAAAAATTAATTTTTGATTGAAGGATAATTGCTTTACAGTATTGCATTGGTTTCTATCAAACATTAACATGGATCAGCCATAGGTTTTATCATGCTTCTTAATGGACATTGTAGAGACTGAAGTGGTAGCCTAGACATGCATGCTGGATAGTGTTCCTGTCAGTTTCCTTGTTTGGAATGCTAACCTTCTAAAGGGAGTGAGATTATTTTATTTTTTCTGGATGTTGTACTCTTGCCTCAGATTGGACTTTTCTTCTGTAAAATCCTCAGGGCCTTTTGAAAATGTACACAGAAATAAGTTTCTGTTCTCTATTTCTGTATTGTTGAGCAAATTGTTTTGAGGCCATTGACTGCTTTTGCTACTTAGTATTAGAGTTGTTGATATTGGGGCTTGGAATATTTTCCAAATAAGTTTATTGCTCATTTAATAAAATGTTTTGTCACAGAGTGATTTGCCTCGGGTCAAAACAGAAATTGATGCCTTGAAGAACCTGAGACATCAACATATATGTCAACTCTACCATGTGATAGAGACAGCCAACAAAATATTCATGGTTCTCGAGGTCAGTAGTAAGTTCCAGAGACCTAAAGTTATTTGTCACTGTCTTAGTCTGTTTGGGCTGCTATAAAAAGTATCACAGACTGAGTAGCTTATGAACAACAGCAACTTACTTCTCACAGTTCTGGAGGCTGGGAATCCCAAGATCAAGGCACCAGCATGGTCGGGTGAGGGTCCTTTTTCTGGTTCATAGCTGATACCTTATTGCTATGTGCTTACATGATGGAAAAGGCTAGGGATCTCTCTAGCCTCTTTTATGAGAGCACTGATTTCATTCACGAGGACTCTGCCCTCATGTCCTAATCACCTCCCAAAGGTTCCACCTTCTAAAATCACCATCTTCAGGGCTTAGAGTTTCCACGTAGAAATTTTTGGGGGGACACAAACGTTTATTCAGGCCATTCTCTTTCATTTTATGATAGTTATGAGAGAGGTATTAAGTTCATTTCACTTGCAAAATTAAATGCTAAGTGGCTTACCTGTTTAAGTTCGATCTGTAACAATGTAGACCAAGAAGACATGTATAATAAACTGGAGACACGTTGTAAATATATCCTTTGTAATACCCTCCTCGTGCGATGGTGTGCTTTAGTGGACAGAATAGGTTAGAATTTGTTCCTGGAGAAAACCTGCGTGAAGCAACAAAGACCCACTGCAACTAAAAAATAATAAATAAATAAATTAAAAAAAATAGTTCAAGACCAAAAGTATCCCAAAAGCTGAAATACTGAGAGTGTATTTTTGAATATACCTAAATTAGTTCATTCCTTTGCTTATAAGTATGATTTTTTATTTTAAACTCCTCTGATTTTTGCAAGTAATAATGATATTTATGTGACTCTGCTGCTCCTGCAGTATTGCCCTGGAGGAGAGCTGTTTGACTACATAATTTCCCACGATCGCCTGTCAGAGGAGGAGACCCGCGTTGTCTTCCGTCAGATAGTGTCTGCAGTTGCTTATGTGCACAGCCAGGGCTACGCTCACAGGGACCTCAAACCAGTAAGTGACTGCATTACGGGTGCTCACCTGAGAACTTGACATCACTTACCTGTCATCAGTCAGTTTCCAAATGTTCTTTCTGTTTAGAATTTATCTGGGCTTTTGCTTATTTTTTTGTTCCATTCCTAATGTATCTTTCTTTTTCCTTTTTGACTTTTGACTCCTGCTGGGCTCTTCTGGATGGACTTATTATTGGCATTCTATTTCTTTGTCAATTTTGTGTGACATTATAAATGTCTTTGTAATCAGATGCCGAATATAAACCTCAGGTTTTATTCCTAGGAAAGAAGAGTTTTGAGTGTTTTCTTTGAGAATATTGTCTTTGAGTATCTTCCTCTTGATACTCTTTTCCTGACATCATCTTCCTTTAATTTTAATTCCATTATGCTTCAGAAGTGAACAGTTCAATGAAATGGGCAGACTCTGCTTTTCAAGGGCAGAATAAAAATTTGATACTCTTAAGTGTGTAGGCTTTGGCTAATATGCATGCTGGTGAACATGAATTTCAATGTAATTTGGTACTAGGGTTTGAGATCTAGAATTTCCCTAACAAGATATGGAGGTTTCTGTCCTTTTCCCTTTGTTTTTATCCAACTCTTTGATTCGCGTTCACTCTTTCTGTTCAAACTTACCTTTGGCACATATCAAAGTGCTTGTAGTTGAACCTCAGAGTACCAAGGAGAAATTGGTTTATGCTAATGTGACTTGAGGGGAAGCAGGATAGTTATCAACTTCCTCTCCTCTTCTCTTTCCTTCTATTCTTGTCACTTCATTCTTTTTTTTTCTCAATTGATTTTTTTACCCTGTACCCAACCTTAAAGTGCTTTTAGGAATAGCTAGAGGTGGGATGTAATATAAGGAAGACTGTATATAGTTATGAAAATGTCTTTTTTTTTTTTTTTCAGGAAAATTTGTTGTTTGATGAATATCATAAATTAAAGCTGATTGACTTTGGTCTCTGTGCAAAACCCAAGGTAAGTGCAGAGATAAAAATGAGTTTATTTCCTTTGCCAGTGCACCTCTTGCCTGTTATCTTACACTAACTTCCATTTAGTATTTAGTGAGCCTGGTTGCATCCATTGAGAAGAATGGTAAATTTCACGCTTTTTATAAGTTCTCTTGATGATTTTAATATGTAGTCAAGGTTGAAAACCACTGCTCTAGGTCCAGGGTTGGTCCTGCTGAAAACCCCATGGGTATGCTGTGAGGGAATTTGCAGGACTGGAGTGTCAGGAAGCCATCACAGTATGAATGCTGAATTGACCACGTGTTTGCAGTTGGAGTATGTTCCTGTTAGATGATGCCTTTCTTTGTTTAGATATGCATTTCAGGAAATCTAGTGAAAATCTCTTCTTTATTATCCAAATGGTTATATAAGTAACAATTAGTTACATTTTGAGAGACAGTCCCCTTTCCTTATAAAAAGAAGAAGGAAAAAGTCCATATGTACTTTAAAATTTATACCGTGAATTATTTCCTTAATTTGCACTCCATAGTTAAGTACTGGTGTTCTCCAGCATTCCTTCTCTTTGAGGTGACTTTGAACTTCCTCCTGTGTGGCTGCTGTTGGAGGCTTCCTCTTGAGTCCTCTAATGATGGTACTTACAGTCTCTAAAATGAACTGTCTACCCTCATTAAGAATGTTGAAATTTCAGACTTGTCTCAGCCCCTTGGAGTTCCATGATTATTTCCTGCCCCAATCAGAATTACCTGGGTGCAGAGGGAGGCAGATTTTGCCCCTTTGGCTGAATGTCTGATTCTTTCTGATTTTCCTGTCCTTCCCTTGGCTCTTCAGAGATTGTCAGTCGAGTCTTGTGTCTGGGAACCAAATGCAAGAAGGCATTTTTCTGATCGACAAGCAATAAAGATAAAGCTTACTTTGAGCCCTTAAGCTGGTTTAAGTCATGTTCATTACAGGAGGCAGTGGAGAATGTTTGTGACAGACTCTGGCAGCCTTTATTTATGGCTGCCACGGATTCAACCCACACAGACTCCATCTCACAAAGCAAAACTTGACTGGGAGAAGGTGGCCTCAGCTTTCTGATGAGGAGCTAACCTCTGGGTGTGCTGTTACAGTTGTAAATGAAATCTTACAATTTCATAAGTCATTTGCCATTTGTGGAACTCTGTAGAAGTGTTAGGCGGTGATATCATTTGCATTATGTCTCCATATTTCTGTGGGAGACCAGAGGATCCTTATTTGAACAGATCTGGAGGCTGAGGTCATGATCTGTGTTATAACCAAGTCTATAACTATAGACTATAAACCATATAGACTATAAACTATATAGACTATAAACCATATAGACTATAAACTATAACTATAAACCAAAGTCCCAAGGGTTTGTTTTGTGTAGTGTTTGCTGTCTTCCATCTTGGGGAAAAGAAACTTATGTATTTGTAAAGATTTGCTATTGGAAACAGGGTTCTATAGAGAGTATTTTTTCTTGAGTATTTGGGAGTGGGAGGACTTGAGTGCTTGGATGTATGCTAAACTGATTATTCTGGATGCCTAGGGAAGTGTGAACTTGACTTGACTGAGCTAAGGGGAGAAGGATTTTTTTCATGCCAGGTCTTGGTGGTGTTGGAAATCCAGAGAAGAGGAAGCCACACGTGCACACACGCACATGAGCAGAGTATTGAGTTGGCGGCAGAATGTCTCTTATCATTTGGGGTAACTCTTATCTAGCATCTCTTTGCTTATATTGGAAGAATGTTTATCAGGGTTTTAATTCTCTTAAGGGCTGTAGTTAATAAGTGTTTCATTTTTATCTTATTGGCAGGGTAACAAGGATTATCACCTGCAGACCTGCTGTGGGAGTCTTGCTTATGCAGCACCTGAATTAATACAAGGCAAATCATATCTGGGATCAGAGGTAATTATTCAGTGATTAATTCAATATATGGTCAATATTTGTTTACTGGTGATGTGTAGTGAGTCAGGCACTGTGTGCTGAGGATGTAACGAGGTAAGAAATAAACTTGTTAATCAAAGAGTTGTCTAGTCAGAGAGTGAGATATGTACAGTAATAAGGGAAATGAACAGCTTGCAATAAATATAATACATAGTATTCTTGTGAAACAAAGATGTATTTCTGGTGTTTCGTGTTTAATAGTGCCATAATTTAGACTGATTAGTCCAGCCAGGTAGAGTATGAGGCCAGGATTATAGGCTTAGTTTGCAGAGATGGTGTTTAGCACAGAGAAGACCTCGGATAGCTGGCTGTACTTTATCCACAGCCAGCTATCCGAGGCCTGCAGTCCTGTGTAAGAGGCCCAGGCTCAGAAAGCCCTGGGCATAGCCGCTTAACTACTGGCTACCGCATGCTAGTTAGCCCCTTACACTCTTTGGAGTACTGATTTTGCTGATATTGTCGTAAAATGGAAAAGGTTTAGTTGTCAAAAGCTCTGGAAATACTGGGTTAGACAGTTTTCTTTAGTTCAGGATGTTTCTGAATCTTAATATGTTCCTGCACAATGTCCTCTGGGAAGAGACCATCACAGAGAGCAGCTGGTCTCAGTTTCATGCGCCTACAGAATCCACTTTTTATGTGGAGCATCTTTTGGAACTGGTGTTATGTGGGAGAAACTTTGAGATATGCCAGTTTACTTAATTTGTAACATGAGAAGATGAGGACTAACTTGTTTTTGGTGACCTTTTATTTGGATATATTCTCAAACTTACAGAATAGTTACAAATATGGAATGAGAAACTTCCATATATATTTTGCCAAGTTTACAACTGTTTACATTTTTCCCTATTTTAGTATTCTGTGTTTATATACATGTGAATTATGTTTTGAACCAATTGAGAGTAAGTTGGAGACATCATACCCCTTTATCATTAAATGCTATGTATATATTTCCTAAAAGCGAGGGCTCTCTTATTTATTTATTATTTTTTTGGCCATGCTGCGTGACTTGTGGGATGATCTTAGTTCACTCACCAGGGATTGATTGAACCTGGGCTGCAGTAGTGAAAGCGCTGAATCCTAACCACTGGACTGCTGGGAAATTCCCAAGGTGTCCCTCTTTTAGTTATCAAAATAAATTCACCTTAGTTATCAAAATCAGAGAGTTTAACATTGGTACAATTTATTTAACCCACGATTCATGTTCAGATGGTGTTGATTGTACCAATCATGTCTTTTACAGCTATATTTTCCCTCCGGTCCAGGATTCCATTCAGAATCATTCTTTGCACTGCTGCATTTCTTGGTTCTTTAATCTGGAGGACTTCCTTAGGCTTTCTTCATCTTCATGACCTTGAAATTTGGGGGGAAGCCGGTTATTTTATAAAATGGCCATCAAGTTGAATTTGTTTGATTAGTTTTGGGTTATGCATTTTTGGCAGAAATACCACAGAGGTGATATTGTGGCCTTCTCAGGGCATCATAAGGAAATGGACAGACTGTTACTGAATATTTATCGTAGTCCTGGAATCATGCTAGATCTTTTTTTTTTTCTTTCAATTGTGGTAAAATACACATGACATAATGTTTGCCATCTTAACCATTTATAAGGATACAGTTCCTATTTGAACTATTTTTCAATGTGCAGTTCAGTAGTGTTAGGTACATTCATATTATTGTGCAGTCAATCTCCAGAGCTCTTTTAATCTTGCAAAACGAAGACTATACCTATTAAATAGTAACTCCATTCCCCACTCCCTGCTCCCCTGGCAGCTATCCTTTTACTTTCTATCTGTGTGAGTTTGACTAGGCTACGTACCTTGTATTATGGACTCATACAATATTTGTTTTTTTGCGTGACTGCTTTATTAGTGTAATATCTTCAAGGTTCATCCATACTGTGGAGCATGTATCAGAATTTCCGTCCTTGTTAAGTCTGAGTAATATACCATTGCATGTATACACCATATTTTATTTATGCATTTATCCATAGACACTAGGATTACTTTTATCTTTTGGTTATTGTGAATAATGCTGGTAGACACAAATATCTCTTTGAGACCTTGCTTTCAGTTCTTTCAGATATATACCCTAATGTGGACTTGCTAGATCATATGGTAGTTCTATTTTTAATTTTTTGAGGAACTGCCATACCATTTTCCATAGTGGCAGCAGCATTTTACATTCCTGTAATAATGCACAAAGATTCCACATGGTAGATCCTTTTTATAATTTTCATTTAATCTGCACAAAAATCCTTTGGAGTGAATACTGTTACTCTGTTTCAAAAGATAAAGATGATGAAGATACTGGGGCTCAGAAATTAAGTGCCTTTGCAGGATCACAACTAGCAACTGTGGGTCAAGATTTGAACTGAGTGAGGCTTTACCTCACACCTGTACTCTTTCTAGTCTCCTAGAAGGAGTGGTAATCACATGCCTGACGCTCACAAGATTCCTAGAGGTCTGGTGATGAGGCTCTGCTGGTTTGAATGCATCAAGGTTTTCCCATAGGATCTTGTTTTCTTATCCATTTTAGTTCAGTTTTCCATCCTTCTAGGATAATTTCTTGGAGAAGGCAATGGCACCCCACTCCAGTACTCTTGCCTAGAAAATCCCATGGATGGAGGAGCCTGGTAGGCTGCAGTCCATGGGGTTTCTAGAGTTGGACACGACTGAGTGACTTTACTTTCACTTTTCTCTTTCATGCATTGGAGAAGGAAAAGGCAACCTACTCCAGTGTTCTTGCCTGGAGAATCCCAGGGATGGCGGAGCCTGGTGGGCTGCCATGTATGGGGTCGCACGGAGTCAGACACGACTGAAGTGACTTAGCAGCAGCAGCAGCAGCAGGATAATTTCTTAAGGACAGTGTACCAAGGCATTGTCTGGGGGCACTTGTTAAAATATGCAGAACTCAGAGCAGTATATTTAGAGATTTTAGTTTTGTTTTCTAAGGTAGGGGTTTAGGAATCTTCTTTCTTAAATAAGTAATTTAGATTATTCTGTTGCTCATAGTTCAGATCATGCTTTATGGAATGTTCCATGATAAACATCTCTAATTCCTTTTGTAATTTCTTAGAGGAAGTCTCTCTGTTGACCTCTTCTTATGGCATTTGAGGAGGCCATATTATCCCACTCTTTCCTGTGTAGCCTCTTTCTTTGTGTTTAGTCTTTGTTAGATTAGTATATGTCTTGGTGTGTTTCTCCTTGGGTTTATCTGTATGGGACTCTTTGCACCTCTTGGACTTGATTGACTATTTCCTTTTCCATGCTGGGGAAATGTTCAACTATAATCTGTTCAAAAAATTTCTCATACCCTTTCTTTTTCTCTTCTTCTTCTGGGACCCCTATAATTCAAATGTTGGTGCGTTTGATATTGTCATAGAGGTCTCTGAGACTATCCTCAGTTCTTTTCATTCTTTTTACTTTATTCTGCTCTTCAGAAGTTATTTCCACCATTTTGTCTTCCAGTTCACTGATTCATTCTTATGCTTCAGATATTCTGCTATTGATTCCTTCTAGAGTATTTTTAATTATAGTAATTGTGTTGTTTGTCTCTGTATGTTTTTTCTTTAATTCTTCTAGGTCTTGGTTGATTGAGTCTTGCATTTTCTCCATTTTGTTTTCAAGGTTTTTGATCATCTTTACTATCATTCTGAATTCTTTTTCAGGGAATTTGCCTAGTTCCTCTTCATTTATTTGGACTTCCGTGTTTCTGGTTTGTTCCTTCATTTGTATAGTATTTCTCTGCCTTTTCATTATTTATTTGAACCTACTGTGTTTGAGGTCTCTTTTTCCCAGGCTTCGAGGTTGAATTCTTTCTTCCTTTTGGTTTCTGCCCTCCTAAGGTTGGTCCACTGGTTTGTTTAGCCTCGTATAGGGTGAGATTTGTGCTGAGTTTTTTCGTTTGTTTTTTCTCTGATGGGCAAGGCTGAGTGAGGTGGTAATCCTGTCTGCTGATGACTGGGTTTGTATTTTTGTTTTGTTTGTTGTTTAGATGTGCTACTGGCGGTTGGGTGATGCCAAGTTTTGTATTCTTATATTCAAGTGGTTTCCTTTGTGTGAGTTCTCACTATTTGATACTCCCAAGGGTTAGTTCTCTGGTAGTCTAGGGTCTTGGGGTCAGTGCTTCCACTCCAAAGGCTCAGGGCTTGATCTCTTCCTTTCCTTTTTCTTTCTTCCTGGTCACTCTGCTCCAGCCCCACTGGCCTCTGCTGTTCCACCTCTATGCCTGTTGCTCCCTCTGCCACAGGAAAGAATCTTCTTTCCTGTCCTCTTAGCTTGCTTGATTTTTCTCCTTAGCACTGTTACCACCCGGCAGAACAGCTGTCTCTCTCCCGCTCCCCCACCCAATAGAGCTTCAGTGCTTTCTCCACTTCTGCTCATAGTATGGTACCTAATACAGTTTTTCCACCCGTGCCTCTCCTGCATAGCCTCTTTACCTTAATTTTAACATCCCAGTCAGGTATGCCATGCCACCAAGACTCAATTTATAGATGAAGCATTTGACATCTTTCAGGCATAAATGGTTAATTTTTGACCTCCTACAACTTGGAAGAAGAATCAGTTGTTCACTTGAAAGTACGCTGTTCACCCAGGGTTTCCTTGTTGAGTCCTAATAATATGATGTGATTTGGTAGGCAGGACTAGGTGTGAGATTGGTGTTATTTAGTATAAAAATTAAAGTTTTTCCAAGGCTCAAATGAGGGTAGGAACTGTGACTTCTCAGCCAGTGGTCGAATGGCTATCTTACGTAAAGGTTAACTCATTTCTGGGATTTTGAGATTTGTAGGGCTATTTGTACTGGCAGGCTAATTTCTAGCCTGATCCTTGAAAAGTCATTTGTTGAACTTTACTAAGGTTTCTCTACATAGAGAGGACTTTACAGTGCAGCTTAGTCACATTTGCAGGTTATCAGTAGTAAATTTTAAAACTTGTTTTGATTTTCTCATGCATGTTTACATAATCCTCATATGTAATAAACCCTCAGTAGCACTATAGTTTTCTCTTTCAGAATCAGAGACTTAGCCTCATCTTCTTCCTTATCATGCCCAATCCAGCCAACTGGAAAAGATTTTCTATTAAGCATTGGCAGGGAGTGCACTGAACTGGAAGTCAAGAGACCTGCCTGGGTGGCCTGCCGTTGGCTGGGTGACTTTGGATGAGCCTTCCTTTTCTGGGCTTCACACTATAGAATGAGCTGGTTGAACTGGATGATCTCTGAGTTCTTTTCCAGCTCTGTAAAGATTCTGTGTACTGCTATTTTGAAATGTGTTCTGATTTTTTGTCTTTTGATTTTTTTCTCCTCAGGCAGATGTTTGGAGCATGGGCATACTCTTATATGTACTTATGTGTGGCTTTCTACCATTTGATGACGATAATGTCATGGCTTTGTACAAAAAGATTATGGTGAGTATTACAAGGCATAGAATTTCATTGTGAGAGTTTATTATACTGCAAACTATATGCTTCTATTTATAAAAGTACAGAAACAGGCAGAAGTAATCTATGCTATTAGAAGTAAGGATAGTGGTTACTCTTTGGAGGTGGATAGTGACGGAGAAGGCAATGGCACCCTACTCCAGTACTCTTGCCTCGAAAATCCCATGGACGGAGGAGCCTGGTGGGCTGCCGTCTATGGGGTCGCTACGAGTCGGACATGACTGAGCGACTTCACTTTCACTTTTCACTTTCATGTATTGGAGAAGGAAATGGCAACCCACTCCAGTGTTCTTGCCTGGAGAATCCCAGGGACGGGGGAGCCTGGTGGGCTGCCGTCTATGGAATCGCACAGAGTCGGGCACGACTGAAGTGACTTAGCAGCAGCAGCAGTGACCGAGAGACATGTTTGGTTTTTGATCTGAATGCTGATTATACTTATGTATTCAGTTTTTGAAAATTTATCAAGATATACCCTATGATAGATGTCCTTTTCTATATGTATATTATACTTCTTCAATAAGAAGCTTAACAAAACAAAAACAAATGGGAAAGTAAACATGTAAGCTGATTTTCCTGGTAAGAATTTTTATTTTGTATCCTGAAATGATGCCTTAGTAAGTTGCTGTGTTAAATCACATTTTTCTTTTGAGTTATGTTAAACCGAGAGAAGCCTTTTTTTTGAAGGTAAAATTGGCTTTAAGGTATAATACAACCACAATGAAGAGTGTTGTAAGTTTTGTTAAAATCGTATATGTTAGAGATAGTAGATCTGAGATTATGGGGCAGTGGAGGGTGACTACTTAAGGGTAAAGGGTTTCTTTTTGGGTTGATGAAAACATTATAGAAGTGGTGATGATTACACAACTTGGTGAATTATGAAGGACCACTGAAGTGTATACTTTAAAAGTGAATTTTATGTTATATGAACTATATTCAATTTAAAAAATAAGAAATCACATGGGAAGGAAAGTAGTAGAATTCTTTTTTAATGAGTTATATTCAAAGCACGCTAACAAAAGAAGACAGGTAAAGAGGAAGAGCACCACATTGTGTCCATAGCAAACCAAGGTCAGACCAGCAGAGCAGCTTCTCAGTGCAGCTGGAATTCCGTTCTGTTTAACAAATATTTCCTGATGGTCTTCTTTGAGATACTGAAAAGCATGAACAAAGATCTATGAAACTTGGTCATTTTCCCCCAGGGCCAGATTTCTTGCTGGAGACAGATATATGGCTATCTGAAAAGGGGAAAAGCATACATATACATGTATCCATTTTCCCTTCAAACCCCTTCCATCCAGGCTGCCACATAACATTGAGCAGAATTCCCTGTGCTGTACAGTAGGTCCTTGTTGGTTATCCATTTTAAATATAGCAGGGTGTACATGACCATCCCAAACTCCTTAACGTGTATATGTGGCTGAGTCCCTTCACCGTTCACCTGAAACTGTCACAACATTGTTAATCGGCTATACCCCAATGCAAAATAAAACACTCAAAAGAATAAAGTGAAAATAAAAAGGGGAAAGGGTGAGGGATGCCATTTTATAACAGGTATAAGTGAAGTTAATGCAGGAGTGGATGTGGGATTTGGGAGAACATCTTATAGGAAGTGAGGTTTGAGCTGGGCTTTGAAAGGTAAGAAGCACTTGAGAAAGGCATGTGGGAGAGAGCGTGTCTGGTGGACAGTATCAGCAAAGGCATAATGGGAGTGGCATGGGCAGAAATGATCAGAAGTTTTCTGTGTCTGAACCGTTAGGTCTGTAACTCCCTTTTGTAGAGGGGCTGCCTACATCAGCTCCTGTTTCTGGGAAGTAGCACACAGGGTTGCAAGTGGCAGAGGCAGTTGGCTCATTGCCTGCTCTATAGAACAACCGAGGCTAAGGGCACAGAGTCCAGTCACAGAGTTATTTATTTGGCTTAATAGTTTTTCCTGTATCCCACCCTGGAAAACGCTTTAAAAATCAGTGCCAAAGCTACAAGAGTAGTTTTGGAAAGTGATGAAGTTGTAGTAGTTCCGGTTTCTTGAAGGCTAAGGAGCTCTGATCCTGCAGGGTTAAAGAGAAGTGGTGTTAGCAGTAGCTGCTGCTCATGTTTTGGGAAACTGTGAGCACGTGTGCTTCTCCCTGGAGAGGGGGATGGATGGGGCAGTGGGCTGGAGCCTGCCAGGGTAGCCAAGACAGCACGTGTTTCTCGCCATCCCTTCTCACGAAGCCTCCTCTAAACTTTGCGGGGTAGCAGTTACTGCCTTGTCTCTACTCGCAATGCTGCCTGGGACAGCAGTCCCTGGCCTCACAGAGCCACAGCGCCCTGGTTAACAGCAGGATACAAGGAGAACAGTGTTGAGATCCCTTTGTAGCTTCAGCTTTAGTTAACACATGTGGGAAGGCTTGGTCTTTGGGCAGCTCACGGACAATTTCCCAGTTATACTTTTGAAAAATACTTGGTTGACCTCTTGAGTTATTCCCATTTTTTGCTACTTTTTCTTTAAAGTAGTACTCTGTTTTTTGTTCCGAAAATAACTTTAGTATTATAAGCTGCTAATATGTTTTACCATACTCTTTTTAGGGGTTGGGGGTACTCCATGCTAAAGAAATAAACTGACAGACAAATTTCTCCAAACATGAAGAAAGATGGATCTGTTAGGTGTTAATAGCATGAAATCTTAAACCTTCTAGAATTTTAGAAAGCCAATGTGGGGACACAGGGTCCTAGAGTTCTCCTCTCTGCTTCTTGTTTCATATTTATTTATTTATTTTACACAAAATTCACATTTTATTTAGGTTGAAATAAACTATACAAAATTGATTTTCTTCACCAAAAATAACAGCAATATTTTCTTGTTTCATATTTAAATTTTCACTAAAACCTCTCTCTCCCTGGCTGTGTCCACGTAATCACTCTCAGGGTGGGGGAAGCCTTAGCTATGGACTTAGTGCGCTGGTTTACAACCCTGGTAGCACAACAGCATCACTTGGGGTGCTTTAAAAAACATCAGGTCCAACCCCCAGAGAAGTTAAATCAGAATCTTATTGATATTTTAAAAATCTAGGATCTCTACTTTCTGCCTGTGGACTTCGGCAAATTACTCAGCCTCTCTGTATGTCAGCTTCTTCATCTGTAAAATAGGGGATAGTATTCATAGCACAGGGTTGTCAGGATTAAATGTGTTAGTTCATTTAGTGTAATGCTCAATAAATGTTAGCTATTATGACTGACATACATTTCTAAATTTGGTTTGCCAATATTTTGTCTAGGACTTAAAATTTGTTCAGGGATGAATAGGTAGTTTTCCTTTCTAGAACTCTTTTGGTTTTTTTTGGCTTCAAGATTTTACTAGCCACATAAAGTTAATTGGGACTATTCTTCCTTTTACTGTTTGTGTGTGTGTGAGTGTGGAGAGGCAGTTTAAGCTTGGAATTTTTGGGTGTTATGGAATATGCTTGAAAATCCGTGTCCAACAGTGACTTCTTTATGGGAAGATTTAAAAATAGTTAGATCCCTTTACTTTACTGAAAGCTCTCCAGTGGCTTCTTTCCCATTTTACTCAAGCCAGAGTGTAAGCTGTAGGCATCATCCTAGGTGAACTTGCTTTCCATTATCTCAGTGTCCTCATTGCTTACTCATCTTAGGATGAAATTCTTAAACCTTAAACAGTTTCTGAACACCTGTCTGTGCCAGGCACTTTTCTAGATGCTTGGGATATGTCATTCGGTTCGGTTCAGTCGCTCAGTCATGTCTGACTCTTTGCGACCCCATGAATTGCAGCACGCCGGGCCTCCCTGTCCATCACCAACTCCCGGAGTTCACCCAGACTCACGTCCATCGAGTCAGTGATGCCATCCAGCCATCTCATCCTCTGTCATCCCCTTCCCCTCTTGCCCCCAATCCCTCCCAGCATCAGAGTCTTTTCCAATGAATCAACTCTTCGCATGAGGTGGCCAAAGTACTGGAGTTTCAGCTTTAGCATCATTCCTTCCAAAGAAATCCCAGGGCTGATCTCCTTCAGAATGGACTGGTTGGATGTCCTTGCAGTCCAAGGGACTCTCAAGAGTCTTCTCCAACACCACAGTTCAAAAGCATCAATTCTTTGGCGCTCAGCCTTCGATATGTCATTATATGTGAGTAAAACAGATGGAAGGTCCCTGCCCCCATGGAGTTTATATTACAGTGGCAGGGAAAAAAATACTGATAGTGGTAGAAAGAGATAATAGGTATAATAAATAAATTATATTAAAAGATGATCAAGTTCCCTGGTGGCTCAGACACTAAAAGTGTCTGCCTACAATGTGGGAGACCCAGGTTCAATCCCTGGAGCGAGACGATCCCCTGGAGAAGGAAATAGCAACCCACTCCAGTACTCTTGCCTGGAAAATCCCAAGGATGGAGAAGCCTGGTAGGCTACAGTCCATGGAGTCACAAAGAGTCGGACACGAGTGAGCCACTTCACTTTCCCTTTCATGTGCTTTAGAAAGAAGAAAAAATTGAGCAGGGTAAAGAGGAATCAGGAGAATAGATGGAGAGGTGTGAAGGGAAAAAGAAGGGCTGGTTGCATTCAGTTCAGTTCAGTTGCTCAGTCGTGTCCGACTCTTTGTGACCCCATGAACCGCAGCACGCCAGGCCTCCCTGTCCATCACCAACTGCCAGAGTCTACCCAAACCCATATCCATTGAGTTGGTGATGCCGTCCAACCATCTCATCCTCTGTCATCCCCTTCTCCTCCTGCCCTCAATCTTTCCCAGCATCAGGGTCTTTTCAAATGAGTCAGCTCTTTGCATCAGGTGGCCAAAGTATTGGAGTTTCAGCTTCAACATCAGTCCTTCCAATGAACACCCAGGACTGATCTCCTTTAGGATGGACTGGTTGGATCTCCTTGCAGTCTCAGGGACTCTCAAGAGTCTTCTCTAACACCACAGTTCAAAAGAATCAATTCTTCTGCACTCACCTTTCTTTGTAGTCCAACTCTTACATCCATCCATGACTACTGGAAAAACCATAGCCTTGACTAGACGCACTGGTCATAACAAACACCCTCTTTCAACAACACAAGAGAAGACTCTATACCTGGACATCACCAGATGGTCAACACCGAAATCAGATTGATTATATTCTTTGCAGCCAAAGATGGAAAAGCTCTATACAGTCAGCAAAAACAAGACCAGGAGCTGACTGTGGCTCAGACCATGAACTCCTTATTGCCAAATTCAGACTGAAATTGAAGAAAGTAGGGAAAACCACTAGACTATTCAGGTATGACCTAAATCAAATCCCTTATGATTATACAGTGGAAGTGAGAAATAGATTTAAGGGCCTAGATCTGATAGATAGAGTGCCTGATGAACTATGGAATGAGGTTCGTGACATTGTACAGGAGACAGGGATCAAGACCATCCCATGGAAAAGAAATGCAAAAAAGCAAAATGGCTGTCTGGGGAGGCCTTACAAATAGCTGTGAAAAGAAGAGAAGTGAAAAGCAAAGGAGAAAAGGAAAGATATAAACATCTGAATGCAGAGTTCCAAAGAATAGCAAGAGGAGATAAGAAAGCCTTCTTCAGCGATCAATGCAAAGAAATAGAGGAAAACAACAGAATGGGAAAGACTAGAGATATCTTCAAGAAAATCAGAGATACCAAGGGAACATTTCATGCAAAGATGGGCTCGATAAAGGACAGAAATGGTATAGACCTAACAGAAGCAGAAGATATTAAGAAGAGATGGCAAGAATACACAGAAGAACTGTACAAAAAAGATCTTCACGACCCAGATAATCACGATGGTGTGATCACTCACCTAGAGCCAGACATCCTGGAATGTGAAGTCAAGTGGGCCTTAGAAAGCATCACTACAAACAAAGCTAGTGGAGGTGATGGAATTCCAGTTGAGCTATTCCAAATCCTGAAAGATGATGCTGTGAACGTGCTGCACTCAATATGCCAGCAAATTTGGAAGACTCAGCAGTGGCCACAGGACTGGAAAAGGTCAGTTTTCATTCCAATCCCAAAGAAAGGCAATGCCAAAGAATGCTCAAACTATTGTACAATTGCACTCATCTCACATGCTAGTAAAGTAATGCTCAAAATTCTCCAAGCCAGGCTTCAGCAATATGTGAACCGTGAACTTCCTGATGTTCAAGCTGGTTTTAGAAAAGGCAGAGGAACCAGACATCAGATTGCCAACATCTGCTGGATCATGGAAAAAGCAAGAGAGTTCCAGAAAAACATCTATTTCTGCTTTGTTGACTATGCCAAAGCCTTTGACTGTGTGGATCACAATAAACTGTGGAAAATTCCGAAAGAGATGGGAATACCAGACCACCTGATCTGCCTCTTGAGAAATTTGTATGCAGGTCAGGAAGCAAGAGTTAGAACTGGACATGAAACAACAGACTGGTTCCAAATAGGAAAAGGAGTACGTCAAGGCTGTATATTGTCACCCTGTTTATTTAACTTATATGCAGAGTACATCATGAGAAATGCTGGACTGGAAGAAACACAAGCTAGAATCAAGATTGCCGGGAGAAATCTCAATAACTTCAGATATGCAGATGACACCACCCTTATGGCAGAAAGTGAAGAGGAACTCAAAAGCCTCTTGATGAAAGTGAAAGTGGAGAGTGAAAAAGTTGGCTTAAAGCTCAACATTCAGAAAACGAAGATCATGGCATCCAGTCCCATCACTTCATGGGAAATAGATGGGGAAACAGTGGAAACAATGTCAGACTTTATTTTTCTGGGCTCCAAAACACTGCAGATGGTGGCTGCAGCCATGAAATTAAAAGACGCTTACTCCTTGGAAGGAAAGTCAATGACCAACCTAGATAGCATATTCAAAAGCAGAGACATTACTTTGCCAACAAAGGTCCATCTAGTCAAGGCTATGGTTTTTCCTTTGGTCATGTATGGATGTGAGAGTTGGACTGTGAAGAAGGCTGAGCGCCAAAGAATTGATGCTTTTGAACTGTGGTGTTGGAGAAGACTCTTTGAGAGTCCCTTGGACTGCAAGGAGATCCAACCAGTCCATTCTGAAGGAGATCAGCCCTGGGATTTCTTTGGAAGGAATGATGCTAAAGCTGAAACTCCAGTACTTTGGCCACCTCATGCGAAGAGTTGACTCATTGGAAAAGACTCTGATGCTGGGAGGGATTGGGGGCAAGAGGGAAAGGGGACGACAGAGGATGAGATGGCTGGATGGCATCACTGACTCGATGGACGTGAGTCTGGGTGAACTCCGGGAGTTGGTGATGGACAGGGAGGCCTGGCATGCTGCAATTCATGGGGTCACAAAGAGTCAGACACGACTGAGCGACTGATCTGATCTGATCTGATCTGACTACACAGACCTTTGTTGACAAAGTAATGTCTCTGGTTTTTAATATGCTGTCTAGGTTGGTCAGAACTTTCCTTCCAAGGAGTAAGCGTCTTAATTTCATGGCTGCAATTACCATCTGCAGTGATTTTGTAATCCCCCAAAATAAAGTCAGCCACTGTTTCCATTGTTTCCCCATCTATTTGCCATGAAGTGATGGGACCGGATGCCATGATCCTGGTTGCATTATTAAATATTAAATAAGGTAGTCAGAGGTGAGATTTAATCAAGGTTTGGTTAGAAGGAGGTGAGAATGTCAGTCAGGTGGTCATCAGGCAGAGAATATTTCAGTCGAGAAAGCAGAGCAAAGGCTAGTAGGTAGAAGGATGCCTGGGGAGTCAAGGGAGAGCAGAGGGCCCGTGCCACCCGAGCGGAGTAAAGTAGGAGAGCCACAGAAACGAAGTCTCAGAGGCTTGGAGCTCCAACTGCCTTGGGCTCTGTAGCTTTCAAAGATTCTGGCTTTTTCTCTTAAGTGAGATAGGGAACCACCAGAGGGTTCTGAGCAGAAAACAGACATGGTCTTGTTCAGATTTTATCAAGACCACAGTGGCTACTGTGTGGAGATCGGCTATAAGGAGCAAAGAGGAGAGCCAGGGAGATGAGTGAGGGGAATGTGGTAGTGATTTTCAGACGAGATGGTAGCCATTGAGGTAGTGAGAAGTGGTTGGATTCTAGGTGTCTTTTTTTTTTTTTAGTTATTTTTAAATGAACACAGAGTAAAACAAAAATTTTATGTGTAACAACTCTACAGATTTTAACACAGAGAGATTCATGTAGCCACCTCCATAGTCAGGATATATGTTTAGACTAATCTGTTGTCTTTTGAAGGTATTGCTAGTGTAATTTGCTGATGGATGGGATGAGGGGAGTAACCTGAGCAACTAGAAAGTTGGAATTGCCATCAACTGAGATGGAGAAGATTCCTGGTAGAGTACGGATGATAAGGAGTTCAGTTTTGAGCATAACGAATGTGTCTATTTTGTCTAAATTTTTTAGTTTATTGGCATAATGTTGTTTATTTAACCCCTTACAAAGTGTATATCAGATTTTTATGTATTTTTTATAGATTATACTATATAAGGAGTCTTTTATTTTATCTCTTTATGCTACCCCTTTCCCAGTTTTGTCATACAGATGGTAGCATACCACAAACACTGTTCTCTGTCTTATCTTCTAATGGTATGTGTTGGAAATCATACCATTTCATACCCAGTCAGAACTTTTCATAGAATTTTTTTTTCTTTTTAAAAATAATTTTAATTGGAGGCTAATTACTTTACAATATTGTGGTGGTTTTTGCCATACATTCACATGAATCAGCCATGGGTGTACATGTGTTCCCCATCCTGACCCACCCTCCCACCTCCCTCCCCATCCCATCTCTCAGAGTCATCCCAGTGCACCAGCCCTGAGCACCCTGTCTCATGCATTGAACCTGGGCTGGCGATCTGTTTCACATATGATAATATACATGTTTCAATGCTATTCTCTCAAATCATCCCACCTCGCCTTCTCCCACAGAGTCCAAAATTATGTTCTTTACATCTGTGTCTCTTTTGCTATCTCTCATATAGGGTCATCATTACCATATTTCTAAATTCCATATATTCATAGAATTCACTTCATAGAATTTCAGTGTATTGTACTTTATCTAAACCAGCCTTAATTTATGTACCTTAATTTAAATTATGTACTTTAATTTATCTGAAATATAAATTAAAAAAATTTTAAAGATAAATTATATAACCTTAATTTATCTAAACAATCCTAGATTAATGGGTATTTAAGTAGTTTCTAAGTAGTCATTTTGTACATTGTGCATATATCTATAAGAAAATTCCTTAAAGAGTTAGGGGTCAGTTGTTGTTCAGTTGCTCAGTCATGTCTCACTCTTTTGCGACCCCATGGACTACAGCATGCCAGGCTTCTCTGTCCTTTACCAACTCCCAAAGTTTGCTCAAACTCATGTCCATTGAAGTCGGTGATGCCATCCAACCATCTCATCCTCTGTCCTCCCCTTCTCCTCCTGCCCTCAATCTTTCCCAGCATCAGGGTCTTTTCCAGTGAGTCAGCTCTTTGCATCAGGTGGCCAGAGTATTGCAGTTTCAGCTTCAACATCAGTCCTTCCAATGAATATTCAGGGTTGATTTCCTTTAGGATTGACTGGTTTAATCTCCTTCAGTCCAAGGGACTCTTAAGAGTCTTCTCCAGCACCACAGTTCGAAGGTATCAACTCTTTGGTGCTAAGCCTTTTTTGTTGTCCAGCTCTTACATCCGTACATGACTACTGGAAAAACCATAGCTTTGACTATACAGACCTTTGTTGGCGAAGTAATGTCTCTGTTTTTTAATACTCTGTCTAGGTTTGTCGTTGCTTTTCTTCCAAGGAGCAGGCTTTTTAATTTCATAGGTGCAGTCCCCATCCACAGTGATTGTGGAGCCCAAGAAAGTAAAAGTCCGTCACTGTTTCCATCGTTTCCCATCTATTTGCCATGAAGTGATGGGACCAGATGCCATGGTCTTAGTTTTTTTGAAGGTTGAGTTTTATTTTAAGCCAGTGTTTTTGCTCTCCTCTTTCACCTTCATCAAGAGGCTCTTCAGTTCCTCTTTGCTTTCTGTCATAAGTGTGTCATCTGCATATCTGAGGTTATTGAAATATCTCCCTGCAATCTTGATTCCAGCTTGTGCTTCATCCAGCCTGGCGTTTCACATGATGTAGTCTGCATATAAGTTAAATAAATAAAGTGACAATATACAGCCTTTACATACTCCTTTCCCAATTTTGAACCAGTCTGTTGTTCCATATCCAGTTCTAACTGTTGCTTCTTGACCTGCATACAGGTTTTACAGGAGGCAGGTCAGGTGGTCTGATATTCCCATCTCTTTAAGAATTTTCAATAGTTTTTTGTGATCCACACAGTCAAAACTTGGATCTAACACCTACAAATTTAGTACTAACATACAAATTTCAATGTTCTCTACTTTTATTTATTTATTGAATGCACTAGTGGATTCTGGGTGAATCCTTTGGGAGAGAGGGCTTACTTTAAGATAACATAAAAGTGTTATATCCTAATAGTAGATGTTAGATCCAAGTTTTGATATTTGGGGTAAATCAAATATTTCTGCCATGCAATGAGTAGAAAATATCTAATTCTTATTCAATAGAGATTTAGCCTTCTAATTAATATTATTTACTAATATTAAATTAATATTTAAATTAATACTAATATTTAAATTAATATTATTTACTAATACTGTATATTCTTTGTTTCTCTTACTCTGAATTTCATTTTTTAGTTTTTCATGTATTTGCAAGTTGAAAATTGATTCAAATTAGGACTTTTATGCATTATTGTGGAATTTAATTTCACACATTATAGATTTTGAAATTTATTGTAATCTTGGCTCAGAACTATTGTTCCGAGTCACAGTGTAATACAGTCTGCTGGTTGAATCTAATTAAGGTGTCGTATCACTTGCATGCAGTATGTATCTTTGCCTAGAATGTTCTAAAATTCCTCAGTTGGGAATAGCACTTCCCTCAGTCCTTGGTTTGATTGAAAAACCCAGCAGTATTTGACACACTGTATGTAACTCTTGTTTAAAAGGCAGACTTTGTTTAGCTTTTGTGTTTTTTGACTATTTTAACCAAAATGCTAAACTGCAGTTTCCAGCATGGTTACTAATAGACTGAGTGTTAATCTTATTAATGTCATCTCTGTTCATTCCCTATCACTGCATTTTCAAAGACAAGCATGACTGTACTCCAGGTCTGGGTACACAAACATTAAGGAAATATAACTAATTTAGTAAATGAAAGTTGAGTAGCTTGAAAGTAAAATTGCTTTCTAACAAGTATGGTTTATAATTTTAGGAAATGAGCAAGTTATCTCTTTATGAGATAATACTTTAGAATTACAGAGCTGACTCCAGGACTATTATGTGTTGGAGAGATCACCTGCCTTTCTTAGTACTGTATGGAAAAGGAACAATTCCAAGCTCACCGATATTCCCAGGATTATCTTGCTTACTAGCACACAGATCTTTTTTCCTTCCTCCCAATTGGTTTCACCCTCTATTACCTGTTTCTTGCTCTCATTTGCAAGGTCAGCTCTTCAGTAAACAAGAATTCTCCAAAGACTGGATATAAACCAAGGTTAAGGGGCACAGGCTTGGTTGACACAGGGCCTTTTGTGGAGGTGCTCTTCCCCAGCGAAATTGTTCCTTTCAGGCCTTTGTTGTTTGACCATTTATAGATACATACTTTCAGTAGTTAAAGATGGAACCTTTCTCCCTACTTCTAGGTATCCTTAGACTTTCCAGCACAGTACTGTACAATGAGTATTAAATCTTTCTTTACTATCTCTGCCCCTTTATTGCTCTGTCACAGTGTTTCTCAACTTTGGCACCACTGACATTTTGAACTGTATAATTCTTTGTAGTGGGGGACTGTCCTGTACATTGTGGGGTGTTTAGCAGTATCCCTGGCCTTTACCCACTAGATGCCAGGAGCGGCCTCCAAATCATGACAATCAAAAATGTCTCCTGACACTGCCAGATGTCCCCTGGGGGACAAAATCACCCTCGGTTGAGAACCAGTGCCTTATAACATTGAATAGGTATTTGATTTCCCTGGCTGAGACACAGTTTCCTCACCTGTGTGATGTGGTTGGTAATCCCTGCCCACCGCACGGGGTAAAATATGTATACAAGTGCTTCGTGTGTTTTTGAGTACTGTGTACAAATGAGTGGTTGGGGTAGGCCTGGCAGCAGAACTCAGCTCTGGACTCTATTTCAGTTAGAGGATGAAGCTGAGAATGTTAGGTCACGGTGCTGGGGCACCGGCTTCGTGCTTCCTTTGTTGATGGTGTTCTACAGAGCTGTTCTGTCCAAATAAGGAAAGTGGGTGGGTGATGTGAGCAGGACTTGACTAGCTGATTTGTTCTTACCAAGTAATCCTGAGATCCTGAGGCAGCTGTGATGGGGCAAAGCACTACTGAGAGGGCAGGTGCATCCTCAGAATGACTCTAGCCGTTTTTACTGTACTGAATATTTAGCACCCTGGCACATATGGCTTTGGCCGCCATGCCATCTTTGGTCTGCCCTATCTCTCTGCACTTTGTAGCCCTATCTCCCACTTATTTTTATTTCAGATTGAATAAACATTTATTGCCTCTTGTGCAGGCCACTTTGCCAAGTGCTTTCCCATACATCCTCTTTTATTCCTTTTAGTGGAATAATCCCACATACAGTAATGCCCTGTAAGTAGCATCACTGTACTTGTTTCACAGACAGTAACAGTAGTAATAGTAGTGAAGGCAGCCTTAATAGTACAAACTAGAAGGCAATGGCAACCCACTCCAGTACTCTTGCCTGGAAAATCCCATGGACGGAGGAGCCTGGTAGGCTGCAGTCCATGGGGTTGCTAAGAGTTGGACATGGCTGAGAGACTTCACTTTCACTTTTCACTTTCATGCATTGGAGAAGGAAATGGCAACCCACTCCAGTGTTCTTGCCTGGAGAATCCCAGGGACGGGGGAGTCTGGTGGGCTTCTGTCTATGGGGTCGCACAGAGTGGGACAGACTGAAGCAACTTAGCAGCAGCAGCAGCAGATACTGAGTTCTTAATTCTGTGCCTAACCCTGTGCTAAGTGCTTTTTATGTATTAAATCACTGACTGCTAGCAGCAGTTTATGGAGTTGATACTATTATTGTATTTCTTTTCCAGATGAGGCAACTGAGGCACAGCGAGGTTACATAGCCCATCCACACAGCTAGTAAGTGGTAGGTCCTACATTTGGATATAGACAGTTTGTCTCCAGAGCTTACTCTTAGGAAACAGGGTCAGAAAAATGACATAACTTGTACAGGTTCAAGGAGCAGATAAGACGCAGACTGGGATTCAAATACAGAGTATGACTGCAGGCTCTGCCTGTTTCCAGTGCACCAAGCACCATACATCTCATTCACTTGTCCTCCCTGCCTACCTGTGGGTAGTATTGCTTCTATAAGTACTAGCTTATAGCACAGCACAGGGGATCTATTAAAAGAGACTTCATGAATTCAAGTTAGGTTGATCAAAGGGATGAGAAATAAGAGGCAAAGGGAAACTTGGAATCAGCCTGGTGGCTCTTGTTATTCAGTTCTTTGGTCTGAAAATTAATTTTTATATCTGATTTCTGTAGAATTCTGCTATTTTTAGTTAAGAGTACTTGTGTTTTGGATGGTAGTTTTGGGATTAAATGGCATAACATTTATAGTTCTGGTTAGGAACTGTTATTTGTGTGTTGGAACAGGCCAGAAAGTGCTGGAATCTGGAACCAGAATTGTCCTTGGGTGGGTAGGTGATGATAGGAGAGAGGTAATGCAAGTAAGTTAAACCCTCAGAGATGGTCTGTTAGTTTTCTACAGTTGTCACAAAGTACTACAAGATGGTGGCTTAAAATGGCAGATATTTATTCTTTCAGTTCTGGAGACTAGAAGTCTAAAACCAAGGTGTCAGCAGGCCACGGTCTCTCTGAAGGATCTGGAGAAACTCCTCTTTTGCCTCTCGCTGGCTTCTTGTGTTTGCTTGCAGTCCTTGGCAGTCCTTGGTTTACAGGCGTGTCACTCCAGTCTCTGCCTCTGTTTTCATGCGGCCTTCTCTCCTGTGTGTTTGTGTCTCTGCATGTAAGTGCCCCCTTCTTATAAGAATACCCCCCAGTTATTTTGGATTTAGGGCCCAGCCTAACCCAGTACATCTTAACTTGATTACTTGTGCAAAAGCCCCTCTTTCCAAATAAGGGTGCGTTCACAGGTTTCAGGTGGACTTAAGTTTTGGGGGGACACTGTTCAACCCTGTGCAGTTGGTGTCCAGAGAGTAAGCAGTAGATGGCTCTGCATCCAGTCAGCATGAGCAGAGACCCTCTGGAGTACATGGAGGTTCTGACCTGTGAGCAAGACAAAGGGCGCTTGAGGCTGTGCAGGTTGTGATTGGAGACTCAGATCATGACTCTGATCAGTGTAAGTAGATGGTAGAGTCCTAACCCCAGGCTGTCTCTGTTTTCTACGGGACCCTGGTAAGAGCAAGCTATGGTACTTAAGCTACCAGGCAAACGATCAGTTTGCCAAGAAAGAGAATGTGTCAGGTACCCAGGGTTTGGATCATGAGAGACATCTGGATGCAGGAATAAGGAAAAGCTGAGATAAGAGAGTGGGGCCAGCCAAGTCACGGCCTGTCCTGCTTGTGACTTGATGCTGAGTCCCAGCAAGGTGGTTGAAGCATCTAAAAATCCCCCCTTCCCAGGGATAAGCCCGAGCCTAGGCAGCACTGAGCCTTCAGTGCTTGGTGAATGAAGGGTGGTAAGGAAAAATGAATTAGAGGCTTCTCATTACAGTTCAGAAACAAACTGTCAGCACTGACATTGGCATGTGTTTAGGTGCCCTGGCAAGGCATAATAGGCATGGGATCTCTGGGTAGTAGTGAGTGCTTTAGATAAAGGAGAATGAAAAATTTAATAACATTAAATGTCATTTGTAAAATGAAAGCTCATGCCCTTCCTAGGAAACACTTTGTAGGTCAACCTGTCTGCTCTCATCAGAGAGGCTGAGTAAGAGGTTGAGTTGCTTTAACATTAGCACCTTTTCTTTTTAAATAAATTGCTTGATAACATTTCTTTGAAACTTTGACTGTTTCTTTAACATAATCAAAGTCCGGCCTGTCATGTAGGTCTCAGATTCTGAGTGATCTGTACTGTCCATTTCTCCCCTCACCTTTAAGCTGGACTGGTTCCTGTGACAGAGAATGCAGTGCTGCTGCTAGTTGATGGCTTCTCCACCTGCCTGCCTCTACGGTTCCAGCCTGGTTCAGTTATTGCTGGGTGTGTGTGTGCGCGCATGTGCATGTACGTACATGCATGCGCGTGTGTGCGCTTGCCCTTGTCCGGGGAGTTTGTAATTTCCTTGGTTCTGTCTCACCGCAGCAAAAATTTGAGCAACGGAGGGACCAGTGTTACAGCTCAGTTTTATTTGGCAAGCAAAGGAAAATACATCCTCGAGGCATGAGGGCTGCTGCTGCTGCTAAGTCGCTTCAGTCGTGTCCCACTCTGTGCGACCCCATAGATGGCAGCCCACCAGGCTCCCCCGTCCTTGGGATTCTCCAGGCAAGAACACTGGAGTGGGTTGCCATTGCCTTCTCCAATGCATGAAAGTGAAAAGTGAAAGTGAAGTCGTTCAGTCGTGTTCGACTCTCAGCGACCCCATGGACTGCAGCCCACCAGGCTCCTCCATCCATGGGATTTTCCAGGCATGAGGGTGGGCCGACCCAAAAGATGCGAAGAGAAGAGAGGCCAGCGCGGCTCAATTTTGGCTCCTCTTTTTCAATGTTTTTTCTCCTCCCCCTGAGCCTGCCCTGTGTAAATTGGGCTAGCCTGGAGGGCTGTTTGTTTCTCCCGTCCTTGGACCTTCCTTTGTTCTATTTTCCCGGGCTTTTCCCTTTGTCCTTTAGCCACCACCATTCTGGACTACTTTTTCCTATTCTAACTACCTAACACCCTCATCTCCCTGGACCTGTAATAGATTTCTAATTCAGGATCCTTATTCAGGTAATTTTGTCTTTGGTTAGTTTTGGGGACCCTCTGGATTCTCTCAGACCATGTTCCTTAGTCCCCATAGTTATCACAAACAATTGTGTGATGAATATTACTATTCATAACAGTAATAACTTGTTTATGCCAAATTATTTGCTTAGGATAAATTGCTAGGAGTGTAATTGCTGGATCAAAGATATTTGATCTTGAATGCTTTTTATACATATTTCCACAGTACTCTTCAGAAATGTTTATACTCATTGTATATATAAGTGCTCTTGCCCCTGAACTCTAACATTGGATAATTTTTTTTGAAGTTTATCCATTTAGATCATATTTTTGTTTAAATTAATTACTTTTTTATTACTAGATTAGTTGAACATGTTATCGTGTTTATTGACCATTTAAAAACTCTTGTTTTTGGAATTATGAATATTCTTTGTCCATTTTCTTTTGGAATATATGCTTTTATCCTATTTCTTCATTTATTCAACAAATATTAATTGAGTACCTTTTATGTTAGGGCCAGACAATGTTCTAGGTAAACAGTACAGACAAAATCCCTGTGATTTTTTAAAGAGTTTATATTCTAATGTAAATAGAATACATTAGAATATTTTCTAATGTATAAACAAATATGTAGTATGACATATTTATAAACAAATAAATGTGTGTTTATAAACAAACATGTAGTATGACATATTTAAACAATGAATATGCTGGGTGTGTGTGTGCACACAAAATAAATAAATATGTAGTATGACATATAAACAAATAAATATGTAGAAAATAAACAAATATGTAGTATGACAAGTGGAGATAAGGACTGTATAGAAGGTGCCTTGAAAGGGTGGTGGAGATGATGGTGCATGAGGATGCTATTTATAAGGGTGGTTTGGGAAGACCTCGTTGATAACACTGGTATTTAAGGGGAGACCTGAAGAAGGTTAAGGTACAAGCTCTGCTGATATTGAGGAAAGCATAATAGTGGCGGGAACAAAGTGTGCAAAGGACCTAAGGCAGGCCTGTGTTTGACCTGTGGCATGATCATAGTTTGGTGAGTGAGGGAGAGAGTGAGGAGGTGAATTTGAGAGGTAGCAAGGAGTTGGGCCTGGAGCCAGAGTAAGGAATTTGGATTTCATTCTGAGTGAGATAGAGAGCCTTTGAAGAGTTTTGGATAGTGAAGTGGCATGACCTGACCAAATGTTTTGAAAGAACATTGGTGCTGATAAGTAGAAACTAGACTGTGGGGAGCAGTGAAGGGTTCTGGAATACTAGCTGGGAGCCTCTTGCAGTATATCAGATGAAAGAGCCTGGAGGTGTGGGGCAGGTAGTCAGGGGTTTCTGGATAAACAGAGAACCGGTAGATTTGCTGATGGTTTGGATGTGAAGTGTGAAGGAAAGAGGTGCTAAAGATGGTCCAAGGTTTATTCTTGTTTTTGTAAAATATTTGTTTATTTATTTGGCTGTGCTGGGTCTTAGCTGCCACACTCAGGATCTTTGATCTTCACTGTGGCATTGAAGTTCTTTAGTTGCAGCCAGCAGGATCTTTAGTAGTGGCGTGCAAACTCTTAATTGCAGCCTGTGGGATCTAGTTCCCTCATGGGGATTGAACCCAGGCCTCTTGCATTGGGAGTGTGAAGTCTTAGCCACTGGACCCCCAAGGAAGCCCATGATCCAAGGTTTCTGACCTGAGGAGTTGCCATTTGCTGTGAAGGGGAAATGTTGGAAGAAGAGGATTGGTGGTGATCTGTGAGAGCTCTTTACATGATAAAGTAGATTAGTCTTTTGTCATTTAGGTGGAAAGGCTTTTCCCCTACTCAATTTGTTGTTAATTAACTTTGTTAGTTGTGTTTTGCTGTACAGAAATGTCAGCTTTTAATTTTGTCATCTGTTAATCTTTATAGTTTTTGGTATTGCTGTCATGTCTAGACAGGTTCTAAAAACGAATCACCGATGCTTTCAGTATTCTCATGGTTTTGTATTTGCATTTAACTCTTTAATCTGGGTGGAATTAATTTTGATGTATATTGTGAATTACAGTTCAATCTTAATTTTCTCATGCAATTAACCTGTTGTCCTAGCATCATTAAACAGTTTGTTCTCTGCTAAGAGAGATGATTCTATCATTTCCTTTGAATTGGGAAAGGGGGCGTGTGTGACAGACTGTGTGAAGAGGTCCTGTTCTACATGTGTTAGTCTTTAGCAAGCCCCAGTCTTGTTTTGGTTGATGACTTAGTGACTGTAATGTCTAACAGGTTATAAACATTTGTCTCCTGAGTCTCTTCCATTCCCTAAAGGGGTGGCTTTATGCAGTGGCAGTTCTTCAGTGATAGTGAATTCTGCCTCGTAGATGATATGTGACCTGTTTGTAGCCACAGCCTGTGTCCAGTTACCAAATATGCTTTTCTGTGACCTAATTTTGTCAACTGACAATTCTTCTGGGATTATAAACTAAAATTTGCTTTAGCAATATGAACATTGACTACAGTGTATACTTCTGGCCACTAATAATACTGTAGATTCCAAAGGCCTGTAAGATATATGTTTGCCATGTCTTAAAGTTGGGTGAAGTCTTCAAGCTTGGAAGTAAATCTCTAGCATGTTGTTAACTGTAGAAATTTTTGTTAAGGCTGATTGAACCTAAGTCTCTTTAATGCTTTTCTTGTTTTTTGTAGAAAGGGAAATATGACGTTCCAAAGTGGCTGTCTCCCAGTAGCGTTCTACTTCTTCAGCAAATGCTACAGGTAATCTTTGTTATTTATTTTTAAATAATAGAAGTCTATTGCAGCTATTTGATTTTAAGATGTCTGTGGTGCTACTACATTTATACATCACCTTTAAAAAATTCTATTCATTATATCTATTCTGCAGATATTCTCTACTAGTGCTTTCTTTGCAAATGCAATTTTTTTTTTTTTGGCCATACCACGTGGCATGTGGGATCTTCCCTGATTAGGGATCGAACCCCCATCCCCTGTAGTAGAAGTGTGGAGTTTTAACCCCTGCACCTCCAGGGAAGACCTGTATTTTTTTTTTAAAGACAGCTAATATATGTCTTTGGTGATTTGGTTTTTCTTCCCTTTTCTTGAGAATTGTCAGTTTAATCAGCTCTTGCTCCACTGTTTTCTGAGTTCTTGCTCCCATTCTTTGTATGCTAGATATATAGTGGATATGGAATAAATGCTTGAATGAGCTGATGTACAACTGAGTGGGCCCTTGATCTAGTGCTGTGGTTCACAAACTTTAGCATGTACCAGAATTGCCAGATGGGCTTATTAAAACCCAGATTGCTGGGCTTCAAATGGAAAGTGTCTGATTCTATAGATCTGGGGTAGGACTAAGAGTTTGCATTTCTAACAAGCTCCCAGATGACACTGATGCTGCTGGTCTGGGGGGCCACATTTAAGAATCACTGATTTGGTGTAATGACCTCAGAAGGTGAAAGATAGGAGTGCTGAAGGCTAGTTATCCTCCCTCCCGATCAGTAGGCATGCCACCTAACCTGGTTCTGACCTGAAAATGGGGATTCTGAGCTTGGCCTCACGGCTACATAGTGTTATGTGGATAAAATGAGATTAATAGGAAACACTTTGAAAATATGAGTACCTTATTAGTGCAGTATGTTTTTCATTATTATGTATTTCAGTTTTCCATCTATTAAGCCATCTCTACTTTTTATTCAAAATTTACTTCAAGCTCACCCACCTTGATTAAGTAGGCCAGACCACCAAATCTCCATAATGAGATTGAAAACACCTCATCCTTTCTTCTAAACTCCCCAAAACTTAATCTGTGTTGATTAATTTTCCTTTCCTCACATTTGAAAATTACAAATGGAAAAGAAAGGTATGCTTTTCAACTTGTTCTATGTGATTGTAAGCTCACCGGAGGTAGAGATTGCATATTCAGTGTGAATGCCCTGCATTGTGGCTGCTTGAATATTAAATTGGTGAATATTTCCTGTGAATAGGTTTTCCAGCAAAAGACTATTACATCATACAATAGATTGACTGAACTTCATGAATAATGTCCATACCAATGAAGTTCATGTTTGTTAAACATTTATCTTCTAAGCCGTGTTGGTTGCTATAGTTCTCTTGCTTCTATTCCCTTTTTAAAAGAATTTATTCCAAGGCCATTTTAAGGTCTTTGACAGCATTTTTGTGATGATAAAAGTTTACATCTGTTCTGATGAATTTTGAGTTCTCAGGAGAAAAAGGTGTTCTATGCTCTCTATTTGAAATGTTAATCTCCAGCTACCTCTCAATGGCCACTAGGTGGACCCAAAGAAACGGATTGCTATGAGAAATCTCTTGAACCACCCCTGGATCATGCACGATTACAACTGTCCTGTTGAGTGGCAAAGCAATGCTCCTGTAAGTAGAATTAAAAAACAAACAAACAAAAAACTTTGTGTGGATTTAGGATGTACAGTGATGTGTTCTAAGTATAAAAGAAAATATATTTTGTAGACTTATTCGTCAGATTGCTGTTTGGGAGACTGTAACTGAACTATACATTCACCTGTTAATCTCTTGGACAGTGATGCCTAACCAGGCCAGCACATGAGAATCACAAGGACCTTAAAAAGTGCCTGTGCCCCCTCCCACAACGATTAGTAGATATTTAAAAAAACTCCCAGGTGTCTCTCACATAGTCAGGATTGTGAACAGTGCTCTGAGAATCTTGGGCGGGTTACTTAACTTTTCCAAACCTGTATATTCGTCTGTAAAAAGTAGGTTAAACCTGTTCTTTGTCTACTTCCCAGAGTAGTTACGAGGTTGCAGTGGTTCTCATACTTTTAAGTCTGAGGCCCCCTTTATGCTCTTAATATTAATGTATTAAAATATTTATTTGATTCACTTAAAAATAACAGTACTATACCTGTTACAGTTTATCACAAATAAATATTTTTATGAAAAAAGACTATTTAAAAAATAAATGTGGTGGGAAGAATAGCATTGTTTTACATCTTTGCAAGTTTCTTTAAAGTTTAGCTTAAATGAAGGCACTTGGATCTCACCTGCTTCTGCATTGTCTGTTTTGTTATGTTGTTTTGATTGGAGATCCTCCAGGGTCTGTAGACCACACCACACCCCGAGAACTGGTTTAATATATATATAGGAAAGAGCTTTAACACAGAGTGCTATGCAAGTTTAAGCAATTATATTAACAAACATTCCTACATTACTGTTTTAAAAATATTTTTTAACAAATGGAAGTTTGAACTTGATAAAAATGTGAGCTTTACTAAAGAATATGTGTAATTGAAAAAATTATAGTTAATTTAAAATATTGTTAGTTTTAGATATATAGCAAAGTGATTCAGTTATGCATATATATATATTTCAAATTATTTTCCATTATAGACTATTATAAGATATTGACTGATAGTTCCCTGTATTACACAGTAAATCTTTACAGTTTATTTTATGTAAGGGGTAGCCACATTTTGTATATTAATAAACTATTGCTACATTAAAAAAAACAAATTTAGTGATTTAAAACCATAATAATTTACATTTTCTGTGGATCAGTAATTTGGGGCTCAGCTGGGCTGTTCTTGTATGGGTCTTACCTGAGGTCACTCGTGTGGCTGCAGTCAACTGGTGACTCTAACATGGCTGGATTGTGTAAGGTTCACTCAAAAGACCAGCTGTTGGGACTCCCCTGGTGCTTCAGTGGTTAAGACTCTATGCTTCTATTGCAGGAAGCATGGTTTTGATCCCTGGTCAAGGAACTAAGATGCCACATGTGACATAGCATGGCCAAAAAAACCCCCATCTGTTTATGCTGGGTATTTGTTGGGTCACATTGTGTCCACAGGCTACTCTGGGCTTCTTGATATGGTGGCTGGATTCCAAAAGAAGCAAGAAAGTGGGCAAACCCTAACACTCAAGCATTTTTCAAGCCTCTGCTTTCATTGTACTTACTAATGTCTGGCCAAAGCAAGCCACAAGGTAAAACCCAGAGCCAGTATGGAAGGCGTAGGCATCAAAATTGGTACAATTCTTATCCCCTTTTCATAGACAAGGAAATCAATAAGTTAAACATAACTATTTAAGAAATAAATATAGTGAGAAGAGTGGCACTGCTTTATGTCTTTGAAAATTTCTTTAAAGTCTAGCTTAATAGAAGACACTTGGGTATTCATCTGCATCTACACTCTGTTTTGATAACATTGTTTTGGTTAAAGCATATGAAGAAAAGGTAGCCTCACACAGGTGTGTAGTTAGAAAAACACTTTAATGCTTTAAAGGAGAAGTGTTTTAATAGCCTTGTCAGATAATTGGGGATGTTTTTGGTAATCTGAAATGTCTACAGTGATGTGGAGTTTGTGCATGGATCAACAGAGTAGTTTGGAGACACGCCACATTGTAGACCTGATACAGCTGTAGGGTATTTGCTTTCTGGAAGAATCACACCAATAAATATAAATACTTGGAAAAATAGGCTGTTTGTTTTTAACCCCTTCTCACTAGTCTGTCCCCTATTAGGACCACACAGCCTGATCTGAAATCCCTCCTGATTCTCCTGTGATTGTCAGTCTCTGAAATGTCTCTTCTCCCTCTTTCCTTTCACCCTTTAAGACATCTTTAGTATCTACTGAGCAAACACAATTAGAGCAGCAGCTTAATGCTAATAACTGAGAGCCTACAAACAGCAGAACGTATGCTCTCCTAGCAGTGTGGCAGCAGGGCCGGGGAGCTATGCTGTGCCCCTTGTGGGATGGTGACCATGTGTGGTGCCAATGCCTGTGTTCAGCCATTGGGGGTCATCATTTCTCCATGTGTGGGAGGGCTCTGCATGTCTTCTCGGCAGTGATCCTTAACAGGGGAGGATATGCTACTGTTTGCAATAGAATAGATGCCAAAATGAAGAAAATCTCTGATTTCAACAGCACGAAGATTATTTTAAATTGGGGCATTGTATAAAGTAAGATACATAGTTTTGAGGTTTTGAGTGTTCTGAAAATGTATATGATTTCCCTTACATATTAGTATAATAATTGCTCATATATATTGAATACTTACTGTAATAGAAAAGTGTGCTGTTATAGTACTATAGTATAATAATAGAGCCCTTAGGATACTACCCTTAAGGGCTTTATGTTTTTAACTCTTTTAATTCATTTAACCCTCATACAAACCCTCTGAAGTGGGTACTGTTATTGTCCCCATTTGCAAATGAAGCAGTTGAACACAGAATCATGAGATAACTTGCCCAAGGTCAAATAACTAGTAAGTGTAGAACCAGGATCTTAACCCAAACAGAAGGGCTCCAGAACATAATGGATCTGACAGGTCAACAGTTGAAACTCAGGTCCTGTATTCTGTGTAGCGGTAGCCTCTGTGATGAGCGTTACTTGTCTGGTTTCTGTTGGAATAGCTATTGGAACAGAGTCTCAGAAAGGTGGCATTGTGGTGTGGTAGGAAGAACCCTAAGCTAGGGTGAAAAATGCCCATCTTGGGCAAATGGCATAAATTTTTCTGAGTCTGCATTTTCTCACCTCTAATGTGGGTATTCTAATGTCAGCCTCTTCTGTATGTTTGGATTATGTTTTGTCATTTATAGAGAGCTTTAAAAGTAATGTCATTCATCTGTTACATCTGCCTTACTGAGCTATTGCAGGAATCAAATGAGTTATATACAGGAGAGCCATAAGGGATTATTGCTTTTTGAAGTATTTGCTTGTCTGCCTCAATATTGTCTTTCATCAAGGGTGAGCTATAAAAAATAATTCAGATTTACTTGGATATTTAAGGTAGAGATGCTGTTCTCTAACTGTATGCATGTTCTCCTATCATTTTCACATGTAGCTGTAGTACTCAAGTATTGTATCAAATAGAAGTTATATTCAGTTCCATTTTCTGCCCTACTGAACAGGAAATGTAGTAGGCACGGATAATCCAAAATAATTGGCTGGCTTTTGGTACACATTTTTGTACTTAGTTTAACTGGAGTGTGTGTGGCTGAGAATTCAGAGTACTTAAAGTGGTGAACCTTTTTGAAAAACCCAGCTTGAGAAACCATATTTTTCAGACTTTGGTGTCTTGTCCCACTCTTTTCATTCTTTCCAGTTCAAGAGCCCAGCAAAGAAGATCGCATCTCCTTCCTACTCTTCCTTCCTTTCCTCCACGTACCCTGTGGTAAAAGTACAGAGCAAGAGGCTATGGGGGAGAGGTTTTTGTTTTTATGAGAGTAACTTAAGATCATGGTGGGAACCCCAGAAATCTTGTCTTTCATGCTTGAGCAGTGGTATCAACAAGAAGATACCCAGCTGAGTTGTAAAGTGTCCCGGCTTCTGAGTCTGAGTTCTTCCTGAAGTGGGAATCTACAGTTAGGGGAACTGCTAAGGTCAAAGCATCACAAGGAAAACTTACTTATGGCATTGTTGACTTTCCTAGAACCATCAGTATAAACCTTTGTGGTTGACTTTCCTAGAACCATCAGTATAAACCTTTGTGGTTGACTTTTCTAGAACCATCAGTATAAACCTTTGTGGTCTCTGCATTCTCCATGGCCCGTGAGGTACCAGCCAGTCATACAGGTCATTGTTTGTACTGTCCCTGTAGTTTCATGGTGGCAGCATGATTTTCCCTTGAGTCTGTTGTGACAACTATGGTGTCCAGAACAAGGGAAGGTCATGATAGTGCTCTGCCTTCTGCTGGGCAAACCTCTCTTGGATCTTGAGGGTCAGTGACAGCATGAACTATGTGATCAAAAGAAAGGACCAAAATGGTTGGGAGGAGTTAATCATTGAAACAGTTGTTAAGGGGACTGGAAAAGAGAATGCTTGGAGAAGAAAGGTTGTTGATAATAGGAATATTCAAATTTATGAAAGACTTTTATACCAAAGAGGAAATAAAATTAAGACTGTTAGTAAAAACAGTTAACCATTTTTTGAGGGCCTCTTCGTGTAGTATTCCACATAGCTTGCATGTGTTACATGGCAGGTGCCATCTCTATTTTACAGGTGATGAAACTGAGACTAAGGGTGGTGTAATGACATGCTCAAGATCACACAGTTCTTTTGTGATATAATGATTAAAACCAAGGTCGTCTACTTCTAAAGCCTGTCAGCTGTTGGATTGTAGCAATTCACAGTGGGTAGGAATCAGAAGGAGACAAATCTTAGGCGAGGAGGAAGAAGCTAACCATCCCAGCTGTTCTAGAGATGAAGACTAAGTAGAAAGTGAAACCTCACTTACTGGGACTGTTGTGAAGTGAATTCTTACATTGGAAATGTGACTTTATAATTACATTCCTTATAATTCTCTTCCTGTGTGATTTTCTGAACTCCTGTTGCAGGGACAGGCCAGACCCTACCTGCCTTTTCATTCTCAGTGATCCTTGTTTGGTTCTGAGAACCTATTTCTGGTCCCATCTCTGGTGAGGTCTCATTCTGCAGGGGTCAGGCTACTTGGATCATTTCTGTCCTTAATCAAAATAATGTTTGGAGGCAGTATTACTTCTTCCTTTTAACAATTGTGCTTTGCCAGTGCCTTCATCATAATGACGATTGTGCAGCATCTGTGGCACCATCAGAAGGGCTCCTTGGATTGTGCTGAACCCAAACATAACCTGGGAGACTATATGCTACAAGTCTGACCCACTCTTTACCCAGTCTCTTGTGCAGCCCCTAGTTTTCGATGCCTAGGTGGCTGCTCTTTGATGCAAATGTCGATCCCTGTCTTGCAGTAGGGGAGGAGAATAGAGTCCCTGGGCTGCACAGCAGAATTGTAGCAGTCAATCAGATGATGATGGGGACGTGAAAAGCTAGGAAAGAGAGCTCATCACCTTCTTGAACTGCTTATTGTTATCTGCTTATATCTCTAAAAATTGTGGAGGATGTTTATTCTTAACTAAGAGTTTGACAAACTCATGTTGTTTTTACATGTTGGCTTTTGATTTTATAAGGTAATTATGATAATTTAAAGGTTTCAAAACCATATATATTTTATTAATGTTAATAAAATCGATAAAAATTTTTTTCTAGCTTATTCACCTTGATGAAGATTGTGTAACGGAACTTTCTGTACATCACAGAAACAACAGGCAAACTATGGAGGATTTAATTTCACTGGTAAGAAATACAGCATGAATTTGAAAGTATTATCTTTTGTTTCATCTTTTTTGTTTTGTTTTGTTTTATCAGTACATTAAAAATAGTATAGCATTTTTCAGGCCTAAGATTTTATCCCGGGTGAAAATACTATATTGCACTTAGTTTATGTTTGTGTATATTTTCAACTCTTTTCTGATATCTGCTAGATATCCTCTTTAGAAATGAGGTTGAACAAAGAGAATTACGGTGGGAAAAAAAATTAAGAAACAGATCAAACGAATCAAGAGAATTTTCAGAGTTCCAGTTCTGACAACTTTAAATTCTGTAACACAGAAGTGTGATTCTGCTGTAGCAATGAGGTGAACACAAAGCGGTTTTCATTTCACCTGAAAGCATCCCATTTAGCATGACATCACCCCCAACCTTATGAACCAGATGCTGTGATTCCTGGTGTTGGGTCATTTTTAGCCATTTTAGATGCCTAGTCACTAGATCCTACATGTAGTTTCTCCTGGAAACAGAGGCTGTCTCTGAGTACAGTCTGACATGATGGGCAGGGATCGCACCCAGCTTACCTCCTGGTTCACTACCGTGTCTTTCATCACCTATGAGTTGTGTTTGCTTTTTCCTCTTTCTAACTTGAAAGGTAAAGGCCTTAAGCAGATTTTTTTTTTAAAGAACTAACCAAAGCTTTGCTAAGCCACAAGTTTTTTCAGTGAGGAGATACAAAAGAATTCTTTTGAATGACACAGTAAGTCTTTTGAAAGACAATTTCAGACAAATGGAACATATCTGGAAAACAGAGTGATAATTTACTTTTTCAATGGAATGAAAGGAAATGGCAAGAATTGGGAACTGCTGCTGGATATGTCAGTTCCTTCTTTTTTTTTTAAGTATTTATTTGGCTACACCAGGTCTTAGTTGCAGCATGCGGACTCTTAGTTGTGCATGTGGGATCCAGTTCCCTGACCAGGGATTGAACCCAGGCCCCTGCATTAGGAGCAGGAGTCCTAGCCACTGGACCACCAGGGAAGTCCCAGGGCCTTCGTCTTTTACAGTGAAAATTTGAAGTTTTCACATAGACGAGTTTCATATAATCATGACTTTTTCTTTGGGATGATCTTTAATAGAAAGCTATCTTTTGGATTCAAGAAATTGCTTTTTCAATTGTTATTATAGAAATTTTCAAATATCTATAGAGGGACTAGTATAATAACAATGATTTTCCATGTACTCATCTTCTAGCTTTAATTAACAGGTATTAACATTTTGCCAGTTTTTTTTTTTAATTTTATTTTATTTTTAAACTTTACAATATTGTATTAGTTTTGCCAAACATCAAAATGAATCCGCCACAGGTATACCTGTGCTCCCCATCCTGAACCCCGCTCCCTCCTCCCTCCCCACACCCTCCCTCTGGGTTGTCCCAGTGCACCAGCCCCAAGCATCCAGTATCGTGCATCGAACCTGGACTGGCGACTCGTTTCATACATGATATTATACATGTTTCAATGCCATTCTCCCAAATCTCCCCACCCTCTCCCTCTCCCACAGAGTCCATAAGACTGATCTATACATCAGTGTCTCTTTTGCTGTCTCGTACACAGGGTTATTGTTACCATCTTTCTAAATTCCATATATATGCGTTAGTATACTGTATTGGTATTTTTCTTTCTGGCTTACTTCACTCTGTATAATAGGCTCCAGTTTCATCCACCTCATTAGAACTGATTCAAATGTATTCTTTTTAATGGCTGAGTAATACTTCATTGTGTATATGTACCACAGCTTTCTTATCCATTCATCTGCTGATGGGCATCTTGGTTGCTTCCATGTCCTGGCTATTATAAACAGTGCTGTGATGAACCATTTTGCCAGTTTTATCTGTATCCCAGCACTGTCCTCCATCTGTCCTTTTTAGCTAAGACATTTCAAAGCAAATCCCATGTATCCTATTGTTTTATGCAGAAAAACTTTGGCAGGAGATTCACAAACTTTAAAACCTGAATCTGAAAAGTAACACACTCAAAACTTCAATAATCTTTGGGTAAAAAGTCTTTAAAATAGTGTCCTTTATGTGGTGTATACATATAATTTTCAAACTTGAAACTGAAATGGAAATAGGAATTATGAAACAATATAATGAAGCATGATAGAGATGGTTTTCTGGTATTACATCTCTCTAAATATCTCAGTTGTCTTGAAAGCTGGGCATGACAAACATCAAGAATGTGTGAGGAGAGTAATAGTTTTCTTCTTGTGTACTTTCCCTTCATTCTTAAATACCTGTTTGTACTTATTTTCTAGTCCTAGGGATGAGTAGACAACCTCTTCAAAACCTTGGCTGAACATTGGAATCACCTAGGAACTTTGATCCTGATGCCTAAATCCCAACCCCAGAGATGATTATTTCATTGATCTGGGGTGTGGCCTAAGCATCAGAATTTTTAAAGGCTTCCCAAATGATTGCAGTATGTAGACAGGGGTTGGGAGGTACTACTCTAGGTTCTTGCTCTTCAAAGTGTAATCTATGACCAGCAGCATCACTTTGTGCTTGTTAGAGATGCAGCATCACTTTGTGTACCTCAGACCTACTGAATGAATCAGGATCTGCATCTTAGTAGAACCCAAGTGATTTCATCGTGAAGGATTGGTCTGAGTCAGTGGTTCTCAACTGGGAGTGATTTTGCCCTTCCAGGGACATTTTTGGTTGTCACAACTAGGGTGTGTGTATATGCCAATATTACTTGGTGGGTAGAGGCCAGGGATGTTGCTAAATATCCTATAGTACACAAAATAGGCCCTGGCCACAAATTACCCAGGTCAATTATCAATAGTGTTGAAGTTGAGAAATCCTGGTCTGGGAAGTCTCAGAGAATTCACATTGATTCTAGGTACTTTCCAGTTTAAAGAGCCTTGGGAAAACTAGGTTTGAGATCAGCCATGGTTTGTTAACATTTTTTTTTTTCCTTGTGTCTTGGGCACTCTGCTGTTGCATTTCAGGCTGGCTAGACAGGACAGAGATCAGTTTAATGTGATCCATGCTGGGTATGGAGCTGCTGATCTTGGTGTAAAGAGAGAGAAACAATATTATTCACAAACATTCAACTTTTGGAACTACCACTTATATATTATATACCTGAGCATTCTTAAACTGCTTTTTGTATTGGAAGTGAGAATCTCTCATGTGTCATGATTTTGAGCCATCTTGTTTTAACCCTCTTGAGATTTCCTCCAGTGGTGGTAGAGCTTCCTCTTCATTGCTTTCCTCACTTTCCCCCTCGTCTTCCAGCTGTGAGGGGCTCTGGATTGTGGAGCAGCCAGTTATCTGTTTGGGGAACTTCACTGAAGGTCCCATGTGCACACAAGGACCTCCAGACCAAGACAGATCCTTTCCCCTCACCCCTGTGGTGTAAACTCTCATGTATTCTGGTGATGGAGGTTTCAAGATTGAGGGCCCCATTGTGGGAATATAAATGTTGTTCATTCTCAAGACCCTGTTTTCTGGACACTGTTCTGTCTTACCCTTTCCTTACATGCTCTTTCTCACGCCCTTAAGACAGATGTCTTGGCTGACACGTCAGCCTCAGCAGGTGTTGTTCTGCACGTAGAACAGACTTCCTTATCTTCAAAGCCTTACTACATGACTTCCTTGTCCAAGAAGGAGACTCAATAAATATGCACTCAGGATTTTCTCGGACAGTTGCTCTTTCGTGAGCTCTCCCTGCACTGTCTCTCATAATCCTGTGTGGTTGTGAGAATTAATTCAGGACGACACTGCTATACCCCAGGAGCAAGGTCAGGGAAAGGAGACTGGGCCGCTCCTCAGTTTATCAACCCTGTGATCCAGTAGCTGCCTGTCCTCAGCCCAGGCAGTCCTTTAACATTTGGTTTGCGTGAACAATAATTGGGGATTTTAAAATGTTTTTCATTTCCTGGAAGTAGAACCTTCTTTATAACAGGTAAACCTTTTGCTTTACTCTCAGACATTTGACTTTCTAAAGAGGGAGCTGCTTAAAAGATAAGAGAGACATTGGTTGTGTTAGACTTCAGGATTGACATCACCTGGAAAGCATAACTAATGCATTGATTTATCTGTTATTAAACACAGAACTCCTCTGTGCATATTATCATAATGAATAGTATGCAGTAGCTGTGGCAAAAAAGTTATTAAAAGGATGCTTTTTTTGCCTAGGGAAATAGAGAGTTTCCAGGATGATTATTAAGCTCTGAGGTATGTTTAGAAAACTCCACCTAAAACTCAGCATTTTCCCAGTGTTGTTTACAATGCCTGGGTTATGCCATCGTTGACAAGCAAGTGGCAACTTATTTCTGAAACCTTGTCTCTAATCAGTTTATGGCATCCCTTTCAAAAAGGCATTTATCACAGTGCAAAAAAAAACCTTTAACATGGGAATTATCTGGCGATCCAGTGATTATGACTTGGTACTTCATTCCTGGGGTGTAGAATTCAGTACCTGGTCAGGGAACTAAGATCCTACAAGCTATGCCGCATGGCCAAATAAATAAATGAATAAACAGTTAAATAAATAAAATCTTTAACATAACTTTTGGAGAGTAGAGAGTTAGTTTCACCCAGTTTCCAAGTACCTTCTCCATGAAACCTTTCCCATCCTTCTTCTCCCCAACTTATCTGAATGAAAGATAACATTCCATGATAATTTATCACAGTGTTACACTTCTTCCACTAGATTGATATGTCCATTATGTCAATTTCCAAGTATATACTACAATTGTGGCTATCTAAAATGTTAACAGATAAAACTTATTAATAAAATCAGAGGTGATAGTAGACCTCTTTGGGTCATGTGAGAGATGACATGTGAGACATGACCCCTTTGTGAGAGATACATAGCATAAAATACTATTTAGTTTTAAATTTTAACACTTTTACAGGACAGAGAGTCTCATAGTCTTGAGTACATTATTTGGAAACTTTTAGTTTTTCATGAGGGTTGAACAGACATGTTTATGTTCAACACCTCCTAAAACCTCACTAAAATAATAATAAAGGACTAAAAAGGCAAACATTTCACAATGAAAAGAATGAAAGAGGAGATAAAAGGCATGTCAATAAAATTTTAGAAGTTATTAAATAGCTAAGTGGCAGCTGACCTAGCATTTTGGAGAAAACTGAAAGCAAAGTGCATGGAGTGGGAAAAGGCTGTAAGCAAATTGTTAGGGCCCTGGACCTCCAGAAAGGCTCAGGAACCAGAGGTCCTAGGAACCTCTGGAGTCAGGGAAGTGAGCAGGTTGGCAACCAGGAAGATTGGTTGGAAGTCTCTGTTAGGAGCAGTTAGACTGCTAGGTCCCTTTCTTTACCTTGTGCTGCATGATAACCTTTCCCCCACTCCAGCAGAAGACTGGAGAGACACTGAACCAGACATGCTCTTGTACCAGATGCAGCTCAGGTGGGGGTGATGAGCCGTTCTGAAATGGATGCATTGATACACACAATCCCCTTCCTGAACAGTGAACCGCCATCTCTAACTCCCTTCCCTATTCAACTCTGAGAATGCTGGGATCAGGATTTTATCCTAACTGCAGTGGGCTTGGGGAAAATACTGGGAGACTCATCTCTAGGGAAAAGCCAAGAGAAGAGACCTATTAAACCAATGGTTGGGAGTTCAACTTCCTGCCTGTTAACCTTAAAGCAGGGCTTCCCAACCCCTGGGCCACAGACTGGTATGGTCCACAGCCTGTTAGCAACCAGCCCACACAGCAGGAGGTGAGCAGCGGGCTGGAGAGTAAGCAAGTGAAGCTTCATCTGTATTTACAGCTGCTCCCCATCGCTTGCATTACCGCCCGAGCTCCTCCTGTCAGATCAGCAGCAGCATTAGATTCTCATGGGAGTGTGAAGTCTACTGTGAACTGCATATGTGAGGAATCTAGGTTGCATACCTATTAGAATCTAATACCTGATAATCTGATTCTGCATTATGGTGCGTTGTATAATTATTTCATTATGTATCACAATGTAATAATAGTAGAAATAAAGTGCACAATAAATGTGATGTCCTTGAATCATCCAGAAACCATCCTCCCCTCACCCCCCCATCTGGGGAAAAATTGCCTTCTGCAAAACCAGTCCCTGGGGTGAGAAGGGTTGGGGACTGCTGTGTTAGAGAG